>NC_052500.1:63552569-63893396 GCF_016617805.1 Bactrocera tryoni | reverse complement strand
AGAAGTGTTAAGAGGTCCGCATAATGTTGAGTTGTTAAAACTGATATTTTTGCTCACCATTTTCTCATTCATTTATTCATATTTAAAGACCATCTAAAATAAAATATAAATATATATTTTTTTTCATACTGTTGTGCGTCCTGGTGGAAGTAGAGGAGGAAAAAATGCCGTTGTCACAATTTTTGCCCTTGAAGATATTAAAAAAAACAAGAAAAAACGTTAACTTCGGCTGCACCGAAGCTAATATACCCTTCACAGGTGCATTTCTTTTAGTAACTATTTGTCCAGTTTGTATGGAATCGATATGCTATAGTAATCCGAACTGAACAATTTTTCCGAAAATTATGTTATTATCTTAAGTAGTAATCCATGTCAAATTTCGTGAAGATATCACGTCAAATGCGAAAGTTTTCCATACAAGCCCCTGATTCCGATCGCTCGGTTTGTATGGCAGCTATACGCTATAGTGAGCCGGTCTGAACAATTTCTTCGGAGATAACATTGTTGCCTTAGAAAATAAGCTGTACCAAATTTCGCGAAGATATACCGTCAAATGCGAAAGTTTTCCATACAAGAACTTGACTCCGATCGTTTAGTTTGTATGGCAGCTACATATATGTTATAGTGGTCCGATATCGGCAGTTCCGACAAATGAGCAGCTTCTTGAAGAGAAAATGACGTTTGCAAAATTTCAACACATTATCTTGAAAACTGAGGGAATAGCTCGTATATAAGTTAAAAAACGTTTAGTTATTTTTACTAAAAAAAATGTTTTCTGGGAGCTATGCTCCTTTATTGAATCCCGCTTAAGAACTATAATTTACAATTACTTATACTTAACTCTAGACCTATGTTTGCCGCTGCAACGGGTACGGAGTTTGCTGACGCAGCGCTTCCCACAGGTTGCCACTACACGTGTCGCACTCTCAGCGATTCTATTACTTTGTATCATATGATATTAATGCATCATATGATACTTTTTGAATGTATGAGGTGCTAACTTATATACAGACAGACGAACATGGCTAAATCGACTCAGCTCAACATACTGATCACAAGGTCTGTTGCAAACAGGACTGTTAAAAAAAAACAACAAAAAATTAATATTTTTCAAAAGTTATATTTTTTATTCAAAGTAGTTTCCTTGTGCTTCTATACATCGTTTAGCCCGGTCAATTAGCATTTCAAATGGGTGTTTAAGGTCATTTTTCGGAATGCTCTTGAGAATATCGGTCATCGCCTTTTGGATTTCATGGGCAAATGAAGTTTTCCAAATAGGTAAAAATCACAGGGTGCCAGATCAGGTGAGTGGGGTGAGTGATTAATGGTTAATATGAAGTTTTTTGTCAAAAAATCAGTGACAAGCGTCGACCGATGACTGCGCTGTATTATCGTGCAACAGGCGCCAGGACCCTGCCTCACGCTATTGTGGTCGAGCACGACGAATGCGTGAGAAAAGACGCTTCATAACACCAAGGTAAAACACAGCATTAATCGTTTGGCCAGGTGGGACGAACTCTCGGTGTACAATACCCTCGGAATCGTTATTCGTCTTTATTTTTGACTTCTGAAGACGACCGACTTCTGATCGTCACAGAGGTCCTCACGACCTTCTTGGAATCGCTTAAACCACTCATGCACATTACTACGGGATAGGCACTGATCACCATAAACTTTTTTCATCATTTGAAATGTTTTAGTAAACGTTTTTCCAAGTTTAAAACAAAATTTAATATTTGCTCTTTGCATTTTACGACCGATGACCAAAAGCTGCTGTCACTTTTTGATCGATAACATCGATTGTAGTTATCCAATTGTCTTAAAATTTTTACGAAATGTCAACAAGAGATCAAACTTTTTATTTCATATATCCACCAATAGAGGGCGTCACCAGAATAAGTTATATTTAAAAAGTTCTGTTTCTTTTGCGACAGACCTTGTATATACTTTATAGGGTCTCCAACGCTTCCTTCTGGGTGCTACAAAGTGGTAAACTTAATACATATACTACACTGCTCAGGGTATAAAAATAACTGACTTTTGTTTACAAATGTTATTGTCGTCTCAACCACTAAAACAGAAACAAAAATTGTTTTTTTTTTTTGGTTTAAGGGGTTATATACAATTAGAATTTTGAAAAATCGTTTTTTTTTTTTGTTTTTAATTTTATTTCCTTAATGTACATATATTTATGAATATACACAGAAAATTTCATATCGTTCCGGTGAATATTTTCAAAGTTAAGTTCAAAATGGTGTTATCAAAGTCGGTGACCAACATTACTCGAAAACTGTTAAACCGATTAGTCTTAAATTTAAAAGTTTTCTCAGGAAAAATTCTGTAATATGCGCTTTTTTCGGTCTTCTAACCATATACAACCCCTTAAATGGCAGCACTAAAAACAGTCTTTTTTACAACATTTTTTAATTGTCGAAGTTTCGAATTATTACAAACTATAAATTTTCAATTTTTGTTGGTTCATACGATTGAGAGATATTAAAAAGTATTCATGCCAAATTTCAAGTAAATCGACTGATCAGAACTTAAGGTATCGTGACGTGGTATCGAAAAAACCATTTCAAAGATACTTCTTGCGCTCAAACCGGTATGGTGTCAACGACAATTAAATGGCTATAACAATTGAAATTATTAAAGTTGATATACATATATTTTATTTTTATATTTTTTTGATGTACAATTGAGTTGAAATATTTTGAATTTTGGAAAAACCCTTAGGGAGATACATATTTTTGAATATCTACTCTAAACTATTTCAAATTTCTAGACTAGAATACCTCTTTATAGCAATTATAAAGGAGCCTAATTAATTCCTTCATACAAAATAATCGCCACTGCTTTATGAAACGTATAAGTGAAGACCCGAGTAATACTTCAGTAACCTATTACAAAGTTGCCCAAGTGAACCGTCATAATTTAAAGTGAAGAATCACCATCAATGTCTCTTCAGACAAAATATGGCAATATTTGCTAGGACTTCTTTTTGTATGTTCTAGAAGTTTAGCTCCAAGTGATAAAAAAAACAGTTCAGAGCATTTTTATATATCGATATCACCAAGAGACATTGATGAAAAACCGACTGAAAAATTAAGTGTATATATGTACATAGGTCATAACCTAACTAAGGTAAGTGTAAAAAAGGTCCGCAAAAAGAGATTTAGTAAAAAATACAGAGTTGATTGGAACAACAAAAGCAATGATGACAAAAAACAGCCAGTCCAAAAATTATCGGCGGCTGTTAGTCTGCCCGTTTTCACTACACACACGAATGCGATTATGAAAAGAAAGCGCAAATCGTCAACATTTAGGAAAAAGCAATGAAAAGTTACTCGATTGAATCCATGTCATCAGTTTATATACTCAAACAATCTCAGTTCAATACATTAGAATCTGGTTCTACTGCTGTCGAACGTGCTATTTGACGGCGTTCTACGACTCCCATTAGAAAAGATGGTCTGAATTATCGGGTACGCTGATGGTATTGCGGTAACGGTGGTAGGAAAGGAAATCAGGTGGATAGACTTTAAGGATGAAGAGCTGACTCACTGGGAAAGAGCTCCAATTAGAAGCTCATAAAACGGAAGTAGTGCTAATTACAGGCAGGAAAAAAGTAGAAGATGTTACACTTAATATCAATGGCTATAATATAACTACTCAGCAGTCACATTGAGAAAGCATGTGAAAAAGCGACACGAATAACCGTCGCCCTATCGAGGATGATGGCTAATATTGAAGGACCAAGCCAGGGCAAGCGAGCACTCTTGGCCGAAGTCAGCCACTTAGTACTAATGTATGCAGCGCCCATATAGAGACCAGCAATGCTGATTAATACATACGTAAAGAATGCAAGATCTCGGACGCGGTTATTTGTGGTTTGCGCACGGTGTCGGACGAGGCACCACAATGGCATTAGATCTCAGAAGAGTTTACAAAAAATCCAGAGGCATTGAAAGAAGACTTATAACAGTAGAGTGAAACGAAGAAAGGCAGAAAAGTATATCTGAGTGGCAGAGGCGCTGGGACATGGCAGAAAAAGAAAGGTTAATCGTTAAGGTGCAAGCATGGGTGGAGAGAAAGCACGGCGAAACTGATGACTATGAATACGGTCATTAATCAATGGAATCAATGAACGTGTGACTTCAGAAAATATTGTGTAACACATGTTACAATACAAACTCGTGTGGAATAAAGTGAAGAATTGATCCGCAATCTCCAGGAACTGGGAAAAAACGAAAGGCAACCAGGTAGCGAAAACAGAGAGATTATAGAAGTGTAGTCCAGAAAGGTGCCCATGAAGAGGCAATCTTGGCTGAACGTAGTCTTGCGAAGAAATGTTTATGGATCAGTGAACTATAGTCGGAGTTAAGGTTAAGTACGTAGGTGTACTGTTACGCAAGTTCGGCATAGTATGATCATCCATATTAGGCGTGGTTCCGAAAAGGGTGTACTCTTAGCGTATCTATGAAAGATTCCCCCTTCGAAACCAAAACAAAAAAAAAAAAAAAACAAAAAAAAAACACCCTCAAATAACTTAGTCCTCAAATTTAAAAAGATCTGAGAAGATTACAATCTTTTTTAATGTATTTAATAATCACAGCAAAAAAGACATTTCAAATATATATAAAAAATTACCACGTCATCTATATGAACCAGAATCTTAAATTCTCTCAGCTTTACACTACTTGTGGCGCACATTTCACACCACTACAAACACCATTACTACTACATGCCAGCAGACAGCCGCTAGACTAACCGACGTTATTAAATAAAGAAGCTGAAAATAAACAGAGAACACAAAAAAAATAAGTAAAAAATAAGAAAAAGAAATTAATAGAGAAAAACTTTTACTTTCATAGCGAATAAGTTGCGCTAGAAATAGTGGCACAAAACCGGCAAGAAGCATAAGAAGAAGAAATAATTGCAATAAAATGTAAAAAAGTGAACGAATATCCACTCAAGCACTAACACAAACGCCAGTTATGCCGGCAACTAACTTATTTACACTTGTCTGCACACCACGTGACATACTTTCCGTCACTTGGCAGCGCCGCAGAAAATTTTCGAGCGCATTTCTTATGCCACACCAAGCCACCACCTGCAACATACTTATATATACATTGCAGTTGCTGTTGTTGCCGTACCCCCACACAGCGTCGCAATTTCTCTATTAGTTGTTGTTTTAGTTGTAATCCTTGAAACCGCATAGTGTCTTCTGCCAAGCGCACCGCCTTCTTTGCCAGCTGCGCGCTGACACAGTTTGGTGTTTGCCATTTCTTTTTGGCACTGCTCGCCACCAGCTACAACACCACAAGCGCCTTCTACTGGATGCGCGCCACTCGACGCTGCAGTCTTTCATGCATTAATTCTCCGGCTTTTTATTTCAAAACTATTTCTTTTATATATCCATATATAGTGGTATAAGCAGATATATACATATATATTTGTATGGCAATTACATGACAACACACTACCATCTTGCCACACCCTACTTGCTTTCATGCCACAATTGTAGTAACAGGTAGTCTCTAACTGCGCTCAGCTGCCTGCCTGCGCTGCTCCTCCAACTGTCTGTCTGCTGTCTGCCTTTGCTGCTACTTGCGAACTTTTATTGCCACCCATACAAGTGTTTTTCTTTCCTTCCAACACTTTTTTTTTAAATATTTTTTTTTGTTGCTTCTACACTCACTTATTCTTCGTCGCTTGCTTTGGCTTGTGGTTGTGTCGGTCCGTGGTGTCCGTGGTTGTCTCTCTCTGTCGTCGTCGTTGAATTTCACACTATTTTTCTAGCCAACTGGCTGGCGCTTTCTGTGCGCTTTGGTCCATGGATCGCCAAAGCCAAGCTCGTGCTTGCTCCTTTTCGCCGTTACAACATTTGCTCCTCCATTCATTCTTCGCTTCTTCATTCATTCATGCATTTATTTATACAAGTTATTCTAGTTATTCTTGCTTGTAAAAAACGCTATTTTTTTATTTCTGCTCCTTTGTATCTTTACGCGCTTGGCGATCTCTGCAGCTAAGTGAATGAAAGTAAATACCCACACACAGCCACAGATATACATATATTATATAACTGTTAGTCTATGTCTTCGCTGCAACATAAGCTTTTGCATATTTATTTGTAAGCTTTTTTATTTTATCCATTTTACTTGCCGCTTCTGACTGTCTCTCGACACTCTTAAGTTTGCCATTGCCGCAGCCAGCCACGGCAGCTGCTGTTGCCTGCTTGTCTGCCGGCGCTGTCTGCTATTTCAGAAGTGTGTCAGCACTTTCTTCTGCTTTGTTTTTATGAATATAATTTTAATGTACTAGCTGTCTCGTTGAGTCTATCTATGTATATATATGCATGTATGTGTGTGTCTTGCTTATCGCATCCTTGTCCTTGAACCTTGACGCCTTGCCTTGCCTTGACTTGCTTCCGCGTTCGTTACTCTCACTTATATAGATATAAAATATATGTATATACTGTATATTTCACACAAAGTCTGTATCTATTGCTTGCTTGGCGCCACAACGCTAGTCGCTTCCTTGTCTGCATATTATTCTTATTTATTTATCATAACTGTGTGTCTGTGTTTTATATTTGAAGATTACCTTGACTCAGTTCTTTAATCTTTCAGTTCCTTTTTGCTCGCCTATTCTTGGCTATTTGCATGACATTATTCTTGTAGTCGCTTAACAAATGATTTAACTTGCTTTCATTCATTTCATTGTGGTGTCGTTGGCTTTTAAGATCGTGAAGTAGGTTGATGTCAGTAAAAACAAATACTAGCGATAATCTGGATTGTGTTGAAATACTACCGTGAGCAAAAAATAGTAAGACTAAGTAAGGTGAATACGGTGGTTGCGGCACGGTATTAGTTGGAAATTCGGCGAAAAACTCACGAAGAATTGCCTGTTATATACGGATATAATGCATTATGCGACGTTGCATTTTCGCGGTGTAAAAACCAAGTGTTGTCGGCTTACTATATAATTCCGAACTCTGTTAACGCATAGCTTCGCATAAACGGCGCATAACACTCAAATAGTATTTCTTGCTGACAGTTTAGCCGAGGGGGAGGGGCCGATAATCGAAGAAACCTGTCAACATAACCTTTATTTTTGATCTGCTGTGGAGTGGTTCTTCCGGCTTCGGCTCACATTGATCGTCTGTTTCCGGGTCGTAAGCATATATCCTAGACTCTTCGTCAGTAATAATACGTTTCATGACATTCTGGTGGTCGAAAAGCAATATTTCACAGACGGTTAACGCAATGCTGTTTTTCAAAAAAAATTTAGTAATTTTGGAACCAATAGTGCTTTCACGTTTCATAGGCCTAAATGATCTTTCAAAATGGTTTGCAGTGATCCTTCCGACATTCCAACGATGCCAATAAGATCTCTGATTGTTAATCATCGATTTCAAAATAAATATCTCACGAAAAATAAGTTTTTTTCTTTCAAGTGGTGGGTGGGTTTTGATTTTTTTTTTTTTTTTTTTTTTTTTTTTTTTTTTTAATTAATGGAGGTTGAGCTAAGTGATTTATTTGACACCAAAAATTCAACCAATAGTCCTAACCTTTCCAATCCTAAATATACATATGCTTCAATAATTGAAAATTTTATAAACGGATCAAAACAGTATTAAATATTAAATAGTATATGTGTACAACTGAAATAGCTGAATATCCGTTAAAACTAAAATATTAGGTATTCTAAATATTTTGAAGTAAGGGGGTATTCTGGTTTAGAAATTTGAAAAATCAATTTTTTTTTATTTTTTGCATATTTTTATAGTATAACCGTTCAAAAATATGTCCTTAAGAGGATTTTTCGAAATTCAAATTAATTTCCAAGTTACAGCTCATTTTGTGACTCCGACTGCGCGCGACTAGTTCTCAAACTTTAAACTCGTTTTTCTCATAACTATTTTTCTAGAAACGGTGTGCATGATATCTCAAGTTCTACTTAACCGATTCACATGAAATTTTACACAGAGCTTTCTTATACATTATAGTATCGCACTACGAAGAGCTTTCGAAAGATTTTTTTTATTTTTAAAAAATTCCGAACCACAAAAAAACAGGGAAAGTACGAAACTACACTTTTACTCTTCACGGATTTCGCATAAATTTTGATCTTAGGTCACGGAAAGGATTTATATCCTGCACACCAGGACAAGCCATTGTTTCATCAGTCTCTACTTCGCCGACCTGCAGTTTTTTAAAATTAATTTTTTTTTCTTATATTATTTATGTTTTGTATTCTTAGAATATCAATAAAAAGCATGTAAAAAATGGATAGTCAAAATATTTTTTGATTTTTTTTTATCGCATCAAAAAAAATACCTGAAATTCGAGCTTCTAAACCAGAATACACCCTTAAAACTATATTTATATATTACGAATAAGTCAAATAATATTTTATAAATGTTAAATAACATAATTATTTTCTTTATTTTTAGGTAAGTGCATAGAATCATATGCCATATATACATATCTACATATCTCCAACATTACGGTTACAACCATAAATTATGATATATTGTAAGTACTTAGTGTGTACGAGTATAAATAAATATTGAGCGAATCACATCGAATTCCCGTAAGTAAATGATGGCTCGGTTATAACCGGGTAAGCGGTGCCTACGCCAATAAAGAAGAAATAGTCGCTTTATGTACACAGAAAATATTTCTTTCACCAAATTGGCTTGTTGCATGCAAGGCATTATTTAAAAACGTTGTGAATTTAGCTGCCTTTTCCGACATTTTTTGGACATATTCGCAATAGTTGAGTTCTTCTCTATTTTCCTTTACAACATTTTGATTCAAAGCGGATATTTTTTCACTCAATTTGTATTGTTGAAGAAGACTACAAAACCGGTACATACCATAGACTCTCATAAGTAAGGCAAAAATGTTTAACAAATGTAAAAAAAAATGATATTTGATTCTTTTTAGAAAAGTTTAGATAAAATTCAGATAATTAGCTCTTTGATTCAAAAATTTTAGAATTCCAATTTCTTCTCAATATTCATCCTTACTCAGAAAACATATGTATGAGTTTTAAAGTTTTACAAGCTTTTCAGAGCTCTTTGCCTTGGTCTCCTAAGTAACATATTTCGAAGACAACATTTTTCTTAGAATGCGTTTAAATAAGTAAACTATTAAAACCTCATATCAGCAGATATAAATGTAAACACATTTAAATAAGATAAATAAAAATACATATAAATTATTTAATTTGAAACTAAGTTGTTCACAACAACGTTGATGAAAACTTAGATAAATTTCCAAAAAAAATAAAAATATATGCTCTTTTTTTGAATTTTTCACAACATTTTTATTTAAGTTATTTTAATTTTTTTTAATATTACACTGAATTTGCTTGCTACAAAACAATTTTTTCTGAAAACATATTAAATTTTTAATAAAGTCTTTTAGTTGAGATTTTTGTATACTGATTCATTTTACTACCGTTGTTTCAACTTCATAATAAATGCTTCTTTATTAATTTTTTATAAGTAAATTGCTTAGGACCTCACTGTTCAAGGCAATCGCCCCGCAAAACTTCGAAAAAATAATTATTTACAAAGTTCAAGTACTTCATGTAAGGTGTGGCTTGCAGTTGATCTGCTGCATTGTATTTACTTGAAGTTTTTCTTTTGCTTGGTTTGATAAATCCAACATTGTTTTCGCCGAAGTCAAGTTCAACGCAACGAGTCAAGTTCATCATCAAGCAAGACAATGAAGATTTGTGAAAAAGGGTTGAGCATAACTCAGCGAACGTAGCATAAAATTATGTATTATTTTGTAATAAACACATTTAATTTAATATCTTATACCCAAAGCAGCGTATATTAAGTTTGCCGCAAAGTTCTCATCCCCAGCAGGAAACGTCGGGGACTGACCGTTCAAACTGAAGTTATTGTATGGAAAACTTTTATATTTGAAAAGGTCTCTTAACGAAATTTGACGCGGTCTATGGTTTAAGTCAGTTTTAGAATTTTCGAACATATTCATCAGATCGTACCGCTTTAGTATATAGCTGCCATACAAACTGACCAATTAACATTAAATCCTTGTATAAAAAACTTTTTTATTTGTAAAGAGATCTTTATAAAATTTGTCATGGATAGTTGTTCAAGGCATTGCTACAACCTCCGAGGAAATTGTTCAGATCGGACTAGTATAGCATATAAGTACATAGCTGCCATACAAACTGAATGACGAAAATCAAATACTTGTATGGAAAACTTTTTTATTAGACAAGATATATTCACGAAATCTGGTATGCATTATTGTCCAAGGCAACGGTGCAATCTACCAACAAATTGTTCAGATCATACCACTATAGCATATAGCTGCGATACAAACTGACCTACTAAAATCAAGATAAAGATCTTTTTATACCCTTTTAAGTATATGAAATGCGCCTGTGAGGGGTATTAAAGTTTCGGTGCAATCGAATTTAACGTTTTTGTTATTGTTTTTATGAAATTTAATTTTTTTTATCTAACGTTTTTATGCTCTTGCAACCAGTTGCTACAGAGTATTTTAGTTTTGTTCGCCTAAAGGTTGTACGTATAACCTAAAACTGATCGAGATAGGTTTAGAGTTAAATATATAAATGATCAGGGTGACGAGGAAAGTTGAAATCCAGTTGACTGTCTGTCTGTCCGTCCCTCCGTGCAAGCTGTAACTTGAATAAAAATTGAGATATCTCAATGTAACTTGGTATATGGGTTTCTTAGTACAAAAAAACCGAAAAAAAATCAAATAATCGGACCACTTCTACGCCCACAAATCGCCATTAACCGAAAACATATAAAATGCCATAACTACGCACTAAATTAAGATATAATAAGCTGTAATTTGGTACAAAGCATCTCAGTAACAAGGTGCACTTGTGGGAAATTTTGTTTTGAAAAAGTGTTCGTAGCCCCTCCGTCTAGCAAGTTTAATATACATATCTCCTAAACCTTATCTTACACGAACTTCTACAAACAGTGGGGGTGGAATCGGAGGATATCCCCTCTCACTCCCCATATATCGGTACTGTTAAAAACTACTAAAAGTGCGATAATTCAATAACTAAATACACCAGAGACATTAAATTTCAACTTCGAAATGGTATTAGAGAGCTTTATACGCTATTTGGACAACGGGCACGTGGCACCGCCCACTTTTTGGTGAAATCCCAAAGCTCGGGACCCGACCGACCGATTACGAAAAAAATTTAGTAGGTGGCATTTTTCTTACTTTACTATATCACAGTACGAAATCGGACAACAAGCACGCCTACTTCCCATATAGCACAATTTTAAATTCCATTTGATTCGTTCAGTTTCCAGTACACAAACCAAGAAGCAATTAATATAACGGCATAAAACTTTGCACGAATAATGTCTTCAGTGTGTGCCAACTTATAACCAAAAATTGTTTAAATCCAATAAAAACTGTTCAAGACCCTAGACACCGAATATTTAGGCCCCATTACCTATAGTTGATTTTTGATCGAAAATGTCGCTCAATGTGTGATATATATAAATGAAATGAGGTGATAATCCTTCTCTTATTATGGTATGACTGTATGTCAAAAATGGTTTGAATCGGACCAATACTTCTCTTAACCCCCATATACTTAATACAAAGATTTTCGAACTTCGTGGTGACTTTGTAACGCATATATTGGCCGATATGTGAGTTATCTCAATAAAAATGAGAGTACGTGTTTTACACATGACAGTTTATCTTTGTGCCTAAAATAGATAAATTTAAGCTAAAACCGGGCCTAGCCCCTATATAACTAATATCAGGATTTTCGAACATCCAGCTGACTTTACTCTATATGATTCGTTTTACACTTTAAAGTATTTCCCTGGCTTTGACTCTTGCAATAAATTATAAAATGTTCGGTTGCACCCGGAACTTAGCCCTTCCTTACTTGTTTTTTTTTTTATTATTTTTATGATATATATTTTTTTAATCTATCAAAATATATTTATTGTTTATTTGTAATTTTATGTTTTATCTGACATTTTGATGTATTGCACTGTTATGTATAAAAGGAGTGCAAACAAAAACATCTAAAGCACATGCATTGCCTCGTGTTCGCATATTCCAGCGCTTGCTAAGTACCGTCCATTAAGAGAGACTTTAAGTAACTACTTAAACAATTGTTTGCGCAAAAAAATCCGTCCAAATGTGCCTGAAATTGAAATGAATTGAAGCTGAAATACTTGCTGGAGTTAATGTCAGCGCACAAACGCACATACATACATACATATGTATATGCATACCCACATACATAGATGGCCAGCACAAAGGCACCCGTAAGAGTTGCCCCAACATCTTTTGTGCGGCTACTTACTCCATTAAAGTGCTGTGTAGTCAACTGTTGAACGGAGTGAGTTGCTTGAATTGAGTGTAATTGATAAGTGTATACACCCACATACAAACATATCGTACATATGGTTTTCTACACATAATTGAATCAACACATAGTTGTGGCTACTCACATAACTCGATAAAAAGATAGCTGTTACACTTATATATATATATATATATATATATGTTTGCATATACATATATGTTTACATAGTAGCGCAATTCCATTTGTTAACAAGACTTAAGTGCTTTTAATGTGGTTAGTGTGGCGTATGTATTGTTTACTGGCCACTACACTTATGCTTTTATATTATAATTTGTTTGCTTTTATTTATTTGTGTGTTTATACTTCGTGTAGTTTCCCGCTACTCAATTGCTGATTACTCCAACATGTTGCAATTTAACTTGACAACCATAATTATGCTCATTTATTATAAAGTATGCGAAAAATGCCATAAAAAATTTTAATGTTTTAAATTTATGCTTTAATTGAAATTATGCGCGAATTTTTGCAAGGGAGAGCTTATAAAGTCTACGCGCAGTTAACTATATGCAGAAATTTATTGCTATATGTTATAACTGAATATGTATAAAAACAAAAAAATCTGCTGCTTCATATTTTTATTATTTTCAATACGTTTTTATTTTCCACTTTCGTTAATAAATTTTGTTTTGGAAATTTTTTGTATACTTTACTTCACCATGTGATCAAATTTGACCCGGACTGAAAAAAGTGACTTTAGCGAATAACTTCTAATTGCAGTTTAAGTCAAAGTTTTTTTCGACTTGTTTAAAAATTTTTTGTATACTTAACTTCACCATGTGATCAAATTTGACCCGGACTGAAAAAAGTGACTTTAGCGAATAATTTCTAAATGCAGTTTAAGTTAAAGTTTTTTCCACTTTTTTTCTGCTCAAAAATTCGGTCGTATAGAACGAATTTCACGTTTTTTTCCACGTAGTGGCCTTACAACCGCAAAGTAGTACTATTCCATATTCCATTTAATTTCATGGAATGATTACACGGTAAGCCACATCACGATAATCTATGAAAACGATGAGCATCATCTTGATTTTCGACTGATTCAGACGTGTTTTTTGGACTACGGCTCATTTTAGGAGCGTCATTCAATGGATTTTTGAACAATTTCGACATAATATTCTTAAACCCACGTATCGATACCAATTTCTTGAATGTAGATTTCTCCTCTACTTCGTCTAGCATTTCTTTTGTGCTCCACTCTTGCGGGGATATTTTTATACTCTCGCAACAAAGTTGCTAAGGAGAGTATTATAGTTTTTTCACATAATGGTTGTTTGTAAGTCCTAAAACTAAAAGAGTCAGATATAGGGTTATATATACCAAAGTGATCAGAGCGACGAGTAGAGTTGAAATCCGGATGTCTGTCTGTCCGTCCGTCCGTCCGTGCAAGCTGTAACTCGAGGAAAAATTGAGATATCATGATGAAACTTGGTGCACGTATTCCTTGTCTCCATAAGAAGATTAATTTCGAAGATGGGCAAAATCGGCCCACTGCCACGCCCACAAAATGGCGGAAACCGAAAACCTATAAAGTGTCATAACTAAGCCATAAATAAAGATATTAAACTGAAATTTGGCACAAAAGATCGCATTAGGGAGTGGCATATTTACACGTCATTTTTTTGGAAAAGTGGGCGTGGCCCCGCCCCCTACTAAGTTTTTTGTACATATCTCGGAAACTACTATAGCTATGTCCACCAAACTCTACAGAGTCGTTTTCTTCAGGCATTTCCATATACAGTTCAAAAATGGAAGAAATCAGCGGATAATAACTACGCCCACCTCCCATCACAAAGGTTATGTTGGAAATCACTAAAAGTGCGTTAACCGACTAACAAAAACGTCAGAAACACTAAATTTTACGGAAGAAGTGGCAGAAGGAAGCTGCCCCCAGGCTTTTTTTAAAAATTGAAAATGGGCGTGGCGCCGCCCACTTATGAACCAAGAACCATATCTCAGGAGCTACTAGACCGATTTCAATGAAATTCGGTATATAATGTTTTCTTAACACCCTGATGATATGTACGAAATATGGCTGAAATCGGTTCACAACCACGCCTTCTTCCAATATAAGGCTATTTTGAACTCCATCTGATGTCTTTTCTGTATAATACGAGTATATACATTAGGAACCAATGATGATAGCGGAATAAAACTTTACAAAAATACGGTATTTGAAAAATATGTAAATGACGGATAATGAAATCTCGATTATCACTTTATCATGCGAGAGTATAAAATGTTCGGTGACACCCGAACTTAGCCCTTCCTTACTTGTTTTCATTAAGAGAGGTGAATCGACGAGTCACGTGAGATAGGTTGTATGTTTTTAAGCCGTCACCACAGTAATATGATGCGCAATGATCCCATTCGTGACTTCCTATCCTTAACGGTGGAAATTCGCGGCTGCTCATCGTGCCTTTTATAGGTCAAAGGGTTAGGGGTTTGAATATACATACATATGCACCATACACTTAGAATCGGTCACATCTGAGTTATACTTGATAACACCAGTCTACTGAAGTTTAACAGTGATATCACAAGATTAGCTTGAAGAAAAATTCATTTGAAATATCTCAAGTTTCTTTTTTTTTTAGTTCAATTGATAGTATAGATATTCCGGAAATTTTTTCTTTACAATGAAAGGTTTTGGATGATAGTTTGCCCAACGTTAGTTTCTAAGAGTTGGAGAGGCTCGAGATCTCAACAAACAATCGAAGCAGTATGATTATAACTGCTTTGTTTGCGCAATCAGGAGGAAAAACCTTTCCCTGGCAGAAGTATACTATAGACATGTATGTATAAGTATCATCAAAAAGATCGAAATTGAGATTCCTATTGCTTACGAGTCACTACATCAGATTACATATATGTAGCATAAAATTTTCAGCTTCCGTTTTCAGATATAACCAATATATAACCATTTTATAACTAGAACTCAAATTTTATATGAAAATGATATTACGTTATTTTGCATTTTAGCTGACGATATAATCATTTACAGTCCAAAAAGCCTGTCCTAAAAAAGTTCGAAAGTTGAAGTATCCTCCAATCTGTATATCAGATATACATATATATTGTAAGCAACTTTGTCAATAGCAAAAGAAAAATCACAATCCGCGGCGCTAGACTTTTTATATCCTCCTTCCTTTCTAACGCGCAGAAGTATTCGAAGTATTTCAGCGAATTTTCAAGCTACCAATGCCGGTGTGGAGACATCGCTCATTGCCTGCGCTGCAAGTGACATTTTTGCTATTAGACTGCAATCCCTCGCAGTTGGTCCTTAATAACAAATCGGTGCTTTCGGTTGACAAAGAATGTGCGCACATTCCTTATGTGCTCGCAAACACGCAGTAAGAAACTAATTAGAAGGCAGTCTAGAACTGCATGTGCTACACAAACGTGTGCAACATTGGTATATGCAGGTATATAAGCGGTTTTATATAGTTTTATATATGTATTAAGGTTAGTCACTGCACTTAGTCGCTGTATATATGTATAACCACAAGCCAGCAATGAATACGAAACTGTCGAAATCATTAAGATGGGCATTAAGAAGCATGCACACAGGCACTAATTTCATGCTTATGTATATAGTAGCTACATACATAACTATGTATATACTTATATGCATACATACATGTACATATGTATGTAGAAGTACTTTTGTTGGCATACCTCACATACATCAGCTTCGAGACAGCCTAAAATATTTCTGCGTTGTGCCTGTAAAGAAGACTGAAATCAGTAGATATTTATTGTCAGTTGTTTTCGTGTACATGCAACCCTTTATATACCGTTATTAAGCGTTGCATAACCACAAATACATGCAGGCATGCAGTCTCTAAAAGTCTCGTGCACGAAATTTGTGTTGGCTTGCTGAGCGGCTACTGTTTACAAACATATGTACGCGCCTATAGAACAAATCCACATTTGAGGTTATGTAAGTTTCGCTGCACTTTCCATACTTCCGTTGCGCTATTTACTATCAATACATCTTATACTTGTTGTTTACAGCACTCTTGCCAGTAAGAGATCGATGTGTTCAGCTGCTGCTGTTACTGCTTACCACTTTCTCTACCTTCTCATGCTGCGCTGCTTTGCATAGGCTTGCTTATATGCTTTGCTGAGAGTGGAGTTGCCCCCTTAAAGTCTTCTCTAACCTGCTGTAAGCTTCATTGCTTTATTTCTTGTATATTGTTTACTGTTTCTGTGTGCTGCTTATTGGGCGCCAGTTCTCTAACACACACATTCTCTCTATGTCCTGCTTGTTGTCGTACAGGGCGTATGTGCAACTTTATTATGACTTGAACAGGGTTTGTTAAGTAGCTTGTAGCACCCAGAAGTAAACGTCGAAGAGCCTATAAAGTATATTTATGAATGATCAGCGTGATGAGCTAAGTCGCTTTTGTTGGAATTGCCGTTATCGGACCACTATAACATATAGCAAAACCAAATGAAGTTCTTGTATGGAAAACTTTTTTCTTTTACGAGATATCGTCACGACATTTGGCATGGACGATTATCGGAGGCAGTTCTAAAATGTCTGAAAAAAAAAATTATATAGGACCACTGTGTCAAATAGTTGTCATGCAAGCTGACCGTTTTAAAATAAATTATTGTATGAAAAACTTTCTTAATTCACAAGATACCTTCACGAAATTTGACATGCATTATTATCCAAGTCAACAGTACGATCTTCGAAGAAATTGTTCAAATCGCACCGCTGTGCGATACAGCTGTCATATAAACGGACCGTTTAAAAACAAATGTTTGTATGCAAAACTTTCTTATTTTGCCAGATATATTCACAAAATTTGGCATACATTATTATTCAAGTCAAAAATGTAATGTCCGAAGAAATTGTTCATATCGGACCACTGTACGATGTAGCTGCCATACAAAGTGGCCGTTCAAAAGCAAATTATTGCATGAAGAACTTTCTAATTTACGAGATATCTTCACGAAATTTGACCAGCATTATTATTCAAGATAACGTTACAATCTCCGAAGAAAATCCTCAGATCGGACCACTTTACGATATAGCTGCCATACAAACTAATCGATTAAAACAAAGCCACTGTAAGAAAAACTGTTTTATTTGACAATATATTTTCATGAAATTTTGCTTACATTATTATCCAAGACAAGGTACTAATATGTGAAGAAATTGTTCGGATCGGACTACTGTACGTTCTAGCTGCCATACAAACATATCGATCCATACCAAGTTATGGTATGAAAAACTGTTTTATTTGACAAGATATTTTCATGAAATTTAGCAGTGAATATTGTACAAGGTAGCACCATAATATCCGATAAAATTTTGGAGATCGGACCACTATATCATATAGCCACCATACAAACAGATCAATCCATACCAAGTTATTGTATGAAAAACTGATTCATTTAACAAGATATTTTCATACTATACAAATTGTTCGATCAAAATCAATACAAAGAAACTATTTTATATCCTTTTATGCTATAAGAAATGCAGCTGTGAATGGTATTATAGCTTCTCTACAGCCGAAATAAACGTTTCTTCTTGTTTTTGAATATCAAGTCTTCACACACAAGTAAATGCCATTATTTGCAACATTAAATATTTAGCAAACAAACACGCTCCCACAAATATATTTATAGCAACAATAATTTACTGTATTGCCATCCTCTGTTTACCTCGGCTGGCTTAAGTCACGGGCCAACATACAGATCCGACTGTTTGTTTGCCAGATTTTCAATTCTTTGATTTTCTATAGTCAATTGGTGTATGTGTGGCCAGCCATATATGTATGTATGTATGTATGTATATGTTTAATTGTGTATCTCAATATATACAAGGATGTTTGCATATATGTTTGTGTGTGGGTGTTTTTGTGTCCATGGCGGCTTTCGAAGTTTAGCAAAGTCCTCTTGCAGTCATCTATCGACCCTCACACACATACAAACACACGAACATGCATCGATATGTATGACCAGGCGTCTGTTTGCCTGCTTGTCTGTCCATTGCACCCATCGTCTGGCAGTTGCTGCCACTTTACCTTTCACCAACGCAATGCCGGCTGGCCTGCCTTTCCTTTTGGCTACCAGAAAGCTGCTGCTCCCTACGAAAGAATGCCATAAGATTTAGTTATAAAACTAGAGCAATAGGTTAATATACATATGTATGTATGTATGTTTAATGCACTTGCATACATTTACCGTAATCATTTATTTTCTATGCGCACACACACAACGCAATTATATATATATATTTGTATGCCGGCAATATACACATACATATGTGTTAATGAATAACTACGCAGATGTGCGTTTGTGAGTGCACTGGTGTGCTGGCATGCTGCAAATCTTCACATTCATCTGTTTGTCTGTATGTGTGTGTTTGCGTGCACAAAATTCACACTTGCACTTGAGTTTCTCGACAACTGTCTGCAAAACTTTATATGTGCGTGTATGCTCGTTCTTGTTTGTGTTTGTATGTGTGCCTTCTGCAACCTTGAAAGTTGTATAATAAAATTAAAAGAACGAAAATAGCAAAACCACTCACAAACTTTTAGTTCAACGTCTACATATAAATATATGTATGTCTCCATATAGTATGCATATTGCAGGCATGCACATTTATAATATATTCCCGCTTGTGTGTGTGCTTTTGTATAATATATGTATGCCAGCATAAGTTTGTTTATCGTTGCCAAAGTTTAACACTTGGCACATTTTCTCTATTGCCGGGTTTTTATGCAGACGGCGTGTCTGCAAAGTTTCAATTGCCTTACACTACTTCACTCGTCACCCCCCGCTGCCTTACCCAACGCCCACACACACACACAACCACTACACCTCATTTAGTTTTCTTGCACTTCGGGCTACTTTTGCACTACTTGGCCTTTTTTGTGCGGCAAAGTCACTTCCGTTTGTTGATATTTATTTTCGTTGACCCAATATAAAGCCAGAAATATTTAATGGTTTACCAGTTTAAGGTGTGTTAACTAGTTTGTGGGTTTTGAGGCACTTTAATACTTTCGTTTTTGTTGCCTGTGTGAATGTAGAGGCGTCTTATATATATTTAATGTTGTGCCTGGTGTATTTTAAGTAGTTCTATTTTCATATTCTCGGCAATTCATGAATTTTATTCGACTCTAACTAATACCCAAACTGATGTGAGCAGATTTGTAAAATAAATTTGTTAAGGAAAAATCGGAAATATAGACTTTTCGCAGCCATAAATTCCCAGTATACATCAACAGATCTTCTGTTTCGACATACTAGCACTTCTTTTTTTGTTTGTTTTATAGCCGGAGGACGCATCGCAAGCCGGAGTGCGGAACTTTAATTCGCTAAGCCTAACCTACTTCCATCTCGTGTCTCTCCCAAATTATCACTGGACTAAGTATTACTTCATGGGAGAGAAAAAGACTTTAAATCTCATCTATCAGTCAGTCCGTATGACTAACGCCTAAACTGTTATAAATGACTCAATCTTATCGTCATTGGACCTACCGCTTCGCTGACAGCTTTGCATTTTATAGGGGACTCGCATATAAATGCAGTAAAATTTTCCACCGTTAGACTAGCTGCAAGTATGCTTTTTACTTACATATACTTGAGTGCAATGATAGAACATGTTCAGAGTCTTCTATACACTCTGTACGTATATACATAGGTAGCTTCTAAAGCATCCATGACCACTGAGTATTTGGGTTAGGTGGCAATCCAGGTCCCTATGTTGTCTATCTATCAACGAATGTATGTCCGGTATCAGTCTGTGGGGATGGGTTGGCCATCGTTGTTTTTGTTGTGCTGCTCTCTTTTTGCTGCTATAGACGTCTCTGATAAGTTGTACTACTGTGCCCAAAAGGTGACATTGTATTTATTTTGAAAATTCTTTATTTATTCTTCCACATCAATTTCATCCCCTTCAAAGTAATCCCCTCCCGATGCAATGCACTTATGCCAACGGATTTTCCAATCTTCGAAACGCTGGTTGTAGTCACTTTCCGGGATGGCCTTCAGTTCCATCTTCGCTGCGGCTTGAATCTCCTTTATTGTATAAAAACGGTGTCCCCGGAGCGGTCTTTTGAGCTTGGTGAACAGCCAGAAGTCGCACGGCGCCAGATCAGTTGAATACGGTGGTTGCGGAACGATATGGGTTGAGTTTTTGGCGAAATGATCACGAATTACGAGGGCAGTATGGGATGGTGCATTATTGTGGTGTAAAAACCAAAAATTGTCTTTCCACAATTCCGGCCTTTAGGCGGATAGCGTTACGCAAACGACGCATAACGTTCAAATAATATTCCTTGTTGACTGTTTGAGCGGTTGGAAAGAATTCATAATGCACAACACCCCGATAACCGAAGAAAACAGTCAACATGACCTTGATTTTTGAGTGACTTTGGCGCGATTTTTTTGGTTTCGGCTCTCTTTTGGCACAATATTCGCTCGATTGATCGGTTGTTTCGGGGTCGTAAGCATAGATCCAAGTCTCATCGCCAGTTATAATGCGTTTCATGACATCCTGGTAGTCGGAAAGCATCGTTTCACACACTTCAACGCGACGCCTTTTTTCCAAAAAATTCAATGTTTTCGGTCCCAGTCGAGATTTGACGCTCTTGAGGCCCAACATCCTTCAAAATGGTATTGGCTGAGCCTTTCGATATGCCAACTTCATCAGCAAGGTCTCTAATTGTTAATCGATTTGTTTTTCAGCACCAAATCTTTGATTTGTTGAACGTGAGCTTCGTAGGTTGAGGTTGACCATCGCTCCTGACGTCGTTCGATTCGACATGTTCACGGCCGGCTTGGAACTCACCACCACTCTGTAAACATTTTTGCATTTAGACATAGCCTCATCATTTCAAAGGCTTTCTGCACCATCCTCAACGTATCCGCAGCAGAAAATTGATTCCGTAAACAAGATTTAATGCAAATTCTTTGCTCAACAAATTTCGACATCGCAAAAAAAGAAAAACTCACTTTTAGAAGCTCACAAAACGACACGTATCTCAAACACTAATAATATTTTGACATGAAATTTGGCATAAATGTGACTGACAGTACTACCAACCTAAAAAAAATAATAATTCTCCAAATCCTTCGACGCGCGCAGTTTAAATTCAAATGTCATTTTTTGGGCACAGTAGTATATTCGCACGAATTCGTTTTCCTTAGATGTCAATCGGCGCCATACTGGCTAGCACTACGTTAATTGGTTTAGCATAAGAGTTTATGTCTAGCCACTGTATCCAATTGGAACCGCATACAGTATAACTGATCTCATTACCTTAGCTATTAAAAATCGACGGCTGGAACGCACACAGCCTCTGTTTGCCATATTTTCCAAGTGCTCCATAAATTTAAGTCTTCTGTCCACTATTACATTTCATTTGATCAGGCGGTCATCCAGATGTTTAGCCACATTTTTATTCCTTTTATCTGATCTCCAGCAGGAGCTCCGCAAAAAGATGTCTGGCGTTGAGGACGAGATTTTCATCTAATTAACGTATAGAGCAAACAATAACAAATTATATGTCTCAGCAATATTAATAGAATACAACTCTTATAATTATTGTATCATATCCTTAGCTAATACCATGTTCCCACAGGCCCTTAATCACGAGATGATATAATTTTTATCATAATATATAACTCTTCGTTTATCAAAGTCACAAACCTGGCTATTTATCTTAGTTTCACTTCATGCTGTTTTTTCAAGTTCTTATTCAGGTTTATTTGATGTGCATTTGCTTCTCTAAACTATATATAATTTCTATGAAATTAATTCATAATGCATTAGGAAAGACAATACAGGTCAAAATAGTATATTATATATTGAGAACTGGCTAAGTTTCGCTAAAGTGTTATTTGGAGATTTAAAAATATTGTAATTTTTTATTTTTTGGGAAATACAGATTTAATATTTTATGCTTGTAGCGCTTGAAAGAGCTTTGAGACAAAATTAAGAGTTTTTGTGTTTACTCAACATAGTACCCTTATAGGGCAATAACGACTTTGCAAGTTTTCGATACCATTTTTGTAGTACGATTTGTTCTTTGCTTCAAAAAAGGCCACAGTTTTCGCGATCACCTTTTCATTCGACGAAAATTTCTTCCCAGCGAGCATCCTTTTTAGATCTGAGAACAGAAAATAATTGATGAGTACTAGACCTGGAGAATACGGTAGACGCGCGAGCAATTCGAAGTCCAATTCATGAATTTTTAACATCATTTTCACTGGCTTGTGACACAGTGTAAGGTTTTGGTGAAACAGATCTTTCTTTTTCTTCAAATGCGGCCGTTTTTTGTTTTTGCGATTTCGTCCCTCAAATGGTCTAATAGTGCTATGTAATAGTGGCTATTGGTGGTCCTTCAATAAAAATTATTCCACGCGCATCTCAAAATACATAACCTTGCCAGCCCACTGTTGCGTTCTTTCACGCTTTGGAGCGGATTCATCGTATGTAGTCCACTCGGGTGACTATCGAATGGACTTCGGAGCGGCAAACCTTGCAAAAAGCTGTATTGAAGCAGAAGGAGACTAATTTGAGTAAAATAAATTAATTTTGCAGAAAAAACCATTTGTTCTGTTTTTTTAAGTCATGTTTATTTTGTAACGCAATTTGTATATACATATATACATACATACATAAATTTAACTAAAGTTGCATTCATTCAGAAACGGCAACTATACAGTTTTCTGGACTTTGAGTTCCCAAAATTCATCTAATTCCATTAAGAAATAATTTATTTTATTTTTTTCTTGTATAAACTTTAGCTTTTATTTCCAAAAATAAAATATTAAAACAACAAAAGTAAATATTTTGATCGTTAAAATCCGGTAGCAAGGTAAATTTACAAGTCATTCAATCACTTTGAACCGCCTGTAGTAATTTTGAACTTTTGCAGCGATTTTTTTATTATTTTTCTTCGAATTTATTTGTCTCAAAATATTATTTACAGTAACTCATAATCTGTATGTAAGACCGCGTGAACCTCAAGTTCAAGAGCATGAAAGCGAATTTCATTGCACCTTGTTAAGGTGTGTTCATACGTTTGCGCGTCTCTGTGGTGTGTGTTTGTTTGTGTGTGTGACAGTGATGTGAAGTGTTTGTGCTCGGTCAACAAAACCTAAATGAAACGAAGTTCTAAGCGAGCGCCAGGCGTCGTTAACATGACATTTATGCCATTTAAAGTGCCACACTAAATTTACTTAACTTTTTTGTAGCAAACTTTTTGGTTGTTGTACCGCAATAAACACAGCGAGTAATTAAGCGTTGTAAGGACAGTGGATTGAACTTGCTTACGCACACTTTGGGGGTCTACAAATACGTATGAATATTTAATTTTTTTTTGTTTTCTACTTTGTACTATTCTGTTACTATTTTTATCCGCTGTGTTGTTGTACAATGTGTTGAAGCTAAGATTTATTGCTATATCGCTGATCTTTCAGTGCAAATATGGGAGAAAAATATAAAAATTTAAAAACAAAGATACTTAAATGCCTCGCATTTTAACTAAAGTAATTTTTGAGTTTATTTAGCCATTTCATTTATTCAACGCGCGAGAAAGCGTTAGGAAGTCTCGTACCGGGTTGAATGAAGCAGTTGCGTTTACGAAGTTCTTCAAAAGCGGAAAGGCAAGCCTTTATTTTTTAGTGATGTGAAGTAAACTTTTTAAAGTACTAACCAAAATTAAAACAATTTTTAAAAATATACAAAAAAACCCGATTTTTAGAAAATAATTAAAAAAAAAATAAAAAAAATTTAGTTTTAAAAAATATTTCGAAAAAAGCAACATAAAAAATCGCAGTTTTCAAAAATATTTCGAAAAGTAAAATAAAATTGAAACATCTGAGTTTTAAAAAATATTTCGAAAAAAAACAAAATAAAAAATCTAAAGGTTTATATGAAATCTTTTAAAAAATTTAAGGACTAAAAAATATAACGTTTTCTAAACATATATCGAAGGACTACAGTAATTTAACAAAATAACAACAAAATAACAACAAAAATTTTTTAAAAAATATTTTGAATTACTACACTTAAAATATCTTATAAATAAAAATTCAAAAAATAAATAAAAAAAAAAATTATCAAACAAAAAAATTCTTTTAAAAACTAAATGTATTATTACGCGTAATAAAATTGGTACAAAAATGGAAAAATAATATTGGAAAAAAGTTTTTAATATTCGAAAAAAAATTAAAAGATGATTAAAAATAATTAAATTACTACACTTATGTTTTAAATAATAACTAAAAAAACAATTTCGGTTAAAAACTAAATTTATTATAACTCAAAAGAAACTTTCTACAAAAATAATAAAATCTAAAAGAAA
This sequence comes from Bactrocera tryoni, assembly GCF_016617805.1. Classification (NCBI taxonomy): domain Eukaryota; kingdom Metazoa; phylum Arthropoda; class Insecta; order Diptera; family Tephritidae; genus Bactrocera; species Bactrocera tryoni. Next base: position 63,868,629 of record NC_052500.1, on the reverse strand, counting down.
TTTAATATTCGAAAAAAAGTTTTCAATATTCGAAAAAAAAATTTAATATTCGAAAACAAAAAACATAATTAAAAAGTTTTCAATATTCGAAAAAAAAATTTAATATTCGAAAACAAAAAAACATAATTAAAAATTAAAAAAAAAAACTCGAAGAAACTTCCTACAAAAGCAAAAAATATCGAAAAAATGTTTATTATTCGACAAAAATGGACTAGAAAAAATTAAACTAAATTAATAATAAAATAAAAATAAAAACTAAAAAAATGTGTAAATAATAAAATTTCGCTTAAAAACAAAATTTATTATTGACCGAAAGAAATTTTCTTTAAAAATATTTAAAAAAAATTGAAAACAAATTTGGAAAAAAAAATTAAAAAATCTTCGAAAATTGCTTAAAAGTATGCAATAAAAGCATACAGTATACCTTCAAAGACGGTGTTCAAAAACATCTCAATACAAGTGAAAAATAAAAGCAAACACTTTCGTTTTCCATCAAAAAATTGGCGAAATTGAAACAACATATTGCCAAAAATATATTCAAACTAATATTTAAGTGATAAAAAGAACATATTTCTTAAGGAAAACTGGCCAAATTAAAAACAAATAAAAAAATCTACAAAAAAGTTGTCAAAAATCGGTTTTATGCTCCCGATAACAGTAATATACCAACTGATCAAGTTTGTTCCGGACTGATTGAATTTTTTTTTAAATGAATTTCTATTTTATTATCGCCTTTTGTTTGTGCCAATACCAGCATGCCAACCTAAATGACCTAAATTGCCTTCAGTGAATGAGTTTTAATGGTTTCATGGAGTCAACGCGTTCGCGAAACGAATTTTTCAGTTTCGAAATCAGAAAAAAAAATTCGCAGGTGATCTGTTGAATACGGTGGATGAGCGATGATTCTCATTCCGTGTTTGAAAAGTCAGTGATGAATGTGTGTTCATGGTGAAAGATCCATAAATTATCTATTCACAAATCCAATCTTTTACGACGAATTGCTTCATGTAGAGGTCACAAAACGTTCAACTAGTATTACTTATTGACAGTCTGCCAATGTTAATTTATAGTGAGCCACACCACTGCAATCAAAGAAAATAATGAGCATGACCTTAATATTTGACCGACAATGACTGATTTCGCTTTCGGCTCATTTTTGTAGCACCATCCGCTAGATTGTTTAGCGTCTTATTCATAAATACACGTCTCGTCGCCAGAAATTATGCGTTTGATGAATATAGGGTCCTCAGCTGCGGCAAGCATATTTTTTGCGTCCTCTACTCGACGTCGTTTTTGCAAGAGATTGAGGTCTTTTGGTACCAGTCTTGCATTGACACGCTTCATACCAAAAACGTTAACCAAAGTGTTACAGCGATCCAAAAGAGATGTTGAGGACATCCTCTAACTGTCTGAAGGCAACACGAAGAAGATCAAGCATTGTTTCCGAAACTTTACTTAGAGTAGACTCCCCAAAACACTTCACAACATTTTGAACGATTCCGAAGTCGTGATTCTATTGAGAACACAAGCAAAATCGTTGTTAATTTTTTTTGTTTTTCATGGTAAAAATCGCCAGACAAGCTTTCCGCATTCACAAACAAACACATATCTGGTACTGGATATTTACAACCTATCTGGCGGGATGCTCAACTTGTTGATTCTTTTCCTACCTGTTTCTTGTCAAACAGAGCAAAAAGATTTCTAAGATTTCATGCCAGCATTTTATGACCAAATTAGTCTCTTGCAATTCAGTCCAGGAGGCATTATAATCCTTTGGTTGCCCTTGTAGACACTCTATTGGGGGGTCAAGAGTCCTGAAAGTATTCAATTTGAATTTCTAGTTAGTTATATGCCTTGAAAAGTTTGGGCTTAGTGTATTGACAATTGGTCTCACTCATGTTCTCAAGTCCTCATTGATCAGATTTCTGTGGCTTCCACAAATTGGTACTAATATTATTCCTGATTAAAAAGTTTTTCCTTTGGGGCCTTTGCTTTCAAATTTTACCGGTTTTTGACAATTTTTTGTGTAGAGAGAAAAAAGCAAACAACTTATATAATATACTTTGTATTCTACCGCAGATAGATCTAACTGAATTTTGCATTTCTTAAATTAACCCTATTCAATAGAAGAATATGTCCTCGTTTCTACGCATGTCACCCACTCAGGTGATATTGCTGCTACTCTGCCTCTTTTGCCTGCAACACACAACACAAAGTTGGGAATTTTTTCGTCGCCTCCGACAAAAGAAAGCCGATAAATTTTGGGCACGCCTAATTGGACAGAAGACTGTGGATGATGTGCATGAAGCGTTCAATGGCAACTTGCTCATTACGGATTTGGATCGCAACATGCGTCACCTTTTCGTCAACATACGACGCTACGGCATGGAACGCGCCGATATGGATCAAGTATTTGCAAAGAATCGTGCTGAGGGCAAAATGCAACCCGTCATACCGCCAACGGAACCCTTTCCTTGTGATCTCAGCTATGCGCGCTCTACATTTCCACCCACCTCCGTGCATGAGCTGCGGCCGGGTGATATCGATGTGATTGCATCCGTCGGCGATTCGCTATCCGCTGGCAATGGCATTATGTCCGATCGTGTGCTGCATATATTAAATGAATTTCGTGCATTCTCCTTTTCGGGTGGCGGTTATGGCGATTGGCGCAGCTATCTGACACTACCGAATATTTTACGTGTCTTCAATCCGAATCTCTACGGTTATTCGACGGAAAATGAATTGACAGTGGATAGCACATCACGTTTGAATATCGCCGAACCGATGATCATGTCACGCGATCTGCCGTTTCAAGCGCGTGTACTCATCGATCGCATGCGTCAGGATCCCAATGTTGATATGGAGAATCATTGGAAATTACTCACCATATTTGTGGGCAATAATGACGTTTGCTCGGACATGTGTCATCATGACAATGCGACAGAGTTTGTACGCAGTCATGAACTCGATATGCGTCGTACGCTCACCTTGCTGCGCGACAACGTGCCACGACTGCTGATCAATCTGGTGCCGGTACCGAATATGGTTATCACCATCTATCCAATGAAAGATGTGCCGTTTGGTTGCTTTGCTGTACATCATCTCGGCTGTCATTGTATATTCAGTCACGCTGTCGGCGAAAAGGAACTACACGAAGCTTACGATCGCATAACACGCTGGCACGAAGCCGATCAGTATATTGTTCAGTTGCAAGAATTCCAAACAAATGATTTTGCCGTTGTCTATCAACCGTTTACGGCGCATGTGCCGCCACCAAGACTTAATAATGGTGAAATAGATTACCGTTATTTTGCTAGCGATTGCTTCCACTTTAGCCAGTTGGGTCATGCCGCCATGGCGAATACACTGTGGAATAACATGTTGCAACCAGTGGGTCAAAAGCAAGCGAATATGGTGCCGCCGTTCAGTCATTTTGAGTGTCCCACTGACCAGCGGCCCTACATTGCCACCTTTTACAATAGTTGGGAGCGGAAGTGAGCCTTGAAGTTCCTTGTTAATATTTTGTTGTCTTAATTTGTTTGTGCACAAAATTATACAAATTATTTTAAAATTTAAACACTGTAGTTTAAGTAAAATACTGTTTCATACTAAGTAATGGTGTATATATAATAAAAAAAAATAAAAGTTGTTGGAAATTTTTGCTGTGTTTTTGTACTATTTTGATAGATATATTTGGGTAGCACCAGCAATAATTTTTGTTTGAGCCAACTTATTCTGAGTGAACTCATATGAGTTCAAAACATTTAGGCCTTGGTCCAATTGGATTACCATTTTTTTCCCAAAATCTTTTGAACTAAAACATTTTAAGGTTTCTCTTCACATGAGGATGTTTCAGTATATTCGTGTGCCTGACTACTACTCCTTTGACTTTCCAATACAATATCTTTGGATTAAGAAAAACTCCCCTGGACCTCTTTTTCGTAAGCATAAACCGAATAATTTATCTTCTACTGTCAAAAATAAACGCTAACCTTACAAAACTGGAAATCCCTTCCTTAGATTTTCGCGATTTTTGTGGGGGAAGGATGTATCGAATCGGTTGCTTATCATTTTGTCATGGTGGTAGTAAATTTCTAGATGAAAGGCGTTATTAGCGAGGTAAAATGTACCAATGTTCCAGAAAGTTTTCCTCTACAAAAAATAGTTTTGTCCTCACTTTCTTTCAAATGAAAAAATACTAATGGCAGAACCATGTATATAGATATAGTTTGTTGGTTCATAACGGTGGGGTTGACAAAAGCGCTTCAGGCATAAATATTATTTATATCAAGAAGAGCAAAACTTTCTTCATGGTATTAAAAAGAATATGACATATTCTTTATGTAATATTTAAACCAGCTCTGAATAGTTACTTATTAGAAGTTACATATTAGTTAGCGACCAGAATAACTTCCCAACTCCAATAAGCCCCAAAAGCTTTATTTAACTAAAAAAAGCTCAAAAGTTCAAACCAACAGTTTACGAGTATCATCTCAAATTTGAACGGGGTGATGAAAAAGCTCACCTATCAGAAGTATCACGTTCAGCATATAGCTCTTATAAAAATAATTGAAAGCTTTAGATGTGTATCTCCTCAAAAAGAACTGTTTTTCTTTCTTGACTATGTCGCTATTCAAATAAAATCTAAAATATAGAACTTGACTTAAAAAGCTTAATTTAAGTAAGAAATCTCAGAAGATTTTGGAAAGCTTAAATGAAGATAACGCGAAGTGCTTCTCAAATTTGAAAAGAAAGAAGGAAAAGCTGAACTATCTGAGAAAAAATCAATTATAGTGGCAGTATATACCTGTAGTTCCTCTAAAAAGATGAAAATGCTAATCTGGTCTATACAAGTTTTGTTTTTCTCCTGCTTTTATCGCCATTAAAATAAACTTCAAACGAGAGAATCAAGTTTAAAAAGCTTATAATTAAGAAAGCTGAAAAACTTTTCGAAAGCTTTATTCAGGATTTTACAAGGAACATCTGAAATTTAAAAAGAAAGAAGGAAAAGCTGTACTACCTCAGAAAAAATCAATTATAATGTTAGCATACAGCGCCTCCAAAAAAAAAGTAAAAGCTCAGCATGTTTCTCTATTCTATAAAGCTTTTCTTCTTGCTTATGTCGCCATTAATATAAACTTCAAAAGAGAGAACCAGACTTAAAAGGCTTAATGTAATTCTTCTTCTTTCTTACTGGCGTAGACATCAATGTAATTAAAAAAGCTAAAAAGGTCATCAAGGTTTTACGAAAATTATTTCAAATTTTAAAACAAAGAAGAAAAACCTGTTCTATTTAGAAAATACCATTAATAGTGTCAGTATAAATAATCAAAATAATGTCAATATGATAATTTTTGGTAAACCATTGTTTTTGGGACATAGACAAAACGGTTGTATCTGCATATATACAAGAGAAAACTAAGATTTAAACTGATTAACAAATTGCTTAGGAATATACAATAATAGCAAACAAAATGGTTGGTACTAAAATAATTTTGGGACATAAAGAGGTGTATATTATTTAGTCTCGCATCTCAAATATCGTAATCAAAATAATAAACTTTGTGCTTGTCTATATTGGTTTTGTATATTAATTTTATAAATTAGATAAAAACTGTTTTTTTGTGTCAAATAAAGTTTTGGGACAAAGATAAAACGATTGACTCCGGCTATATACAAGCGCAAACCAAGCTTTAAAATGGTAAGTAGTTGCTAGTGAATATCAAATTTTAAAAAAAAGGTAAAAATTTGGGACAACAATAGCTTTGGGACATCAAAGTCAATACACTTTTTAGTCTAAAATATATTATTTTATTTACTTTTGACAATTTATCAATAATATTTCAATTTATTTAATTTATCAACAATATTTCTAACAAAATTATTTTTCGGACACGGGAAAATTTACACGTACCATTTACATTGATCTACTGTGGTTTTCTTTCTGCTTCGTAAGATTTGCTTTTGTTTTATTTTATAATTTCGAGCATACATTTTATAATTGTTTTTTTATTTACACAATTTTATTTACTAATTTCGGATACAACTTTTTTTGGGACAAAGACAATAGATATAATTATCGTTAAAAAATGGTGTAAATTTTTTTTTTTTATATATTTTGTAAGGATGTGTAAAACAGTGAACAATAATATTATATTTTGAGTTTAAAATTTTTCTTATGCAAAGCTTTTTGGGACAAATATACATATATTCTAAAGTTTTTATGTTAATAATTGCGTGATCTAGTTTAAATTTTATACATTTTTTTGTATTTACACCATTTATTTTGTACTAATTTGGGACAAAATCTTTTTTGGGACACACAATAAATTTGTTATAAATGAATTTATTTTAATTTATTTTGTGAGAACACATAAAATCGTTAACAAAAAATTACAAATTTTGTGTCTAGAATGTTTCTAATTTGAAGCTTTTGGAACAAATATATATTTGGAAATTTTTATACTGAAAAATTATATTTTTTTGTATTTGAGATACAATTTTATTATTATTTTTTCTTTTTACATAAATTTTTTTTACTAACAAACATTTTTTGGGACACATACAACAAATTGATTATAAAAGGTTTTCTATAAAATATGCATCGAAATTTTTTTTTAATATTTGAGCTTAAAAATTTTTCTTGTTCGTATTTTTTGGGACAAAAATAATTTTGTAGTTGTTGAGTTAAAAACTTGTATTTTTTTGTGTAATTGAGCTTAAATTTTATAAATATTTGTACTTGCACCATTTATTTTGTACTAATTTGGGACAAAAATTTTTTTTGGGACATCAACAATTAATTGATGATACATTTTTTTATACTTATTGTGTTCAAAACTTAATCTGTTTTGCGTAATCGAGCTTAGTTTCTAAAAGTGTTTTGAACTTCCACAATTTCTTTACTTATTTGGCTAAGGAAAATTTTTTGAGACACAGACAGTCGTTATAATTTTCAAAAAAAATATGCAGCAAACGTACAAACCTCACCAGAAATTATATATTTTTTTTACATATTCCTTATTCTTGCAAAATTAAGCTTAAAACCAAATTTGTTCATATTTCTACCCCCTTTCCCATAAATCCATCACACAGCGTGCATTTACAAACTCAATATTTAATAACCCACACCTTGGCATAATTGTCAACAACACCCACTTTGATTTTAATTTAAAATGTTTTCCATACTTCCCAATTTTACGGTTTTATTTTGTTTTAAATTTTTAATTAAACGAAATAAATTATAAAAAAGAACTGCTTATAATGCAGAAAAATAATATGCATGGCAACGGCGCAAGCGAGGCTGTTGGATTGGCGGCCAAAAATTTGGGGAGAGAGAGATCGTGCGGGTAAGCGCGAGCTGTTGGCGGCCGCTGCTAGATATGATGGCAGTGGCGACTGCTGACAACGCCGTCCGGCAACCGGACAACCGGACCCGCCCCAATAAGTACATACACATATGCAGCTATGATTTAAATAAAAAATCATAAAAATTGCGCAATACTTTTTTTGTGTCTTCGTTTTTTTCGGCGGTAAAGCTTAAAATTAAGGGCGAATGGCATATAAAAAATCAGAAATCCGAAATCCTTGTCATGATTGCGCACAGATAGATGTACCAAAATCAGTCGGCGAATACAACAATGCACGCCCACTTTGTATGTATTATATATACATACATACATATGCCAAATACTCTATGTGTGTGCGCTGAATATGGAGGCCATATTTATGCTTGTACTCACTCGACGCGATTGCATGATTAAGGGGTCAAAGCGACAGCAGCATGGGCCAGATTTTTCATGATGCCATTTTAAATATGTAGCTGTGTATGTGTTTGTGCGTTTGTTTGCATATAGCGCTGTTAGTTTGTATGTATAATTGTGTCTCTGCGCTTGTTATATGCTCATGCTGAGTGTATGCATATGTCACAACGTGTGCTCGTGCGCTGAATAAATCACAAAAAAATTGAAATAAAAAAATTTCACCAAAAAAAGGTATTTAAAAAATGTTGCATGTAACGGGGCAGAAAAAAATGAAAAACGAAAATAAAATCATATTAAAAATGCAACGCCACGCTGAAATGAATACACAGCGAAAGTAAAAAAAAATATTAATAACAACAAGAAAAACGTTAACTACAGTTGCAGCAAAGCTATAATACCCTTCACAGCTGCATTTTTTATTGCTTAAGGGATACAAAAAGGTCTTAAACTTGATTTTAATCGGTCAGTTTGTATGGCAGCTATATGCTATACTAGTCCGATCTGAACGATTTCTTTGGGGTTTATAGCGATGCTTTCCATAATATTGTGAGCCAAATTTCGTGGCGATATCTTGTCAAATAAAACAGTTTTCCATACAATGATTTGAGTTTGCGCGCTCAGTTTGTATGGCAGCTATATGCTATACTAGTCCGATCTAAAAAATGTCTTCGGATATTATGGAGTTTTTTAAGACAAACACCTATGCCGAATTTCGTGATGATATCTTCTCAAATAAAAAAGTTTTCCATACAAGGATTTGAGTTTATTGGCTCAGTTTGTATGGCAGCTATATGCTATACTAGTCCGATCTGAACAATTTCTTCAGAGATTGTAGCGATGCTTTGGATATTAATATATGAAAAATTTCGTGACGATACCTTCTCAAATAAAAAAGTTTTCCCTACAAGGATTTCAGTTTGATCGTTCAGTTTGTATGGCAGCAACATATAGCTATAGCATAGTGGTCCGATCTTAATAATTTCTGCAGAGGTAGTACCGTTTCTGCAGGCAATAATTCGTGAACATTTTCTGGCAGATACCTCGTCAACTAAGAAAGTTTCTCATACAAAGACCTGATTCCGATCGTACAATTTGTATGAGAGCTATATGCTATAGTGGCCCGATATTGGCGGTTCTGATAAATGAGCAGCTTCTTGGTGGAAAAAGGACGTGTGCAAAATTTCAGTTTGATATCTCAAAAACTAAGGGATAGTTCTATATACAGAAGGACATGGAAAAAAGTCCCTCGGGATATTTTAAAGGATCTGCGAAGTTTCCTTTTGGGTCTTACAAACATCTATATACCCTTAATATACCCTGTTCTGGGTATATTAATAAAAATAAAAGTATTAAATTGCAATCACACATACATATAGACCACATGTATGTATGTATGGCGCTAAAAAAGGACACACAGCGCAAATATTGTGCAATAAATGTGAGCGACAGCAGTGGGGCGCGTACCGCGTTGAGGCAGCGCGGGCAGGTTAAGTGGCAAAAACAAATGGCAAGAGTGAGAGCAATGTATGGACAGAGCGAGCTATGATGACGGGACCATAGCAGGTGGTTGGAGGGTGTGGCAGGCGGTACGCTGATTACGCGATGCTGGCGCGTACGGGGTTCCGAACACTGCGCAGGAGGTGGAACAGGTGGTAGAAGTGTGGCAGCTGATAGAAGGGGTATAGTTGATAGAGTAAACGGCAGTTGATACAGCGGAAGGCAGCTAGCAGAGTAAGTGCTGGTGGAGCGGATGTAGAGAGGTGTGGCACAGGCGACGGTTACATTATGAAGTGTCCGAAAAAAGGGCGATTGCGCGCGCCAGTTTCCAAATGACAACAGCAACAAGAACAATAATAAATAAGCGTAGCAACAACAACTACAACAGCAAAAATATGACAATTGCAGCAGCGAAAGCCATTGGAAAAAATGGAATAATAAAGTTAAGAGGGTGCATTTTTTCGCGCTTGTTAACCAGGCGCGCGCACAAACACACATGCATACAAACACAAGTATGCATGTCGAAAAATATAGCTGTACTATGTGTGTGCGCGCATGCATATTAAAATAACGCCAATGCATGTACACTGGCTCGCGCTCAGCATACGCCACCATATATGCGTGCATATGTGCGCGCAAATAAACCACAACAACAACAACAACGGCAAAAAATTGTATATTTGCGCGCAAAAAACGTTAAATCCCGTAAAAATCGACAAAACTGTCCTGCATGTGTCCCAGGCTAGCATGACCAAACCGTAACGAAATATTTTACGCTGAAATGGAGCGACGGCAAACAACCTGCATATGACTGTAACAATAATATCAAAAAATAATGAAAATTGCAAAAAAATAAACAACAACAAATAAACAAGGAAATATGTATGTGTGTACTCTGAAAAGCTAGAAAAAGGTGCAGTTGGCGCGTTACAATTGTCGGTGCATACTTTTGGGGGCAATAATTTTTCACACACACCCAGTTTTATTTTGCACAACGAGGCAACAAGGCCGCCGCTGTGATGAAATACCACTGTTGCTAGCATTTATATATGTATGAATATAGAAAAAATATACAAATGTATGTATGTGTAAGTAAAAAATTATATAAGCTTATATTATGGTAGTTATATGTAGTAGTATAAGCTTATAAATTTTTGATCGCGCTTTTTTCGAAACTGCACTTTTCGAATCGGGCGATTTTCCCGAACGTTCCGAAGAATATAACAGCAAGCTAATTTACTGAGAAAAATAAATTTACTGCAACAAAAATAAAACAATTAAGGATAATTTAAAATTCGAGAAAAATCATAAAAATTGGTTCAGCCCAGATGGATAGTGCAATGATAGCGGACGCAATGTTCGACATGCGAAAGGCAAAAAATGCATTCACCGTTTACAAAAAAGACGGTTGAACATATTGGCAGCAACATATTGATCTGATGCTGCTTTTCAAGGTGTGGTTTATGACTAATATATCGTATTACAGACATGAATAGATTCCAATATAAAGATACCTTGGTGAATACAATGCTGCAAAATGTTAAGGAAAGTATGACAGTAATAGGAACATTTCGACACGACAACGATCCTAAACATACATCGAAGTTGGTAAGAGATTGGTTCCAGCACAACGGTGTGAGTACCACTAATTGGCCAACTCACTCCTCCAACCTGAATCCAATTAAAAATCTTTGAGGGGAGTTGAAACAAACGTTTGGTAAGCAATCATTCCCAAATATGGTACAGTTATGGAAATTGGTAGAAAAAACCTGGTATGAAACTTCAATTGATACGTGCCGCAAACCTCATCACCTTCTTATCTCCATCTATACTAGATACTGATGAAAGCAGTAATCAAAAATCAAATACGGTACGAGAAAACTGAAAGTACATTTACAATACTTTTACTCAGTCACAGATAACTGATATATTAAATATTTTGCCGTACAAACTGATCAATCAAAATCAAGTCATTGTATGATAAAGGTTTTCATTTGAGGAATTATTTTTTGACAAAGTTTTGAATAGGGTTTTGTCGAAGGCGAAGTTGAAATCTCCGAAGAAATCGGATCACAAAAGCATATACAAGGTCTGTCGCAAAAGAAACAGGACTGTTAGAAAAAGAACAAAAAATTAATATTTTTCAAAAGTTATATTTTTTTTATTCAAAATAGTTTCCTTGTGCTTCGATACAGCGTTTAGCCCGGTCAATTAGCATTTCAGATGAGTGTTTAAGGTCATTTTTCGGAATGCTCTAGAGAATATCGGTCGTCGCCTTTTGGATAGCTGAAATGTCCTGAAACCAGTGTCCTTTCATGGGCAAATGAAGTTTTCCAAATAGGTAAAAATCGCAGGGTGCCAGATCAGGTCAGTAGGGTGAGTGACTAATGGTTAATATGGAGTTTTTTGTCAAAAAATCAGTGACAAGCGTCGACCGATGACACGGCGCACTATCGTGCAACAGGCGCCAGGACCCTGCCTCACGGTATTGTGGTCGAGCACGACGAATGCGTGACAAAAGACGCTTCATAACACCAAGGTAAAACACAGCATTAATCGTTTGGCCAGGTGGGACGAACACTCGGTGTACAATACCCTCGGAATCGTAAAAACAAATCAGCATTGTCTTTATTTTTGACTTCTGAAACGACCGACTTCTGATCGTCACAGAGGTCTTCACGACCTCCTTGGAATCGCTTAAACCACTCATGCACATTACTACGGGATAGGCACTGATCACCATAAACTTTTCTCATCATTTGAAATGTTTCAGTAAACGTTTTCCCAAGTTTAAAACAAAATTTAATATTTGCTCTTTGTTCAAAATGCATTTTACGACCGATGACCAAAAGCTGCTGTCACTTTTTGATCGATAACATCGATTGTAGTTATCCAATTGTCTTAAAATTTTTACGAAATAACAGCAAGAGATCAAACTTTTTATTTCATATACCCACCAATAAGTGGCGCCACCAGAAACAGTTATATTTAAAAAGTTCTGTTTTTTTTGCGACAGACCTTGTATGTAGGTTAGGTTTGGTTAGATAGCTAATCTAGAGAGATCGCACGTGAACTGCTATACGTAGTCCTTTGTGAAGCCATAGAAATGAGAAACTCCTGTTTTCGAACTTATAAATTAGCAAAACGCTTAGTAGCCAATACATATTTACACAGTCGTTGTTTTCTTTCCCGCCAGTTCGGTGGAATGTCTGAAGGTATGCGCTCCCAGTATTTAAATCCTGACCACCCAAACGCAGGGCAGTCTAGGAAGAAGTGTTGAGTTGTTTCCATTTCATCTTCCATACGATTTCAGCAGATTTAAGGTCAGCTTTACAGCAGGGACGCCAATAGGGCAATGGCCCATTAAGAGCACCACAACTAGCAAGAGGCTAGCCTTACTGAAGGTAAAGAGATTACTAAATCTCTTGCGATCGATCTTGGGCCAGAAGGCTTTTGCGACTGCGTAAGTAGTGATGGTGGCACAGCGTTGGCCAAGCTTCTGCGAAGCCCAGCTATCCAGTAGTAGAACACTAGAGAGCTCCCGACAGTAAACCCCTTCACCAACCTTCCCCCAAAGCTTTGACCCATCCGTAAAGAAGCTCACTGCCCCTCTCCGCCAACGGCTACTTTCCATCCATAGTTTCCTCGTCGGTATATGGGCAGAGAAGGAGTTCGGTATGGCGACTCCATGATATAGATGATCCTGTATGCAGTCAAAGTGTGTGAGGATATCCGAGTGTTCAGATGCGCGTTCTTTTAATATCCCAGATTCTCTGAATCTAATAGCCACTTTCGCGGCCATACACCTTTCTGCGATGTCCACGGGCATTATGTTCAAAATTCCGTTAAGTGCCATGGTTGCAGTGGAACAATGGCTCCTCTACAGCAGTATAAGGCAATCGAAGCCTTTTTGGCTATTTCTTCGATATTTGGCTTCCATGAAAGCTTCCTATGCAGGATGAACCCTAGATATTTCACTGTATCCGCCGGTTGCAGATGGATATCTCCCATTTTCGGCAGCGGTGCTATCGGGATGTTATATCTTCTAGTAAATAGAGTTAAGATACTGAGATACCCTTGCGTCAACTCGTACACGGTACTCAGAAACTTTCCTTTGACCATAGTGCTAAATCGCATGCATAGGCAATTACCCGGCAGCCACGATCCTTCAGTTTTTTTAAGCAGGTCGTTAACGACCAGGATCCATAGAAGAGGAGAGAGAACATCACCTTGTGGGGTCACATTTTGTCTTGGAAATGTGTTGCACCATTCCGTTTCAATCACTATGTCGCACAGAAGATTGAATATGAGGAGTTTGATTAAACCCCAAGACCGTCCAGTTACAACTGCTTTCGGCAGGACGTTATTAAAAGCTCCCTCAATAACAAGAAAGGTCCCAACAGCGAATTCCCAATAGCTTCATCAAGCTATGACATGATAGTATATTGTCCATTGAATTTCCTTTACAAAAAGCGTGTTTCGCATGATAAATGGTTCCTCGGAATGCACCTTCTTCTTGTAGATAAATCCATCAGTCTCACCAGAGTTTTTTAGTAAGAAGGAAGAAAGGTTGATGAGCCTGAAGTCCTTGGCCCTGCCAGGTTTCGCGATGAACGTAACTCTTGACTCGTCTCCAAGAGCATATATGTATGTGATTGTCACATGTACTAGCCGGTTTGCATCAGAATGTTAAAAAAATACCTTTTTTGCGCCCAAATAACTTTATAATCTGGTCTGATAAGGAAAAATCATTTCATTTTGTGCTAAACCCCACCATAAATGGCCAAAATTAGGCATTGTTTGATGACTCTAGGCTAGCATAACCCCTTGAAGCTAAAAGCTGCTGTAAAGTAGAATACCATATTTACATACATACATATATGTATGTATATACCAAATGTACATAAAATACACATATAAGCCATACGACTCTCCCATCTGAAAATAATCATAAAAAACAATTAACCAACAACATTAATAGTGCGAGCGGCGACTACTGTACTCCAGCCGAATGACAGCAAATCGACGGCCTAGAAAAATACGTGCTCATATAAAATTTAAATCCAACACATGTACAGCATACAACAATTTCATACATAAACACATACATATGTATACATATACCGCTATAGTTGCGCGAATTCATATCGCGCGCAACTGTTTTCATATCCGTATCCGCTTGACTGACATATGAGTACTACCTACAAACCATATACATACAAATGCATATATACTATATGGTGTGCCTGGTGCTGGTAGGTGCGTGGTGTGGTGTGGTGCGGTGTGTTGATAAAATGAAATGACAGTTGGTTGGCGAAAAAATCACAACTCGTGCGCTAGTGTAGCCGCTTTTTGCGATTTTTTTTTTTTGCCGCATTGTTAATTTTATCTTTGGTGTTGTTGTTTTTGTTATTGCCAGGGTTTTCGTAACATCCAACAGCCTCTCCCATCGGCGGCAGCAATGTGTATACTGTCATCAGCCATCATTGCACCAACAAAACCATCATTCAGTCTGTTTGCTGAAGCTAAGTGGGTGGTGCGTTGGGTTGAATGCAATTTTTATAACCAATCTATCAAACTATATACGTCCATTTTTCGCAATTTACGTCCCTATGTACCTATGTAAATTGCTGTGTGGGCAGTTTTTCGATATGAAAACGCCATAAAAATATTAAAATGAAGCAGTTACTTGGAAAGGAAATGTGAGTTGGAATTCGGAAAAAAAGTTTCTTTTTACTAAAAAAAAAAATTATTTTAGCTGAATTTTCAAGACTATTGTTGTAATTTTTTGGCGAGACCGCCACTCAAAGTGAAGACTAAATTGGTTGAATTTATTAGATTCTTCTTTTTTATTGGCGTAAACACTGCTTACTTGGCTATAGCTGTGTTTACTATAGTGCGCCAGTCGTTCTTCCTTTTCGCTGCCAGGTCCTTCTCCACATATTCTTTCTAACGGAGTGGAGGTCTTTCTCTTCCTCTGCTTCCCCCCCGCGTACAGCGTCGAATACTCTCAGAACTGGAGTCTTTTCATCCATACGGACAACATAAAATAGCCAGCGTAGCCGCTGTCTCTTAATTCGCTGAACTGTGTCAATTTCGTTGTATATCTCGTACAGCTCATCGCTCCATCGACTACGGTATTCGCCGTTGCCACTGCGAAAAGGAAGTTCAGAAGCTTTCTCTCGAAAACTCGTAACTTCGACTCATCAGATGTTGTCGTCCATGCCTCTTCACCATATATCAGGACGGGGATGATGAGCGACTTATAGAATTTGGCCTTCGTTCGTCTAGAGAGGACTTTACTTCTCAATTGCCTACTCAGTCCGAAGTAGCAGCTGCT
The DNA here is from genome assembly GCF_016617805.1 of Bactrocera tryoni. Taxonomy (NCBI): domain Eukaryota; kingdom Metazoa; phylum Arthropoda; class Insecta; order Diptera; family Tephritidae; genus Bactrocera; species Bactrocera tryoni. Next base: position 63,853,029 of record NC_052500.1, on the reverse strand, counting down.
GGCAAGAATTATTCTGCGTTGAATTTCGGGACTGACATTGTTATCTACGTTTTCGAATTTTTGACCATCAGCAGTGACGTAGGAGCTAAGTCGCGAGTGCGACGACTTGTTTGATGACAAGAGATATTTTGTTCACTCCCAAACCCATTTGCTTCGCTTACTCATCCAGTCTAGAGAAAGCGGAACTAAGAGCGTGGTTGTTGAGGCTAATGTTATCAATGTCATCAGCGTACGCCAGCAGCTGTAGACTCTTATAAAAGATGGTACTTTCTCTATTTAGCTCTACAGCTCGCATTATTTTCTCCAAGAGTATATTGAAGAAGTCGCCATCACCTGGTGCTCAGTAGGTTGGAGAAGTGTTCCCTTTATAATTTTAGTATGCTCTGAGCATCAGTCTCTAGATCACCTCCTTGGGCTCTACAAGACTATGCTCCGGTTTGGAAAACTTTTGTTAGTCGCCGCATCTTTTCGTAGAATTTTCGATATTAGGCCGTCGGAGCGTACGCACGTCTGAAAGACTGGAGACATGTCTTCCATCTATCACAACATGATCCATCTGGATGGTGGCTTTTCGACCCGTAGATTAGTCGGTAGCTTAGTGTATTTTCCTATGCTTAAATCTAGTACTATAGATAACAATCGTAATCCTTAATGCGTTGGCCATGGTCGTCATCGAAAGGGGAGTCGCTCGTCCGAGGCTCTTGTTTCCTATTCAGTGGGTTTTTTACATTACGAAACCCAGCGCACAACCCTGGGGCGGTATGGTTCGCCTTATCATTTTAGCTCGCGTTCAAATCGATGTCTTTTGGCTTCCCAGAGGATACTTGGTCTCAGACCAGAAGTCTTATGCTGCTAGAGCTATATGTAAAAGTGAATGGGAGACGGAAGTATAAGGCAACTAGCGCTATATTCCCAAGAGATCATGACATTTGCTGCCTGCACTGAAGAATATTGAATTGGTTCAAGTTCCGTTTGAGAAATACCAGATTTTATAAGAACTGCAGCCCTTTCTCTTGCATTACCACTAGCATGGTTAGATTTGATTAGCTCGTAACCGGGGATTTTGAAATATGACCTAAATTGGTTTTTTGCCACAAGAAGTACACCAATTATGTTGGTTTTGATATACATAAGTTAGCATTTCATACGAAAATTCTTAATCTTGATTTACTGTTACAGGACCATAAACATTATTTTCATTTTCAACCGCCTAGCCTGCATTCTTACCATAAAGGAGCTACTCCGCAAGGAAGAAAGAGTGGGCAGGGAAGAGCATTGGCAACAAACACTTGTATGAGACATGCCAAGTTGCTAATTGGAGGATACAACTTGAGTAGGTGCAAAGTTGTAATAAACCTCCCCAGGAACAAACTCAGGCTACAGGTCGCATGGTATACCGGCCATTGCAAGCTGAATAGGCATCTGTACAACATGGGCCTATCCTCTTGCACTAACTGCCGGTTCTGCGACTTGGAGCCTGAAACCCTGGAACACCTGCTGATCAACTGCACAGCAGTCCGTAGACGCAGGACTAAGGCCCTTGGATCCATGTTTCCGGATAGGGATCGCATAGAATCATTAGCACCCGGAAGTCTATTGAACTTTATCAATGCGCTGGGGCTAGGTGAGTCTATGTGAGTCAGGAGAGGGCACAATAGACCAAAGGTCGCGGTGAATTCCTCATCTTTCAATCAATCATCAATCAATTCTCGCCTTTGTCGAAGAAAAACTGTAAATTATGCCGTATTTTCTCGTTGCTCCATCTTTGACGCGTGCTCAGACAATAGTGAGCCAAGTAATCACAAAACTGTCGATTTTTTTTACCAGAATCTCTATATGATTGTACTGCCTTATCGCTTTGTATTAGCACTTTGCCGCTCAATATTTGTTCGCTATTTGCCTAACGCGCTTAAAAGGCATACAAGCAACTAAAAGTGTAATTGCAAACAAAAATAATTGAAATCATTTTAAAAAATGTCATTTGGATTTGTTGGCACTTGTACCACGCAGTGCCGTCAAACTTTAGATTGTTTGTGTGTGTGTTTACATAGCCATGTGTGTGGGTATGTGCGCCATTTTCATAAAATGTAATTCAATTTTTCCTTTTTTCTTTTGTTTGTTTTATTCGCTTACTTTCCAATTGTCGAGTGGCGCGCTATTGAGCCATATAATACGCCGTCATTCATGCGCCTACTCAACCAAACATATGCATACTTGCCATATATAAATAATATACGATATTTATGTAGGTATGACTATATCCGCAGCGATCTAACAATATACAAACAACAAAATACATACAAGCTGGCATTTAGCGAGTTGGGAATAGCGAGTTATGTATGCAGTCATGCTCCTCATTTCACAAACTTTATACGACATTCATCACCGACACACCACCCCACGCCTACCGGTGGCCGTCAGCGCCCGCCGCCACCGCCGCCGCAACTAAACAACTGTCATTTTTTCCGTGTATCTATTCGCGTTCTGTTTACTTGCGTATTGTTCTGTCAATATAACAAAGCAAATACAAGTATGAGTAAGCAAGCAAACACACACACACACACATACACTCGCCTGTATACACAGCGCCTTCATGCATGCTTGTATAACGTAAAAGGCTCTCATCCGCCACTTCACATTCGCATTCATGTTGTTATAAGCGCACAATATATATACATATATTTTTGTTGTTTTTGTTATTGCAATGATACATATTTTTTATGAGATTGTGTATTTTTTGAAAAATCTCGTTTTGTCGCCGCTTTGTTTGCAACTGCCAAAAGCGTTTGCTCGGCTGGCAGGCAGACAAACAGTTAGACAGCCTGACTGACAGCCTTGCCAACCAGCTTGACTGCGCGCACCGTTAGTTTATACATACATACATATATCCGTCTGTTCGACTATGCGTTTATCTGAAAGTTGCAATTGCCTGCGGTCCATGCGCTCCCCATTGACTTTGTTTAGCCGGAAGCTGGCAAAAAGGTGGGCGTAAAGCGCGCAGATCCTGTTAGCGTGTTGTTGACAAACATGTTGAATCGGCGTGCAAATGTAAAAGTTTTCTATGCTCCACACACACACACACACCCAAACATACACGCATTGTATATATGGTTATATATTTTGAGTGGGTTTGGCGGCGTGTTAAAGATTTTTGCTGGTATTTGACAGTTGCTGATGTCCCGTAACGAGCGGCTCAGGCCACACTTCAAATGTAACGCATATCCATCTACATAGTATCTAAGTGTTGTTGTTTATTTGGCGCTTTTTCTTAAACCCAAATATTTTTTTATTTTTGGTTATTATTTCGTTTTTTTTACGGTCATGCTGGTTCTTGAGGCTATGCAAACAATACAAATACTCGTATATAGTTTCGCAATTAACCTTTATAAAAATGAAATAAAATATTTTCCAATGTTAGCGGAGGCTTGAAATGTAAAAACTCAGACTTTTGCTTGCACAATTAATAGCTTTGAGGCTTGCTTAAAGAGAAGGGTGGTCAATACAAAGCTAGTAGTGAATCAAATTTCCTTTCATAGACATAAGTTTTATACCTATTTTTTACCATAAGCAGCTTCAGTGACCATTTTGTGGACATTATTGAAGACTCTAAAAAATTTGCCTTCACAAATCATCGTTTTCTGCCCGAAACACTGCATAATTACCCTTTTAACCTCACATATTGAGTTTTCTGCACACTTCTGACGTAAAAAGTAGTTCTTCTTCTTTGGCACTATAGCCGTGGGTTGGTCTGGGTCGAGAACACGAAACTTCGCCGGTTGCCTCTATCCTTTTCGAGGTCACGCCAGTTGTACATCTTAAGTGCAGACAGGTTGCTATGCACTTGGTCCTTCTATTGGATGCGTGTGTGCCCGTGCTTCCGTTGTCCACCCATCGATCTCTAGTCGCTGTCATTGCAGCACCATCTTCCATGCGAACATTATGACTTAACCAGCGCATTCGTTGAATGTACTTAACTATATTCATGTCACCTTAAACTGTTCGTAGTTCCATCTTTGTCGATACTCATCGCTCACGCGGACGGCACTAAAGATTTTGCGAGGAAGAGTTCTCTCGTATGCTCCAAATGATTTCTCTTCGCGGGTCGTCATCGTACATGTTTCTGCGCGGTAGTTCTATGAAGCCCAAAATAGTCTGTAAGCAGCGTGAGATAGGAGTTTCTAGCAAGTTTCACTTAAAAGACCACTCTAGATTGTCACGTAATTGGCTGAGCTCTGATAAAAAAGCATGGTCTCTTTAGGTTTACCTTATGTTGCTGTCATCTACCGCTGCCGGCGGTCCTTCTCTGCTTTCATACTCGTAAGGGCGATGTAGGGTAGAAAGAAGTCACTGGAGCAGAGAGATATTGAACTTCTTCACGGAGAGGTTAAGGATTGGAGGAAAGGTTTGCGGAGGTATCTACTATATTGAACTATCCTTAAACAGTAGCTTCAGTCTATCAGACCATTGAAGCTATTTTTCAAATCGGGATTACTGGCATTGAAGTGGAACTACTGTTCCGGAGTTAAGGAACAGGTCATAGCAGAATGGTAAGCAACTGCATTGCTGCTTAGTTCGACTGGGAACGAGTCACAGCTCCGCTGTTCTTATAGTGTCAACATGGAAAGATTAAACATTTTACCGGACTCCAGTTGCCATATTTCTGAAATCAATTGAATTCCACACCTTTAGCTGGCAGAAATATAAAGTAATCGCCTAGGAAGATTTCTAATGGCTATAAAGCCTTCTGTCAACACGCTATACTCGGATCAACCTAATGAGTGTTCTACATGCTTTACATTTTAGCTGAACGAACAAACTAAAGTCATAGAAGAGTAACGTTTGTGTAATTGTTATGATGGAATTTCCAAAACCTTAACGAAACATACTAAATCATAGTATTGTCTTGGAAGTAGCTGGATCCCCACAGTCATATTGCGTTCTAAAACTATGAACCTATGAACCACGCGTGCGCTTAACAGTCGTTGGTTGAGGACCAGCCACTGCGCGATGCTTCTGGCCTTGAGTAGATCGTAAGCGAACTGCTGAGCTACTTGCTCTTAGTAAAGTTCATCTTGTCGATCTCAAGCTGTCAAAGTTGTTTGGAAAAAGGTGAGCTGGAAATAGCAGTCACTTTCTGCTCGATTGTCCAGCTTTTGAAAGGCTGAATTTGAAACATCTCCGCAGTCATATCTTCGGCGAATCTGAAGACATACCCGAAACTGACATTATCCGCCTTATGACTCATCAGATCGATGTTTTGAGTGCTCAAATCTGCATTTGCTTCAGTCAATGTGTGAGATGTGTGCTGTGGTAGAGTGATCCGTCTTCGGCGGTTGGCTTTCCTGATTTCTTAAACGATAACTGACAAGCAAATGATTGTATACCACTAAAAATTTACAGTTCAGCATTGTTCCAGTGGTATGGTTGTGACATTTCGAGTTTCTCAAACCAAAAAACAAAAAAAACATACACTCATTAGCTTTGAAGTGCTTCGTGCGCGAACAAATTTTGTTGGATTCGGCTCATCTTGAAACATCCATACATTCGACTGTGGTTTACTTTCGTAGATGTGTTTCGGAGCACCGCTATCGTATTTTTTAACTTTTTTCTCGACCAATCGACACGAGCCTTTTTTTGAGCGATAGACAAATTGTGTGGGATCCAATGTGAATACATTTTTTGACAGTCAAATGGTCATGCTCGTTCCATTAATGTCTAAAGTCTCTATCTCCCGATATATCACATGACTTAAAATATCAGTTTGAACACAGCATCAATAGTTTCTGGAACAACAATTCCTTTCATGGAACAAACTCTGCTGATTTTAAACCGAAATTCGTCTCTGAGTGATTTACCACCTTGATTGTAGTTTCTATGTCAAAAATGGAATGAAAGTTCATCTGTGCACATTGGATGAGTTAATCCACGTCGAAAATTATAAAAAAATAACCGCGTGGAAATGTTCGCAGTTTAATTCAATTTTTTGGTCGAGAAGAATATTTTAAGTTACTGTAAAAAACAAAACGTTCTGAGTATGCATACCATTAAAAATGTCAAACTTGACGAAAAAATTGTGAGTTTCCAGATTGCAACACTAGTGTTGCCAAATTCTGAAATATAAAAGGCAACCCATCGACCTCTTAACTTAGGGTTGAATCAAACCTCAAACACCTAATTTGCAGTCATCTATGCGACAGAGTGATTGAAACGGAATGAGGAAACGCACGTGCTCGACGAAATGTTAGTAGAGAAGCCCCACAAGGTGAAATTGTCTCTCCTCTTCTATGGATCCTGGTCGTTAATGACCTACTTAAAAAACTTGAATATCGTAGACATTGTCGGAAGGTATAGGGCTGCGAAAGTTGTCATCAGACTCAGAGAGCCTGTGTTCTTAAAAGAACAAGTGTCTTAACACTCGGAAATTCTCACCCACTTTGACTTCACTCCGGATCACTTGGATTATGGAGTCGCCAAACCCACACTCTGGCGGCTCCTTCTCTACCCATATACCGGCGAGGTAGTTGTAGGTGGGAAGAAGCCATTGGAGAGAGACTTTTTTTCCATTTTTTTAAATTTTTTTTTCTGAACCATCAACATCTCAAGAATATTGTGTTAAAGTTTTAGGTCATTCGGAGAAAAACTAATGAAGTTACAGCAGGTTGAATAACGGTACCTCCAGCTACCTGCGCTGAGTGTACAAAACTTTGAATCGATTTTCCCAAATATGTCATTTTTAAAGTCGTTGACCAGCCTACAGAAAAAAACTACTGCATCGATCGTTTTGAAATTTTGTACAAATATTCTACATATATATAGCTCTCGAATGACGTCGAGTTTTTCCAAAAATTTTAATTTCTAAGAATTTTACAATAACAAATAAGTCGATTTTTTCGTTTAAAATCGTCATTTTGGCTTGAAAATGGTACCGAAAATTAAAAAATTGAACAATTAAAAAAAAACTAACTAAAGAAAGCATTTTGATTTTTTGATTTCGGATGATCCAGTGATGCTGTAGGCTGGTCACCGCACAAAAACTTTTTTTCGAGGTGCCTGTTTTTAAGTATCCTTCAAATGTTGTACTTTCATATAATAATAAGTGAAATAAACCTACAGTCGTTATTCCTCGCTATTTTTCGATAAAACTTTTTTTAAGTATCCTTCAAATGTTGTACTTTCATATAATAATAAGTAAAATAAACCTAAAGCAATGAAATTTTTTCTAAAAAAATTCACGAGAAAAGGTCTTTTTTCGCCGAAAAAAACCTTAAAATTTTTTTGCTAATTTATAAGTTCGAACACACGAGTTCTTCTTTTCTATGGGCTTACGAATGAATACGCTAGTGCACGAAACTAACCTAACCTTTACAAAAAATTTAATCTGAAAACTTCAACTCAATTTTAAACCTACAATAAAATACTTTAAACTCAAATCTTAAATTTGCATAAAATCCATTAGCATGAACCACATTCTGCTTTTAAATACTAGCCCTTAAATTACAACATGTGGTGCGAGCGGGGCTTTACATTAAATTGTAACATATTCAAGCTTTAAGCTATCAATATTTCGTACGGCTGTCTTTGCATGGGCCGAAATTTTGACGCATGTATGTATGCCTTTCTGATGAACGGCTAACAGTATGTAGTATACATATACTACATATGTATGTAAGTAGGTATAGAGGTACCGAAATAAAAACCAGGTAGCAGGCTAATGTTTGCAACTTCAATTTCCAGAACACATTTTCCTGTTTGCAGCTATACAAGTATATATCTTTATTTTCTCTTTTTGAGCGCTGCCAACTGCCTCGACCCGTTCCACTTTGTGCTCGAATGTTTTTTGTTCAATATCGAACGTCGCTTGGCTCTACAAAAACTAGCAAAGAGTTAGATAGCAGAATATACACGCTTACACATACACATATACAACCATGCGTATATTTATGAATTTGTGCCTCTACGGCTACACATCATTGCTGTGATGCGCTTGCCGATGATGATGATGATGGTGATGACTATGAGGGGTTTGGGTCACCAGTCACTCATATATGCCCGCCTACGTTGCGATTTCTCGTACATTTGCAGGATTTGTTCCATGAATGGAGCACCTGAACGCAATAACGGCGTAACTGCACACACATACATATTCCTTAGTCATTTGTAGTTTGGTTTGAGTTTGATATGTTGAAATGTTGCGCCTACACCAGTGTATGTATGTAAGCACATCATACTCGTACACATGTGCTCCGTCGAGCATTTCATCATCCATCAATTCAATTCTTTTGAATTTTCTCGTTGATGCGTGTAACTTATTGTCTAGTTTATTTCAATATGCTTTTTTAGGCTGAATTACACAAAAAAGAATTAGTGTTTTAGTGCAGTCTTCGTGTTGAAGTCCAATCATGTTTGATATAAAAAACAATTAGTTTTCCAGGTATTTGAGCATATCTTTAAATTTTGTCTCATACTTTATATTTTCAAAGCAACTGGGTTTACGTGGCTGGGTCCAAACTCAGCGCACAACCTTAGGGAGGGATGTTTCGCTTGCTCACTTTAGCTCGCCTTCAAACGGATGTGTTTTGGCTACTCAAAAGCTACTTGGTCTAAGGCCGGAAGTCGTGAGCTGCTTGAGCCATATGTAAAAAAATCGTTTCTGGCTACTACCAATTGAATGGCGCTCAGAGAACTTTCCTCACTTGCGTGACCTTCTACATACGGCTCCATCGTCCATCTGCACATTACCGATGTCTTAATATTTTTATATTGTTTTATTGCAATATTTTCTTGAAGCTTTCTAGTTTTCCAAGCGAAAACCTTACAAGCCTTTTTCCCCTTATAGCTTTCCACTGCATTTTACAGTCGAAAAACGTACGCTCCTCTTTACAACCACAACTTATAATAGGTTGTCAAAAAAGTCTTTCGGTATTTTCGCTAGCTTGCGCTGAAAGCGCGTAGTTCTAGTTTTATTCGTCGCATCGGGTCATGCTATACCTTTTTGGAAAGCTCATTTAACGTACTAACACGTGTGTTTGATTGATTGTTTCTTTTAAGTCGTTCGTGAGTTATAGCGTCGCAAACATGGAGCAAAATAAAGAGAAAATACGGCATATTTTACAGTACTACTACGATAAATGCAAAAATGCATCTCAAGCCGCCAATAAAATTTGTGCAGTTTATGGACCCGGTACAGTTTCCATTCCCACCGCACAACGATGGTTTCAACGTTTTCGTTCTGGTGTAGAGGTGGTCGAAGATGCGCCACGCTCCGGAAGGCCTGTCGTCGAAAATTGCGATAAAATCGCTGAATTGGTCGAAAGAGATCGGCATATTAGCAGCCGTAGCATCGGTCAAGAGCTGGGCATGAGTAATCAAAAATTCATTTCAATTTCAATAAAAAAAAAAAAAATTTTTTGAAATACTGCAAGACTTTTTTGACAACCCATTATATTTGACGCGTATAAGGTTTGATAAGGTTTAGAGGTCGACCTTACTTAACACGTTCTACCCGCCAGATAAGCGCAGTGCCCGTGGACCACCAGTGGTTCACAGGCAATTTATTTATCTGGCGGCGTGGACCGTGGAAATAAAATAGATTGGGGAATTATAAATTTGCATTTGTTGTAGGCATTTTCAACATAAATAAAATTTATTTTTTTTAGCTCTTTCTTAGACAAAACAATTAGAAAAGTGCCGTTATATGAACAATTTGACAACTTGTGCACACAATGTATGGAAACATAGATAAAATGCGCCGGGTAGAACGTGTTAAACAGCTTAGAACGGTACCTAAAACTCTTATATATTTCGTCATAAAACCCTCAGAAATTGGCAAAGAGCTTTGTTCAGTTTCGGCTATGCCTTATTCGAAAGGAAGACCTCAATGTTGCAAAAGCTGGCCAATGAAGAAGAAAGCACCTAGATTGTTCCAACTCACCTTCTTTCATATAAATTCGACAACATGCGTCCGACAACATTTGTAGCCTTCAGCGTATATAAGAACTTGACTCTTGTCTCTTAGCTTTTTTTTATCAGAATTTGATCAAGTGGTTACCGCTTTTGAAAGACCAGAAGTATTGTGCATCCGTTTTCTATTACAGATGTCCTTATCTCGACAGTATCTAGCAAAATCTTTGTTTTCAATTGGTCAATCGTAAATGGGTTATGATCGTAGCTCATAGTATTTATGTACCCTGAAGGTCAATGTGATATCTATGTATACTACGGCAGCGATACCGACCTCTCTCCATCTAGTAGTTTAAGTAATAAAACCTAGCCATTAAGCAAATATCACTCTCATGCCCAAATGTTCCAATCAAATGAGTTTTTTTAGCTCACTAAAGCTAGTACTGCTTTCGGCATAAATTAAACTTATGGAAGGCCGTTATCTAAGAATTCAAGCTTCGCTTGTACGAGACTCGGGTCAAAACCGTATCGAATTCGAATTGGCTTCCAGATGATGACTGCTAATATGAGAAGAAAAGCTGAAATCGTCACACTTTAATTTCATTCCAAAACGTTACTAGGTCCGCGATTCGAGCGCTGGTCGTGTTTTCTCTCCTTACATAGCTTCGTGGAAGACAGGAAGGGAAAAAGTCTGTAAAAAAGAGGGACGGTGAGCCTTTTTACGGATAGATCCTAGTTTACGGGGTGGATTGGTGGAAGCAGTCACTGGAAAGTAGAGGCGGTCAGCTTGTTCGCGGACGTACTTCCACTTTGGTCGGTTGGTGGAGGAGCATACTGTTGAGTGCTTTCAATCAACTCCAGAATCAGTCCTTCTGACCATTCCAGCGTTTTCCACATGTAATTTTGCCGGATGCCAGCTGCATGAAAGAGGATTAGATAATATAATCTTAACACTTCCTTGTCAATTGTCTCTCTTACGATTTTGGACATCCAGGTAAAATAGCGCAATTAGAACAAATTTCTGATTCGAGATTCTTCTTTATCTGGATTCATAAAGAATTGTACTGTTATCAAAGTTCGATTCCCCGCCATTCTGGAGTGAGCAGATTTGTGACAGGTTCAAGCGCTTTGTTGTTTGTAGTTAATATCCAGTTAGCAGTTATTTAATGGTTACTCAAAATGCTCGATTTAGCCAATCTAAGTTTGATTCCCTAACCTAACCAAAGCTGCGATCTTACGAATACTGTTGGGAACTTCAAGCTAATTTCATGCTTTCAAAGCCTTCGAAAACTTGCTATACATTCCATGCATCTGCTTGTTTTCCGTGTATACCTGACACTGAATATTTGCTCGTCAGTTTTGTTTGTTCATACTTTCAACGGGGCAACTATTCCTTTGAAAGTATGGACTACACCTGAAAGAACTTTACTGACTATCAGCGCTTCCTAACTTATACTAATTGTCTTAAACTTCTCGATGTCAAATTTACGGCTTGTTTTGACTAAAACAAAACTACAATATGCATTGGAAAAGAAATTTAAATTCCAGCGTTTCCCAAACTATAATAAAAATCCTAAATCTTCAAAAATTTTTTGCACGATAGTTCTGTTTGTTTATAATAGTTGCCACGTTAAAAATATGGACTATATCTAAAAAAACTTCACTGACTTCCAGCGCTTCCCAAACTTTCCTAAGTCTCTTAAACTTCGCGATGTCAAATTTAAAGCTTGTTTGGATTAAAGCAAACCTCGTACCTAAATTTTAAATTCTCAAAAGCCTACCACCGAATTCATGTTCACATTTACCGTCATATCCATTCAATTTCCCATTCATCCATTAGCTCGTCAGCACACCTGCCAAAGTAAGCCAACATCACTCCAGCTTTTTTTTCAAACAAAATTTACTAATTTCTCCAGCGTGCATATTTGCTTTTAAATTTGAATAACACTTTTTCCTCAAAAAGCATTTTTTCCGCACTCTTCAATTTCTTCCAAAGCGTATTTTCTTTGAACAACACTCCGCGCCTTTCTCTCTCCTTTCTGCTGCAGCTCTTTAAAATCGTTGGCATTTCCATTAGAAAAGATTTCTGTGTCTTAAAAGCTACGCACTTGTTTTTGCAGATCTCCGCTGCTTTGCTGTCTTTCATTAGTTTCCTGTGAGGTTTTTGCTTCCTGTCGAAACTTTTTTTTTGTATTTTTTCATTACTTTGCCAGCCGCCTTCATCAGCATCGTTGTGTTTTTCTTCAGCGCTTGCAGCAACGTCTTCTTCAATTCTACGCACTGTCATTGCCATTGATCCTTTCATGAAATGCTGGCACTTTTTCTGCTGGTTTAATTTTGGCCTCTCTTCTCATTTACTTACTTTGACAGAAAGGCGTGTGCACGCACGTGTTTTACTCTTTCTTACATAATTTTTTGTTGTCACCATTTTTTTTATTCAATTTTATACCCTACTCGATTTTTTTCATATCGCTCTAAAATTTCGCTCACGAAATTTGACATGGATTTTTCTCCCAGGCAACGCTACAGGTTCCGAAGAAATTTTCCAGATCAGACTACTATAACCTGGAGATGTCATAAAAATTGAAGGATCAAAATTAAATTCTTATATGAAAAACTTTTTTCGTTAACGAAATATCTTCACGACATTAAGCACTGTTACAATATCCGAAAAAAATTTTTTTGATCGGACAGTTAAAGCATAAAGCTGTCATATTACCGACAGCTAAAAATCAAGTTCGTATATGGAAAACTTTTATATTTGACGAGATGTATACACGAAATTCGGCATAGATTAGTTTCTAAAGTAACCCTATAACATCTGATGAAATTTTTCAGATCGGACCACTATAGCATATAGCTGCCATACAAACTGATCGTTCAGAATCAAGTTTTTGTATAAAAAAGTTTTTTATTAAACGAGATATTTACACGAAATTCTGCACACATTAGTTTCTAAGGTAACCCTATAACATCTGAAGAAATTTTCCTGATCGGACCACTATAGCATATAGCTGCCATACAAACTGATCGTTCAAAATCAAGTTCTTCTATGGAAAGCTTTTGTATTTGACGAGATGTATACATGAAATTCGGCATAGATTAGTTTCTAAAGTAACCCTATAACATCTGAAGAAATTTTCCAGATCGAACTACTCTAACATATAGCTGCCATACAAACTGATCGTTCAGAATCAAGTTCTTGTATAAAAAAGTTTTTTATTAAACGAGATATCTACACGAAATTCTGCACAGATTAGTTTCTAAGGTAACCCTATAACATCTGAAGTAATTTTCCAGATCGGACCACTATAGCATATAGCTGCCATACAAACTGGCCGCATAAAATTAAATTTCTCTATGAAAAAGTTTTTTATTTGACGAGATATCTATACGAAATGTTGCATGGATTATTATTCGTAGAAAACTTTCGGATCGAACCACTATTTCATATAGCTGTCATACAAACTAGGCGTTCGAAATAAAGTTCTTGTATGGAAACTTCATGTTTTGTGAAGGGTATTCTAACTTCGTTACAAATGTAGTTAACGTTTTTTCTTGTTTTTCCATTTTTTGTGTCTTCTGCACTCATTCTACTTTGACCATCTCGTATTCATCATTTTCATTATTGAATTTTTTAGCCTACACTTTGTATATGACGCATGTTGTCCAATCTCCACTCATGCCATACTTCAACGCATATCATAACAATTCCACTCAGCTCGGCCGTCTGCTTATTGCCTTAACGCAGGGGGTTGCCACCTTTTCAAACTGTCAATTATTTTGTTTTTTTTTTCGTTTGCTTTTAATATTTTTTCTTTTAATTCTTTTTCTTCGCTTTTTGCTCATCACCATTTCCCGTTCATAGTATTTTTCTAGTTTTTCAGAAATAATTTTCTATTTGCATGTGTTTCACTTTAGTTGCGTCTCATATAACTCATATGTGATGGTATATGTAGTTAGTTCCTAGATGTATGCTTTAGCTTCGTACGTCTTCCACACCATATACTCCCTGTTGTCCAATTGCATAGTATTTTATAAAAATGTTGTAGTTGTAATTTTTTATATATCCACGTTTATTCGGCAGCTAACGAATTTTTCGTGCAGTTTTGTGTTCCATTTGAGTTTTTTTTCAACACTTTTGCGCTTATTTTCGTCCTTCATTTGAAAAACGCAAAAAACATTTTGGCAACCCCCCGACAACGTGTGCGCGCGTTGACTCTCCCCCAGCTGGCTCACTGTCATATATTCGCTTGTTCTAAGCTTTAGCTGGGGATTTATATATGAGTTTTTGTTTTTGTTATTGTTGTTTTTGTGTTTGTGCGCTGCTTTCGCAATTTACTGGGGGCATTTTGCTGATGTCGTGATTTTTTTTGCGCTTGTTCACCTTGCTCTCACCGCAGCACTTTAACCCGCTCTCTCCAATGCATGCGTGTATGCATGTGTGTATTGCTATTGTTGTTATGTTTGCTAGGATTTCGCATTTTTTGCATTTTCTTTGGCGACCACTGACTACTATGCTATTAGTTGTTATTGTTGTTGTTGTTGCCGCTGTTTGTTATAATATATTTCCATGGCGTTATTTTTGCCAACCCATTTTTCCATTTCCTTGTTTGTTTTCCGTGCTTTTTTTCCTTGCTGGCGTTCGTTAGCTGCCGTTCACGCTCGCTGTCCGGTTTTCGGATGAAATTCCATTTGTATTTTTTCAATATTAATTTTTTTTCTGCCATTCTACACCTTTTACTTACCCGTTATTGCACGTTTGCTCAGCTCGGCATTGCCTTTTATGCCCCCACCCCCACCCTCTTCTTTGGTCTATGCTGAATTTGCTGAAATTGTAATGGGATTTCCGCCACTGCTCCACTGGCTCTGCCGCTTTACCGCCTGCTGCCTGCTGCCTGCCGCCTGCCTATTGCGTGCCGTTACTTTTTTCGCTTAGCCGTACCGTTACGCACATTTCCTTTGACGGGACATCAGCAGCAATTTTCCGGTAATATGCTTTTCTTACCCGGCTAATGTGTATATTTAATTTATGAAATTTATATGATCCTTATCAGCAACATGTCCCGCCATAAGCATGGTTGTTGTGCATATGTCCTGCTTATACGCTGTTTTTTAATATCATTTCCGGTTAGCATTTATTTGCGCTTTGTATTCCTACTTTTCACACATCGCTTCGCACGCAAGTAATGCAACAAATATCGCGCACTTTTTTCGGCTTCACTTGTTGTTCTGGTTTCTAATTTAATTTATCTTTTCATACCCTGCACGGAGTATATAAAGCTATCAACGAACTAGTCGCTCAGTTTTTGAGATATTGAACTGAAATTTTGCACACCTTCTTTTCTCCACAAGCAGCCGCTTATTTGTCGCAATCGCTGATATCAGACCACTGTAGCATATAGTAGCCATACAAACTGAACGACCGGAATCAAGTCCTTGTATGAAAAACTTGTTTATTTAACGAGATTTCATCATGAAATTCGGCATGAATTATTATCCGAGAAAAAGCTTCAATATCCGATGAAATTTTCCAGATCAGCCTATTATATCATATAGCCGCCATACAAACTGAACAATCAAAATCGAGTTCTTGTATAGAAAACTCTTTTATTTCAGGAGATATTTTCACGAAATTTGGCATAGATTAATGTCCAAGGCAAGGCTTCAATCTTGGAAGAAATTGTTCCGATCAGACTATTAAAGCTTATAGCTGTCATATAAGCTTGACGATCGAAATGGGGTACTTGTATGGCAAACTTTTCTATTTGACGTGATATCTTCATGAGATTTGGCTTGAATTATTATACTATACAAAGTTTTTATCTCCAAAGAAATTGTTTAGATAGGACCACTATAGCATATAGCCGCCATACAAACTGAACAACCAAAATCAAGTCCCTATATAGAAAACTTTTTTATTCGACGAGATATCTTCACGAAATTTGACAGCGATTATTGTTAAAAGAAAAGCTACAAACTCTGAATAAATTGTTCAAATCGGACCTCTATAGCATATAGCTGCCATATAAGCTTAACGTTCAAAATCAAGTCCTTGTATGGAAAACTTTTTTATTTTACGATATATTCGCTCAAAACTCTGGTTAGTTTATTGTACAAAGTAACGGTACAATCCTCCGCACAAATTTTCCAGATCGGACCACTATAGCATATAGTTGCCATATGAACTTAATGTGAAAATCAAAATGTTTGTAAATAAATAATTTTGTTTGTTTTTTTTTTTGTGAAGGGTATTATTGCAACAGTACAACCGTAGTAAATGCCCTTCCTTATTTTTTTACTTGTTTTTGTTTTATTTATTTTTTTTTTAATTTTTTTTATATATTTTTTTATTTTTATCCATTTTTAATTTCACTTTTTTTCTGGTTTTATCACTGTTTGTATGTTAATGTCTATTAAAAAAGCTTTAGCGGCCCACATAAGTATATTAGCTTCGGCCAGCGGTATTTCAATTGTTTTAAGTATGCTTCAACATCCATTTGTCGGGGTTTACTGCCGCAGAAAAGTTTTCTATTTCGGGTAGATTTTAAATATTCATGATTGTGGTTTCGGCATGAGTGACTTTTTTAATTATCCTGTGGCTTCAATTGAATGCACATATGCCTTAGATAATAAGAGTTTCTAATTAAATATTACTGATGCTGCTGAGTAGTTTTCCAAATCTGTCAGTCTAACGGTAGTGCTTTTTTTTGTTTTTTTTTTTGTTTTCAAAACACTCAGTGTCATTTATGAATTTTGTATTAGTAAATCGTGTCTTTGGTATTTTCCAAATTAAAAATAATAAAAATAACACTAGAACAATGAGGTCCATAACAGGTGATAATATTCCGTCATTTCATTTAAGAAATTTATAATTTCCTTTTTTTTAGTTTGCAATAGTTGAGTAAAAGAACCAGCGCGTAACGCTAATAAAAGATCTAAGCACTATTCCAGTTTGATATATTTTTGTGAGCTTCAAGGCTTCCGTGACCACTGCTTATCACATCGCAGCTCTTGCAACTCTAATTTTGTCCCCTTCGTATTCATATCCTTCCATGAGTCAGTTTCCCTAACGATTATTCATACGCTTAAACGTCTTGGATAGGCAATTCCTGCACATCAGTGTACCATGACACCATTCAACATAATTATAAATGTTTAAAATACTGGCTGCAATCGAAAAAAAAGGCAAGCACTTCCGTACTAACCTCTACTCATCAAATATCATTTATGATAAAGATTCTATTGGCAGTGGGAGATTAAAATAGAGTGATCACAGTTGCCACAACTCACACTTCCACCGTTTCACACTAAAGTAGTAGTAGTGACCACTTCAAGGAACTGCAAGGACTCTGCGTATCCGCAGAGTATTCCGCAAGGACTTTCAGAAAACTAAATATTGTTAGGTACAAAAATACTTATATTACTCCCCATCATACCTGACCATCCTGCGACTCTTGCATCATCGTATCGACCAATGATTGTTTAAGGAAAGTCATAGGGATCATCTCAATAGTTATCGAAACAACCAGACCGTCTATTTTTTAATAAAAACAACTTTTCCTTTCTAAAAATAATCGCTTCGATTTTACCGCGCCTCAAGTTGCCGAAAATGAATTCTTGTGCGATAGTTGATTAAAAACATATCCCGAGATCCTTTATTTGAAAGCTGAGTGGTAATGATGGATAGGCTTGTTATTCCATTTAATTCTAAAGGATACAGTTTTCTCTCTTTGCCTTAGAATACTGTAAAAAAATTCATGACTTTTCAACCAAGAGTTCTTAAGTTAATGGTCTCAAAGCACCGCTAAATCTGCAAAACGTATTATCCAATACAAAAAGTAAATATTTTTTTCTTTTGATAAAACCTTGTTAACTGATATGAAATCACCGGAAATTCTTATTAAGTTTTAAAGGAAATCTGACCCACCATACCAACGGTTCTTGTACTGGTTTTGTCGTAACACTGCCAGCAAACATGACGTACGCCGTTCAGGAATAACACAAGAGTCCTTAACATCAGAAAACTTCGCGAGTTCTGGGGTTGAAAAAGCGTTGAGCGCGATGCATGCCGCGATTTTGATTATTGAATGAAAATACAAAGACTGTTCGTATTTCAAAGGTCAGCCAGGCCGTAACCGTAATAAAGTGTTTATACTCGTATTTGTTTCAAGGCTGAAACATGGTTGCATCGTTAGATACCTGATCAATCCAATCAACAGGCCGGTTATTGGTTGTTGCTGTGTGAAAACTGTCCAAACGGAAAACACACAAGCAGTCAGCCGGAAAGGCTTTAGCCAGCATTTGCTTAGATTCTTCTGGAATTATTCTTATCAACAAGCCACATGGTACTACTTGGCCGTGAAGCAATTAGTCGTAAATGACCGTGGCTTTTTGTCTGAATGCGAAACGAGTGCCATCGCTCAGACACCGTTTTCGTCAGATTTGGCTCCCTGTGTCTTTTTTGCTGAACCGTAACTGAAAAATCCGTTTCGAGAAACACGACATGAGTCCATTGAAAGTAATTAGCTGAAGGCACAGAAGGCCATCCCTACCCAAGGTTATAACAAGTAACGGGTGATCCAAGAAGAGGTACTTTCTTCAATAGCCTTTTTTTGACAGCTTTGTAAATTTTGTTCAGCGATGAGGCCTATTTCTCAAAGTGGACTGTAAACAAGCAAAATTGCTGCATTTGGGAAGAAGAGCCACCTGAAGAGATTCAAGAGCTGCCATTTCATTCAGAAAAAAACAATGGTTTGGTGTAGTTTATGGGCCGGTGGAGTCATCAGTACATAGTTCTTCGAAAATGATGCCGGTGAGAACGTAACCGTCAATGGCGACCATTATCGCACCACGATAACCGACTATTTGATGACTGAAATTAAAGCTCGTGAACTCACCGACATTTGGTTTCAACAAGACGCCGCCACTTAGCACACATCGCATCAATCAATGGATTTATTGAGAGAACACTTCGACGAGCAGATAACACCTCAGTGATTTGGTGAGATGCGCCCCATTGTCGGTTTTGCTACTTAGAAGTTTTGACGTTATCATTGGCAAATTTTTACGTATTCCAATACAAAATATACTCGTTTGATGCCAATACATGAGGCTCTTTTAAACTTTTATCTGAAAGCCACTATTCGCTAGCAAATATTTAAACTCACATGATTTGTGACTGAAAGTTAAATATTACTATTTTAATTTTCAAGAATTATTATTATTACTTGGCATATAAAGCGCTGTCTATGTCAATAAAGAAGCAGAAGACTTACCATATAAAGACAAATTCCCATCAGTCGCCAGCTTTCCAGCCTTACCATTTTATACCGTTACATTTTCCATAATTAATTCCATACATTGTTTATACATCCATTTCGCCACTCAATTCTACTTAATCCTGTCCAAAAATTTCTGGTTATCACTGCTATTTACAATAATCCAAATATCTCCACAGCCAATCGGTAACCTTTTTAGCCAGCTTGTTGAGGCAGTAGACAAAGCTGTCGCCCCTGTCGTCCTTGCCGCAAATGTATTTAAATACAATACATATTTTCCAATTTCCATTTACACTCGGCCATTCTGTAGAAAGCCAGTCCGCAGCGCTGAAAGAGAAAATAAATCGCGCTTTTCGATGCCAGCAGCTTGTTGGACACATTGATCGCCGCCATTTTTTTTTTTTAGTTATTATACATCGTTTATATCTCGTTATTTGTATGCCAAAGCGAAATCCAATTCAGGCTCGCATGCCGACTGAAACGGCTGACCGCCTATCTGCTTGCCTGACTACACGCCGGTCCAACGAACTGATTAACCAAACCACTCAACTGCAGTCGCGTGTGGATGTATAGTAAAAGCGGCGGAGGGCGCTGCTAACTGTTGATGCTAGCTAGCAATCCATGACATTTGTCGTACATTTGCATGTGCCGACTACTCTTACGGTGTCGATGCAGGATGCAGGGGGGTTAGAATATGTAGAAACAGCGGCAGTTATACGCGCCAACAAATAAACGTTAGGTCGTTTGGTTGAGAGATCAACTGAAGTGGCAAGCTAAACCAACCAATATACCACCACCCAACCATAAAATTCCATACGCGACGACTGAGCTGCCAGCTCCATACTCACACCTCGACCGTGAAGAAACCTGAACTCAAGTGGAATGCCGCGGAATTGGACTGCTGAGTGGACACAACGGCGGCCACGGCAGACGAATTGTCTGGCTCGACTGTTAACGAACGGCGCTGAACTTGTTTCATGCGGCATGAATACGTAGCGCGACTACTAGCCTACCCCAATACCAGAGTCATCGGGGGTTTCCATTTCATTTCTTTGCTTTATTTATTTTCAGTTTTTTGTTGTCGTAAACTTTTTTTTTTTGTTCCGTTGCTTTGTATTATTGCTGCAAGCTGGCAGCCGCGCATACTACTAACCACCCGTCAAATTCATTTCCATTAAATATCGCCAACAGGCTCTCTTCCTTCTCCTTCCACGCCTATCAGTTTCGCGCCCCCATCATCGTCACCACAAAATCGCCTATGACGACCACCATCGTATTCGCGACCTCGACAATGGTTCGCGCACATATCTGTCGCGTCAGTGCTAACAAAAACAAGTGCAACAACAATAATTTGCGCAAAAGCTGCACAACTTTGGTCGCCGCTAGTCGCGCATCCCCTACCATGTTTTTCTTTCGCCCATGCCAAATACTCCTTCGCGGAATTATCGGGTGGCAATGGCGACAAACCGGCATCAACATCGATGGCGCGTCAACAAACAGCCGCATCGGCGTCGTGTCTCGCGCGCATTCCATTACCCCTACTAACCCCATTTTGTGTTCGTACTCAAAGAAGAAGCAGCAACAAGAAATAAATAAGTAAAAAAAACCAAAAAAAAACATCAACGTGTACAACAACAGCAACAGCAAAAAAATGTTAGTTTGAGCCTCTACTCGTACAACGGTTGTTGCTTGCTTGTCGAGCTGTGCGCCACTTCTTCCAACGTTTTTGCGCTCGCACGGTCTTTGCCTTATGAATGAACCTCTTTAAATTGCCTTGTGTAAGCGATTCAGCGTCCACTTGTGGTGCCTACCCGCATGGCACCTCTGCAGTTGCTTTGCCATTTTGCGTTTACAATCCTTTTTTTTATTTATCCCATCAAATCGTACTTCTTTTTTTCTATTTCCGGTTACGTTGGATTATCCACCGTGGTTTATTCTGATTGTTGGGTATGGGGAGGTAACTTAAAGAAACCTTCTAGTCTTTAAGAAATGCCACTATTGTTTTTAAACAACGCGTGATTCCACGAAGAAAGGAATATATTTATTTCAATTTCTAGCGAGTTTCCCCACCAGGTCTCGTTAGACAGATTTGAGTACAGTAGAAAATATTATAATTCAGTTTTCGTCGTTGAACTCAAGAAAATATTCCTCTTGCAGTCTCTACGATTCTACGAAGATGATGTTGAGAGGATTATGTGTGCTCCGATTCTAAGTAAGCTCTCACTAGGCCTCGTCCGAGATTTTGTAGTACAGTAGAGATTATAATTCGGCTTTTATGGTTTAGCTCGAAAAAATGTTCTTCTTGCAGACTCTAATGTATAATGAATTCAGTTACAACAATACTTTCTCATTTTAGTATTGATAAGAAGTCAGTTTTGTTATATAGCTTACTGCCTGTGATACTATTGTGGTAACCGATGAAAACTGTTGTTTAACGAACAGTTCTCGCCTGTTGAATCAAATGTCTAATCAATATATCTTCATACAAAAAATTCGTCGTCGGCTACTTTTGCTTTAGACTTGGTGAACCTACCTTAGAACACATATTTACTATTTGCATATATTTTGCAGAACATTCGAAGGAAAAAGGTTCGATAAAAGCTCTTATCCTTTTGCGGCGGCGTCTTTGATATAGGATGACGAAAGTTGATTATTGATGTCATCAAATAACTAGAAAGATGGCTTTTGAACTCTGAAGAGTGATAACAAGTTCGGAAGTTGCCATTGTAACTGCTATTTTATAAGCTTGTTTTTATAGTTTTCAATTTGGTTTCAGTCCATTTCGATTCTCTACTCATTGACTATCATAACTCTTAGATTTAGCTGATATTCGTGAAGTCGCGAATGATACCAATTAGATTACAAGAAACTTGAGTTCGTTCAGATACTCAGAGCTCCGCATCAAAAGACCGTATCATATTGACAAAGCGCTTTGAGCCTGAGCAGATATGACTACTTACCGATACAAATACTTGTAGCGTGAGATCGTCGAAAAAACAGACAGTGAACAGGTATTTGATATTGATGTCATCGGCCTCAACACCCGCGCCGTTAGTTCTGCTTTCTCCAGGCTGGACAAGGAAGCACAGAAAATGGGTCTGGCAGTGAACGAGGGCAAGACGAAATATCTCCTGTCATCAAACAAACAGTCGTCGAATTCGCGACTTGGCTCTCACGTCACTGTTGACAGTCATAACTTTGAAGTCGTAGATAATTTCGTCTATCTTGGAACCAGCGTAAACACCACCAACAATGTCAGCCTAGAAATCCAACGCAGGATAACTCTTGCCAACAGGTGCTACTTCGGACTGAGTAGGCAATTGAGAAGCAAAGTCCTCTTTCGACAAACAAAAACCAAACTCTATAAGTCACTCATAATTCCCGTCCTGCTGTATGGTGCAGAGTCTTATACGATGTCAACAACGGATGAGTCGACGTTGCGAGTTTTCGAGAGAAAAGTTCTGCGAAAGATTTATGGTCCTTTGCGCGTTAGCCACGGCGAATACCGCATTCGATGGAACGATGAGCTGTACGAGATATACGACGACATCGACATAGTTCAGCGAATTAAAAGACAGCGGCTACGCTGGCTAGGTCATGTTGTCCGGATGGACGAAAACACTCCAGCTCTGAAAATATTTGACGCAGTACCCGCCGGGGGAAGCAGAGGAAGAGGAAGACCTCCACTCCGTTGGAAGGACCAAGTGGAGAAGGACCTGGCTTCGCTTGGAATATCCAATTGGCGCCACGTAGCGAGAAGAAGAAACGACTGGCGCGCTGTTGTTAACTCGGCTATAATCGCTTAAGCGGTTTCTACGCCAATTAAGAAGAAGAAGAAGAACAGGTAGATCCGGCTAAATTCCGGTAACGTAGAACTGGCTGTCACGGGAATCGGTGAGGGTATGGCTACCGGGATGCTCAAAACTCTTACGACTGCAGGATTGGCCCGCGATGATGTTTCACCACCCTTGTCACAGTTAAACAGATTTTTCAAACTCTTATATATAAAGTTATAAGTGGGTCTAATAATTATCATCAACTTTTCTAATGCTTATAGTATAGCTTAGCAAGATTAACAAGTGAACAAAAGCGTTTGCAGTTCAAACGTAATAGTGTGATTGCTTTATATTTAGCTGGAAAATTACAGCCAGCAATTGTTACTGGTAGCATCGCAAAACGCCATGGAGGCGCTCATCAAAAGATTGCAACGTCACGTGAGATGGTTCGGAAAGTGAAGAAGCGACTTGAGCGAAATCCACGACGAAGTGCCAATCAAATGGCTAAAGAACTGAAAATGTCCGACCGCAGCATGCGACGCATATTGAAAAATGAGCTCAAGGTCAAGCCTTACAAGTTCCAACCGCCAAAACCGCCATGATCTCACACCGAAGCAGCAACAAGTAAGACTTGAGAGAGCGAAGCAGTTGCTTCGCTTGGCTGAAAGCGGTCAAATTCCGAACATTATTATTATCATTTATTCTCTCTGGGCCATTTTGGAGAGCAAGGTTCAAAGTAAAAAATACACCAGTCTCGAGATGCTGAAGAAAGCCATTGTCCGTGAGTGGCCAAAATACCGACAAGTCACATTCGGGCAGCTTGCGATTCGTTTTTTGACCGTCTCAAGGCAATAGTTAAGACAAAAGGTGGTCATATCGAGCAAACGTGAATTGGTTCTGAATTTATGATTATTTGTATTTATTTTTCTTGAAGCTCTGTAGTTATTCTGTTCGCCTATATGCTTACGATTCATGAAAAATCTCGCCGATTATATATGTATATATATTGTTTTTTTACAATACATCTCTTCCTCACTTCCAATTCCCATTCGTAATCACTCTACGCCTTTTCGCTTGTCCAAATAGTATTGCTTGCTCGTTCGCTGCATTAAACGCTTTAACTCGTAATTGAGAATTAGTTTTTCCACGCTTAATGCATCGTTTTTTTTGTCTTCGCATATTTTCGTGTGGCCCCTGCACACCACATTTCGCTCTACACACACATTGGCTGGAGACTTTCTCCATTTCCTTTCTATTTGATTATTTCGCTTTTGCCGCAGCATTGCAATGCGCCTCGTCTAACGCGGTGACAGCTTTACTTTGTCCGCCGCCGCAGTGCCGCTTTTGAGCGAAAGTAACGCGGTTATAAGGGTATAGGTAGTCGCCTACGGCCAGTCATATATGAGCGATTTAGAAAAAATAGCAAACACCACTAAGCGCGACTTCAGCGAAAAATAGAAAAACAGAGAAAACGAACGAAAATTAAATCTTGCAAAAAACTCCATTCGGTGGGGTGGCGAAATCAAATCGCGCTGCCGTCAAAGTGCCATATTTTTTCTCTGTGTTCTGCATTTTCATTTCTCTTGCTGTATAGTTTGCTGCCCGCCAGCACATTGTCGTTAGCGCTCAAAAAGCGCCACATTCACTTTCTCAAACCCATTTGTTTGCCCAACAACCCCCATATAGTGGTTGTGTGTGTGCGCAGCAATCCGCCAGCCAGCACCTACTTTTATTGTTGTTATTGGCATTGTGCTGTGCTGACTTTGCTCCTACTTGCCATCCAGCGCGCAGTGTTGCCACTTTCAATATAAGCATGCTGATTTCGCCTTCACTTATATGCTGCGTTTTTATCCCCTTTCCTTCATTCCTTTTTTCTCTACTTGCGCAACATGTTGCACTGGGTATGTTAGTTGTATAACCTAACGGGGTTTCGTATTAAAGGGCTATAAATATTTTTCAAAATCACCAGCATGTTGTGAACAATTGATTTCTCGTTGCCTGTTTGTCTAGAGATAACTTGACCTCTGAAACTCGGTGTACAGAAAATGTTAAATGAGCGAAATCGGGGACCTTGTGTTACTTAAGACTTTATTTAACACCTCTTAAATTTTGTAATCTTTCAGGAAAAAGCAAGTGCTTATCTTGAATTTGTTTCTCGAATTGTTTCGGCTAACAGCGTGTGAACCTAACTATATCTCTTTAACCTATCCCTTGAAAAAAACATGCAATACATCCACTCCAGC
Organism: Bactrocera tryoni; assembly: GCF_016617805.1. Lineage (NCBI taxonomy): Eukaryota > Metazoa > Arthropoda > Insecta > Diptera > Tephritidae > Bactrocera > Bactrocera tryoni. The sequence continues at coordinate 63,827,829 of NC_052500.1, read as the reverse complement.
GTATCCCTCACCTTGGTTCTAAAAGTTTAGTCTAGTAATCCATCAATAACAAAGTCTATATCACTGTTTCGTATTTACTGAAAATGTTTGAAAACTCTAACCAATCCGTTTAGAATCGATATATTGATATATATCGTAGATATATTTGTACTTCCTTCAGCCTGTTTCATAATTTATATATTTGTTAATAAAAAAATCACTTTTCACAAGTCACGTGACTGTTCTAAACTAAATGTGGAGCATTCTAAATGTTTTATCTGCTATCGACATGTTATGAAAATAATCACAATCGTACCAAACCCACGCCTAATTTGCCTACAAAGCCATTTTGAGTCCCCACAAACTTGTTTGGCCATTATATCGATAACTACAGTGAGATATTGAAACAAAACTTACCAAAAGTATTATTCCAGACTTGTGACCAAAAGTGGACATTACCGAGATGTACTTTTCCTTAAGGTAACTTATGCATATTTTCATGACTCCTTTGGAGGGTGGTTTTTAATAAGAAAATAAAATTGAATTATCTTGAATATTTAGAGTGTTTTTAAATACTTTGAAAGAAAAAAGCCCTTTTATTTTAGCATAGAAAGGGTTGTAAAATAAAATAAAATATGAAAAAAATTATTGTTAGTACCAGCCTGTTAAAATTTGAAAGCAATCGGTTCAGTAACAAAAGTTAGGACCCGGGCCGACCAGAAAAACAATGTTTTGAAAAAAATGCGTTTGAAGTTCAACAACTCCGAGAGAGAGGACTCCGAGGCGTTCTAGGAAACTCGTTATAACTCCCGAAATATTTCTAATTTCTGTCTGAAATTTTCACAGTATATTTTAAAGACACAGTATTTTCAAATTAGGCAGAAAAAATTTACGATTTTTTGAACCCAAGTTTCCAGACTACTACATTAAGGAATTTTATAGAATATAATGTGCAGTTGGCTTAGTATAGTATATTTATATTTAACATACATATTGGACTTGGTACTGATAATGAAGGAAGTCGGTGAATATATTCCCCTAGTTCAATTATACCACTTACAAAGTTCTCAATCGTTTCGATTGACTTCATGACTCGTAAAATGGTTTTATAACTCAGATTTTGATAAAATTTGGGAAAATGCTATGCTTAATCTAATATGAGTTGGTACCAAAAATGGGTGAAACAGCACCGTTTGTTTGGCTTTTTTATATATCAAATATAATGATCACCGTCCGGCTGATTGGTTCTATACCATATATATGAGTTAGATATCTCCCACCTTTACAAAATTAGGTAGCAATGTAATGTGACTTAACATTGAAAATCGCTGAAATTGAGTCATTTATAGCCTCCTTTCCTATACATTTACCATATACGATGATCACCGTTTGGCTCTAAGCCTTATAGTACATATGTATATAGATTGATAAACGAGGAATGCACCGCGAGCTTAGGTCTATTGTTCTGGTGTTACAGGTCTCAGAAACGGCAATTTACGCATGAGGCTAGGCCCTTGTTATATAAGTGCTTTCTTAGCTTGCAGTGGCCAGTGTAGAATGCGACAAGTAATCTGAATTTGTCCCTAGGAAGGTTAATTACATATTTGCCGCTGAGGTTGTTACCCTCCATTAACAACTTGGCATGCGGCATGCCTTGGAGTTGTTGTCTACTCCTTTTTCTTTGCGGTGCAGCTCTTTTTATGGTATAGGGACCCGCCGCAACGAAGGGTTCAGGTCCAGTGCATTCCCAGCTATACCTTCGTGACCGGGCACCCAAATGAGCTGCATTTGGTTACGTGTCGCCGGGCTGTTCAACCGTTTTCTACATTCCTTGCAGCAGTACCGATTTGATCTCATAGACAAAGATTGCTTTAAGTGGCCGCTATTACTAAGTAATGGTATACGTTCGTTGCGATAGTTGCTTTGGAGGTTTATCTCTATGCACCGACTTATGGCAAAGAGTTCTGCTTGAAAATTGGTCGGAAAACTTCCATAGGTTTGGATAATTTGGTGCGTGGTCCTGCGACTCCTGTACCAATTCCCTCCGACCTTTCCGAGCTGTCAATGTACCACTTGATTGTACTATTCCTAAGCAGTAGCTCGAGAGTAGAATCATTCCATTTAACTTTGCTGCTAAGGGTAGCCTTGAACTTCTTAGTGAAGTTTACCCTTTTGGTAATGCTGGCCCTTGGACGAAGAACCAATGGTATTACAACATTTAACTCTTTCAACCGCTGGGACGAGATTACCTTACTTCTGCCATACCCTTTTGCTGTCATTTGTAGATGGTTTAAATCGGCCCATATAAGTATTTATCTAAATTTTAAGCCAAAATAAAGATGTTGGTCTGTCAGATGTGTGGTGATATCAAAGCTTTATGAAACTAGGAGACAAAGCTTCGGTCACCTCGAAGGGGTTTATACTGAAAATGGGTGAAAAAGGTAAGCTATATACTTATTTCACCCTTTTTTATACCAAGTACATCTTCGTCGATCCGATTGGCTTTGTGTCTTTGGGAAATATCTTAATATTATTATGTGAGTGGGTTTCTCTAAGCATATTGTGGTTTGGACCCGACGATGTATGAGAACGGTGCTTCTATTCCGCTAGACCTCATATGATGATTATATGGCTTTATTTCCGGTCAGATCCTTTTGAAGACAATGGCTCGGGTAATAACTAAGATATTTTAGAGAAATTAAATAAGTATGGCATCACTTCATAACAAAAAATTTAAGTAATCGGTCCAGCCTAGTAATACTACAAAATCCGCAACTTGAATGAATTTGCGTTGAAATTTCGAAATAATTCCCAATTCCAGAACTATAAAAGTTTTTGTTGGTAACTATTGTTTGATTACACCCGAATCCAACCTCTCCTTATGCTGATTTTTTACTACTTCACTTATACCACCCTTTCAAGTATCCACTAGGTGGCATGCTTTAGCCGCGATACGCTACTTGTCAGCTACTTTACTTGTTGGTCGCCTGATTTGTTGGTCAGCAGTGGTGGCGGCGACGCTCATTTTGCCATACTAATAACAACACGTACAACAAAAACATGCGCAAACACCTTCTTTTGCATTTCTTTTTCGTCGCTTTGTTACGCTTTTAAGCTTGTGGCTTTTTAACGTGCATATCCACACTCACACATACTTATACACATAACCGACAAGTCTTCAGGCCATTCGCGCCTCTCAAACTCAGCCAAACCTCAACTCAGCCTGCGCCCGTGCCACAGCCATTTAATAACGAAAGCATGTTCGGCACGCCAAAAGGAACGCCGTTAGCCGCAGTATCCCTGTCGAATTATGCGACAATATGTTGCACGGCGTTGTTGCACAATATCCTGCGCTGCTGGTTTTGAGTGATTTTTTCGACATATTTTCAAATTTAGCGCTTGGTTTTGTTGCTTCTGATTTTTCGTTGTGTTTATACCCTGTACAGGATGTGATAAGCTTGCCACCAAGTTTATAGTACCCAATAGGTAGTCTCGGAGGCCCTAAAAAATATATGTACGAATAAACATTAACTATCAGCGTGACCAGCAGAGTCGATTTATCCAAGCCCCCCTGTCCGTCAAACAAGTGCTTCAATTTTTGAGATACCGTTTTGAAATCTTGCACACCTTTTTTACTCCCTAAGAAATCGCTTATTTCCTGGAACCGTCGATATTGAGTCACTATAGCATATAGCTGCCATAAAAACTGAACGATCGGCATCAAGTTCTTGTATGGAGAACGCTTTTTTTTTGCAACGATATCGTGACAAAATTTGCCATAGTTTATTTTTGAAGGTAACGGTACAAACGCGGAAAGAAATTTTTCAGATCGAACCACTATAGCATATAGCTGTCATACAAACTGACCGAGAAAAAAGCAAGTTCTTGTATGAAAGCTTTTGTATTCGTGAACGGTATTCACATTTCGGTTGTAGCGTTTTTTCTTGTTGTTGTTTTTATAGTTGCGCATATTGCTTTCACTGCAAGTGATGTCCTTTCTTGCTAACGAACTTCTTTTGTTGCTTTCGTTTCCGTTTTCGTTAACTTTCCGGCTCTCGAAAAGTGCCACTTCAGTGCTAAATTGCAACCGACCGCGTGCGCTTGTGCGTTTACGTTGTTTGTGTGTACGCCAATCGCCGCTAAAGTTGTTGCCAAAGCAGCTGTAGGCACTTTTATCGTGCGTCCATTTGGCTTTCTGCACTTCCTTGACGTTTTCATCGCCTTTGATTAGTCGGTCGTGCGGAAGATATGCACGCGCATGCAAATGTATGTGTGTGTGTTTGTGTGTGTGCGTCGCCGTATCGTGTTGGCTGCAGTTTATTAGTTGCAAATCTCATACGAGTCAATGCCGCTACTTGGCTTGACTACGGCCTCACAAACAAACACACACACATACAAACAGTGCCGCATTGACGAACTTAGCGCGACTGCAGCAAACTCCATATATGTTTGTCCAGTCGTCCGTGTGTTCGTCAGCCATTGCTGTGCACCACACTCAATTAGTCCAAATCAAATTGTTCGCAGTCGCTGTATTGCTATATCGTATATAACTATGTATATATGTAAGTGTGTGTGTGGCACCCTAATGTTGCTGCTGCAACATCATATGGCTGCAATCAGCAACGTGTATGTTGAGCCATAACGCAATAACGTGCGACGCGCTTTCATTGCTGCTCAACCATACGCATCCACACACACACTCTCCTTCTCCCGCACACACATGCTCACTTGCATACTTGCAGGCGCGTTACAACATTGCAGCACTCTTTGGCTCATGCATATGGCCACGTTAACCTCATCAGTCACAGTCTGATTTGTTAAAATGTTGTTTGCCTTGGCTGATGTGTATTTTGCTATTCAAAACAAATCAAAACATGCCAGCAAAAAGAAGTATAGAAAAATGTCAACTGGTAAATCGGTTTAAAGCGTGCTTTTTTACGCTGCCATCGCAGCGCGTGACCAATTCTCAACTGCTGGAATATTTTTCTGCTTCTTTTTCTTGATTTGTTGTTTTTTTTTTGATTTTGCTATGGCATGCCTCAAATCACATTTAACTTCTTGCTGCAACGTCAATCATCCGTGTTATCCGCTGGTTGCCATACATATACACATTGACATGAGTACTTCCTTATGTAAATGTATGTACGTGTTTGTTTTTTGCTTTAAGAAATCTAAAAAAAGCATTTGGTCTTTCACTTAAGTCTTTAACAAAGATAGTGAAGGATTGATACTGACTTAGAAGTCAAAAAAAGCATTTTTTTAAGAGACATTTTATTTCATTATTAAAGAGATGGTTCGTCTGAAGAAAGCGATCTCCCTGAAGCAGCCAGCTTTGGCCAATAGAATGGAAATTGTCTTCCATTAGGCCAACACTTGGCCATACACATCGATAGTGGCTCGCCGCAGCACCACTACCTTGGTTGGGAGAATCTCATGCAATTGTTATAACAAGTCATCGAACAAAGCATTGCATATGTGATCCAAACTCTCATTAAAATTATGTTCAGTGATTTTAGCCCAAGGTTTACAAAATTTACTATTTTTCAAGAATAAATGCCACAAAAACTACTGAACTGAGCAAAAAGTCAAAAACGTTCCTTTCGAAAAGAAATCTGCGCAAATCATTATAAGATATAATGTTTGGAACCCTAGTTACCAAGTCCATTCGGATAAGTTAGAGTCCGTTCAAAAACAAATTTTACTTTTTGCTTTAAATCATTTGCATTGGGATTCCAGTTTAAATCTTCCCCCTTACACTAACCGTTTAAAACTTATAAATCTCCCGACACTCGCTAATCGTAGGGAGATGCTTGGTATAATATTTCTTGTAAAACATATGAATGGGTCAGTCTGTAGCCCATCTCTCTTATCTGGTATTAATTTTAACGTTCCCGCTCGCTCTACCAGGCAGTTTAGACCCTTACTTTTAAAATTTTCTGGAACAAATTTTGAGTTAAACGAACCACTCAGCCGTATATGTCATGATTTCAATTCTCATTCCAGCACATTTGATCTAACAGACTCACTCTTTATCATTAAAAAAATTATTTTATCTACATATAAGTTACATTTAAAAATTATAAACTTTAATCTTTCCGTAGCTGAGCAGCTTAAGATCGCAACGCTTAAAACTCTCTTGCCTTTTATGGCTCGGCTAATACCGCTCGTTCGCGGATTGCGCCCCTCGCATCGGTTGGGCGGGAGGAGTGTAATCGTCGGGTATTATTATTATAACAAAAATCGAAAGTGGAAAATTATTTTTGGTGAATTTTTTGGTTCAAGATTTTTACAAGAGTACCTGGCTACATTTCGAATCTCCAACTGGCCAATAGCGAAAAGGAATAATAACTGGCGCGTTGTAGGATAGGGTTATTTACATCTTTCTTCTTCTTTATTACCGGAGATACCGCTTACGCGGATATAACCGAGTTTACAAAAGCGCGCCAGTCGCTCTTCCTTTTCGCTGTTTGGCGCCAATTGCACGTTGTAAGTGTAGTCAGGTCCTTCTCCACCTGATATGAAGTGGAGGTCTTCCTCTTCCTCTACTTCCCCCGACGGATACTGCGTCGATTATTGTCAGAGCTGGAGTGATTTCACCCATTGGGACGACATGACCTAGCCAGTATAGCCGCAGTCTCTTAGTTTGTTGAACTATGTCAATGTCGTCGTATGAGTTATACAGTTCATCATTTCATCGACTGCAGTATTCGCCCTTGGCAATGCGCAAAGAACCATAAATCTTCCGCAGAACCTTTTTCTTGAAAACTCTCAACACCGACTCATCGCCATCGTCGAAGCTTCTGTACTCACGGGGATGATGAGTATCTTGTAGAATTTGTTCTTTGTTGGTCGAGAAAGAACTTTACTTCTCAATTGCCTACTCAGTCCTAAGTAGCACCTGTTTGCAAAAGTTATTCTGCGTTGGAATTCGAGGTTGACATTGTTGTCAATACTGGTTCCAAATATGGACAAAATTATTTACAATTTCAAAGTTATGACTATCAACAGTGACGTGGAAATCAAGTCGCGAATGCGACGACTGTTTATTTGATTGCAGAAGATGTTACATTTTGCCCTCGTTGACCTATTTGCTTCGCTTCTTTGTCCAACCTGGCGAAAGCAGAACTAACGGCGCGGTTGTTGAGGCCAATTATATCGATGTCTTCGACGTACGCCAGCAACCGAAAGAACTCGAAGTTGCTATAAACACGTGCTAAACTGACCTCAAATTAAAACAAGTAAGGAAGGGCTAAGTTCGGGGGTCACCGAACATTTTATACTCTCGCATGGTAAAGTGATAATCGAGATTTCATTATACGTCATTTACATATTTTTCAAATTCCGTATTTTTGTAAAGTTTTTTTCCGCTATCATCATTGGTTCCTAATGTTTATACTCGTATTATACAGAGAAGGCATCAGATGGAATTCAAAATAGCTTTATATTGGAAGAAGGCGTGGTTGCGAACCGATTTCACCCATATTTCGTACATGTCATCAGGGTGTTAAGAAAATATTATATACCGAATTTCATTGAAATCGGTCTAGTAACTCCTGAGATATGGTTCTTGGTCCATAAGTGGGCGGCGCCACGCCCATTTTCAATTTAAAAAAAAAGGCTGGGTGCAGCTTCCTTCTGCCACTTCTTCCGTAAAATTTAGTGTTTCTGACGTTTTTTGTTAGTCGGTTAACGCACTTTTAGTGATTTTCAACATAACCTTTGTATGGGAGGTGGGCGTGGTTATTATCCGATTTCTTCCATATTTCAACTGTATATGGAAATGCCTGAAGAAAACGACTCTGTAGACTTTGGTTGACATAGCTATAGTAGTTTCCGAGATATGTACAAAAAACTTAGTAGGGGGCGGGGCCACGCCCACTTTTCCAAAAAAATTGCGTCCAAATATGTCCCTCCCTAATGCGATCCTTTGTGCCAAATTTCACTTTAATATCTTTATTTATGGCTTAGTTATGACACTTTATAGGTTTTCGGTTTCCGCCATTTTGTGGGCGTGGCAGTGGGCCGATTTTGCCCATCTTCGAACTTAACCTTCTCATGGAGCCAAGGAATACGTGTACCAAGTTTCATAATGATATCTCAATTTTTACTCAAGTTACAGCTTGCACGGACGGACGGACAGACGGACAGACAGACATCCGGATTTCGACTCAACTCGTCGCCCTGATCACTTTGGTATATATAACCCTATATCTGACTCTTTTAGTTTTAGGACTTACAAACAACCGTTATGTGAACAAAACTATAATACTCTCGTTAGCAACATTGTTGCGAGAGTATAAAAACAGAACTCGAGAACTCGTAAGCAATTGCAAAGAACTTCAAATTCAACCGAATTGACGAATACTTTGAATTTACTACGGTTATTTTGCTTCTTACAACGAAATCCATTTTGGTTGAAGTTTTAAGTTTGCGGTAGTTTGGTCGTTGGGTTAGATTATGTTAGCCTGGTATGCCTATAAGTCACGCATGGACCAGTTTTCCCAAATAGAGTGCCGTTACGTAGTTCATGTTGATAGGATGCCAGCGCTTGAAGTGAGTTTCAATAAATTCTGGGTTCGCCAATGCCGGTCACGTTTTCAGTTGACAGCCGTTAGGATTTAGAAATCGATTGTTCAAGGGTGATGTTTTATCCTTCTGAGGTTATAAAATAAAAATATAAATAAATTGTTATTTAGTATTTTATAATAAATAATATAATTGACTATATTATTATTATTTTCTAGTTATATGTTTCTAATCAAAAATGTATTTTTATTTTTCTTTTACAGGTAAGTCCATTTTGATCGTAATGGAATGCTTGACGGCGTGTGATAATCTGGAGTGCAAATGCTTGTTTGGATTGCGAGATGTTTTTCCTACACGCAGGTATTTATAAGACTGATCCGTGTTGATTAGGGTATAATATAATAATATAAAATAAAAAAAAAGGAAAATATGTCGGCAGTCGCTTTGATGTTATGGTTGTGTTAATGCCACTAAAAAACATCTGGGTTTTATAACCTTAATGACCTAATGGAACTTTTTAGTCGCTGTCATCGAGCGTGAAAAACCCTCTCACAAAAGACCCGATAGTCGCTTAAATGGCCACAGATGGCACGAGTGGTTCGGCCAATCATCTAATTGCCATATTTATTTTTTAAAAGTAAAAAATGTATTGATTATTTTCAATCGCTTCTTCCTTATTCCTTTTGCTTAAAAAATGATAGAACCGATCAAAAATAAGTTATCGATTACTTTCGATGTTTAATAGTCAAAAATTAATCGATTATTTGCAATATTTTTGTTGTCGCTTCGTCCTTATCTATAAAAAAGCGGATGTGTAGTGTTACATATATTAACAGCCTTAAATACATTTGATTGTCATAAATAAGTTATCGATTATTTTCGGTGTTTTAGTTATCATTTCGTACTTATCTATAAAAAATCGGACGTCTTGTTTAGTAGTCGCTTCTTCCTTATCATTAAAAAATAAATAGAACCAACCCAAAATAAGTTATCTATTATGTTCGATGTTTAATAGTAAAAAATTTATCGATTATTACAGTTGTATTATAGTCCATCCATGAGTAGTGTTAGTATATTAAAAGCTTAAAATACATTTTATTGTCAAAAATAAGTTTTCGATGTTGTAGTTATCGTTTCGTACACATCTATAAAAAATCGGCCGACTAGTGTTATATTATATGTCTAATACACATTTGTTTGGCAAACAGTTATCGATTATTTTCGACATTTTACATAACGCTTCGTGGTTGTCTACATATCAGTCAGTACAATATTGCGCTTAACTATGAAGACTCTACGTACATATGTATGTATGTGATTGTCAAAATGTTATCGATTATTTTCGATATTATATTTATCGATTTGTGTTTATCTACAAGAAATCGATTGAATATTATATTTAAGAACTTATACACAAAAACATATGTATGTCAAATTAATGTCATCGATTATTTTCGATATATTAATCGATATATCGATATATAAATCGATTGAAACTATATTAAAAGGCTCTATATAAATATATACATATGTGATTTTCAAAATAAAGTTATCGATTTTATTAATCGATTTGTGTTTATCTGCAAACAATCGATAGAATATTATATTAAAAGACTCTATATGCATATTTGTTGGTCAAAAAAATGTTATCGATTATTTTCGATAATATACTTTTTATCTGGCCAAGATGTTTAAATTATTTATTAGTATTATGAAAATCAAATTTTCCTCTTAACTGTCTAAATCATTAGTTTGAATGCTTTGTGCCGGCTCACAATCTGAAGAAAATCTCAAAAACTAGAATGATAGCTACCTCGCAGATAGACCATTTACTGTTTTCACTTTGGATTTTGCAACATTTAGTAAGCTAGTAATCATACTATTGTATTTGTGGTCTTACTTTGACAATAAAAAATTACAACAACAAAAATAAATGCAAGGTATCTAAATTTTAATTCTATCGGCTTTATTTTAAAATATCTGCTTATATGAAACATCGTTAATTCTTAAAAATACACACGCTTGCAAATCTTCCATTAGCATTAACAAAAAAACATAACCGAAAATACATTCGGTTGAAAAAACACAACACCAAAGCGATTTTAAGTGCTCGTAAGCATCGACCACATTCAGCACTCTTCGCCAAAATGGCAATTATTGGCTGCCATTTGTCGTAGAACCGCTGGGTGGCACGTACCATACAAAGCAAAAACAAAAACGTCAATGACAATATGGGCACAATAAATTTTGCCAACCAACGAACCAAACAATAATGCTTTTTTCATTTCATCGGCGAATAGCCGCCTCTGCATATGTACGCACACATACATACATGTGTGGCAAGGATATTTCTGCCATATTTGCAGGCAAAACAGTATATATGTACATATGTATTGGATAAATATATTATATACTCACTTATTGCCTGTCATAAATAATTTAAAATTTTGCTGAGCTCGTAAAGTGACAAAAAGGAAATATTAAAAATTTGTAAAAAAATTGTATAAATAGGCAACCCTTCATGTGTCCCCATCGCAGAATCGAATAAAGAGCGAATAAGTATAATAATGTACAAAAAAATACATATTTGGCGCTTCCACTACCGTTTGTTAGGTAGCTGGGTAAGACATTTTGATGCATTATTCGTAAAACCTTCACAGAATCTCGTTTTATTGACGTGTTCAAACTATTTGGTATCGTCATGGAAACTATTTATCTCCGTTCTACTTTTTCTAGATAGACATTCCAAGATTTTCTACCTGATGGGTTTCAAGAATTCTACGTCGTATTTATGATAGAACTGGACACTCACAGAGAAAGTGTAAAAGCGTTTCCTTAGTCCTTTCGTGTTTTCAGCTGTGACAAATATTGTTAGTTTCTAACGCATGTCCTCCAAATGGCCAATGTCACGTTATCTTAAGTCTTGTCTTGTCATATTTTGGACATATCTCTAAAAGAGAGGCTTGGAAGGTACCTGAGATTACAAATTAAGGACTAACCGTTATCGACTTAAGGGGGTATTCTGGTTTAGAAGGCCGAATTTTAGGTATTTCTTTTGACGCAATAACGAACGGTTATAAAAATCGATTTTTTCGAATTTCTAAACCATTCAAATGTCGAAAATTTATCGATTATTTGAAATATAATATTGCCTCATGTTTATCTAACCAAAAAACCCGTAAATTATTATAATAAAATACTTATATTTATTTGATTGCCTGAAAGATGTTATCGATTATTTTCTATATTATACTTATTGAGGCATTTATTGGGCTATTTTAGTTATTGCTTCATGCTTATCTGCAAAAAATTGCATAACCGGGATTATCCTCAAAGTCTCATTAAAATTGGTTTGTCAAAAAGTTATCGATATTTTATATATCGGTTTGTGCTTTTCTACAAAAAAAAATAATTGACTGTTATATGAAAAGAATTAATCAGCATATGTCATTGTCAAAATGTTTTTGATTTTTTCCATATATTATACATCGATTTGTGCTTATCGATTATTTTCGATATATTATACATTGCTGTGCACTAATCTATAAAAACTAGTTTGGCTATTATATGAAACGACTTGTTCAACATGAGTGACTCAAAAGGTTATCGATTATTTTCTATGTTATGCTACACTTATCGCCCGTGCTTATCGATAAAAATCGACACTCTATTATATTAAACCTCATATGCATGCCAAATTAACACTAATATTAGTACATACAGTTATATAAAATACTTCAATACACCAACAACAACATTTTCCATTAGTTCGATGTTTGCTTGTTCAGCTATGGCGAAAACAGAAAACATTCGCTACAAAAATTACGATTAAATTACGCAATCATTATTATTTTTTAATTTCAAATTGATGGCTGTGGCGCACAACATCCAAAGCGGTAACTCAACAACAGCGCGGGGGTAAAGTTTCTACATACTCAAACATATTTATAACAAATCAACAATGGAAAACATATAAATGTTTTTGTTGATATGGTTGCTGCTGCTGTTACTCCCATTGTTGTTGTTTTTGATATTTTTGCTGTTTTTGTTACTTTTATACGCTTGCAACATGTTGCTATAGAGTACAATAGTAGCCAAAACTAAGCGAGATGGATACAGGTTTATATTTATGTAAATGATCACGATGACGAGACGAGTTGAAATCCGGGTGATTGTCTGTCTGTCTGTCCGTGCAAGCTATAACTTGAGTAAAAATTGAGATATCTCGTTGAAACTTCGTGTGCGCGTTCCTCGAGAAAAAATTACGAGTTCGTAGATGGGCGTAATCGGACCATTGCCACGCCCACAAAACGACATTTACCGAAAACCCTACCGATTTCAACCAAATTTGGTTTTTTTCGTATTCCTCTGACATTTTTATGTGACGGTGTGGAAATGGGCGAAATCGGACTACTGCCATGCCTACTTACCATACAACACAATTTTAACTTCCATCCGATTGTTTCCTTTCGAGTATACAATTCAGGAAGCTATTGTTATAACGGGACGTTCCTGGCTTTAACCCTTGCAAGCTGCAAGGATATTAAATGTTTGGTTATACCCGAACTGAGCGCGTACTTACTTGTTGGTTTTGTTTTTGTTGTTTTAGACGCGAAATGCGACCGAATGAACATTTTATTTTAAATACACGCCACCACAAACATGTCCGCTTTTCACCCGATAGCTCAAGCGAACCATCGAAACTGTTCAATCCATGCATGCATGGCTACCCAGCCTGGGATTCTATGGGTTGAGAGGGGGTCGCGAATTTGTTGCTATACCGTTATGTGCGGCAGTTACCAGCTGCCACAGCATATGAGCATGCCATAGCGCCAATCAGAAATGAAACTGAAAATGAATCGATTGCAAACAACGTTAACGAAAGCCCAAAAATACAACAACAACCAACTGAATTGAACGCGAGAGAGAATGAGGAAGGCATACACAAAAAAAAAAAATGAAATAAATGAGAAAAAATTGCAAACATGAAATGCGCGACAATGTGCAACTATGTATGAGGCGGCACACACACACACACGCACAGTCACTTGACAGCCTGCCTGCCTATGCCCACAGTATGCATGCATGACTTCGGTGACACACGCACACAAACACACAAACACATATCGTCATGTATTTGATGCTGATATTGATGTGGCAGCCGCGGCATAGCGGAAATGGCTTTGAGCCGAAAATGTTGCAACCACCGCGAAATTCAGAGTAGCCTCCCATGTGCCCAACTACCTGCAATTACCCCCCGCCAGTGCCGGCATTGATGCTTAGCCCACATACAAAATTGTGTATTTATATGCCGCGACTCACGGCTTTTTAAGGCAGGCAGCAGTCGGGGGGACTGGACCGTTATAACTGCGCGGCTGTCGCATTTAAAATTGCAAAACCGAAATTTCGCGCGAAGCCTATGCGTATAACAGCATATAAATGTTTATGTATGTGTGCTGTTATACCCTGAGCAGGGTATATGAAATTTGCCATTAAGTTTGTCCCATAAGGAATGTCGAAGACCCTTAAAAGTATGAATGATCTGCATAATGAGCTGAGCGCACTAGTCCCTTAGTTTTTGAGGTATCAATCTAAACTTCTGAATATGTTCTTTTCTCCACAAAACGCTGCTTATGTGTCGGAAATGCCGATATCTTACCGATATAGTATATAGCTACCATACGAACTGACCGATAAGAAGGATATCCTTGTGTAAAAAGCTTTTTTATTTGTTGAGATATTGTCACAAAATTTCGCACGGATTTGCATCCAAGAGAGCACTACAATCCTCAAAATAATTATTCCGATCGGACCACTATAGCATATAGCTACCGTACAAACTGAGCAATCAAAATCATATCCTGGTAGAGAAAACTTTTTTATTTGTCGAGATAACTTCATGAAATTTCGCACGGATTATAATGCCAGACAAGGCTACAATCATTGAACAAATCATTCAGATCGGACCACTATAGCATATAGTTACCATACAAGATCACCGACCAAAATCATATACTTCAAGGGAAAACTTATTCATTTGTCGAGATAGCTACATGAAATTTCGCACGGATTATAGTACAAGACAAGGCTACAATCATTGAACAAATCATTCAGATCGAACCACTATAGCATATAGCTACCATACAAACTCACCGACCAAAATCATATACTTCAAGGGAAAACTTATTCATTTGTCGAAATAACTTCACGGAATCAAAGTAAAATTTTTATATGGAAACTTTTGTATTTGTAAAGGGTATCATAGCTTCGGTGCAAGCGAAGTTAACGTTTATCCTCTTGTCATGCATTGAAATAAAGGCATGCATGCATAGATTTGCCTATTGGTTTATATATGCAGGCGCTGCTGCATGTGCCTGTGTGTGTATTTTTAGCAATTTGTATGCTGCACCCACCGCCCACTTCATCTCTTCACACATACACCCATACTGAAACTTCAAATTTCTATTTATTTGCTTAGCTATGCGTCTGTGTGTGCGTGTGAAAGAGCTCATCGTGCGCGCAAATGAATTTTTATTATGTTTGACGGCGCAAATTCACTAAAAATATATACACATATATATACTAAAAATATGTACATATGCTTGTAGACATGCCATATAAGTATGTAGGTGCTTTGTATGTATTAGTCGTGTTTTATATTCGCGCATAACCAATATACATAAATTGGCGCTTTATGCATTTGCCGCTTGTATGCCACAAGGCGCGGTTTAACTGCACTTTCACACACACAACACACTCACAATTATACTCACTGGCAGCAAATCACGCACTGCCGTTGCGCCGCTCCCTCCGTCAGCGCATTGCAAATATTTGCTTCATTGCATTGCGCAAACTTTATGGCACTGTTTTGTAGGTATTTTAATATGAATGGATTCATGATTTTTTAACTAGGCACTGGCAAATATTTCTGATTTGTTTTTATTGTTCTATGTTCATAAATTTTTTTTTTACCTTCGACTGAACTCGCTCTCTAACTTTGTAGGTATAATAAAATGGTGATGATAACGATGTTATACTGGCTGTGATGGGCTTGTGATCGAGAGGTTTCAATGTGGAGCCAACCAGCTGCTCCTATAGTAGCTTGGAGCCCAGCTAGAGAGCCCAAACTCGATATACATAACAGAACCCTCCGTACGGGAGTGAGAATAGCAAGAATACGTAGGTTGCTATATATATTTCTGGCCTAATAATGTAAATAGGCATATTTATCAAAGAATATTTTTTTTTTTGTCGTTGCTGTTTTGTTTCGGGCTCATACGCTTAGATCCATGATTCGTCACCTGTGACGATCTTATAAACGTCTTTTGAAGCACCGCGATCGTATTTTTTCAGCATTTCTTTACACCAATCATGTTCATGCAATATCGAATGTATGCTGGTGGGAGAAATGCATAGGCATTCCTCTATCCGAAGGTATGTTACATGACGATCTTTCATTATCAGTTCACGTACGGCATCGATGTTTTCTGGCACAACGGCTGTTTTTGGACGACCTTCACGGAATTCGTCTTTGAGCGAGCGTCGGCCACGATTGAATTCGTTGTACCAGTTTTTCACAGTGCTATAGGATGGTGCTTCAGAGCCATACAAAGATTTTAGTTCATCGATGCACTCTTGTCGTGATAATACACGTCGAAAGTTGTGAAAAATGATCGCACGAAAATGTTCACGAGTTAATTCCATTTTTTGGACGAGATGAATTTTTAAATTCCCTGTAAATAAAACAATTCACGATTAAATGACAAAACGTTCTGAGTGATGTTATGCTAAAAAATGTCAAACTTTCCAATGGAAATCTCAGATTGCACCTGGCAACACTTAGTGTTGCCCTAGGCCAGAATATATGTATATTGTATGTAGCAGCCTACGTATATTATTTGATCCGATCTGACAAAAAGCAATATCTTTTTGAGATCCTCTGTGCTCTTTCTGATGCCAACAAGACAATTTTTAAGCACTGCTCGCGTTGGAGTAGACTTCCCAAAACCCTTCTAATTCCATTCGAAACTGCAAGCAAAATCAAAATCGTTGTTATATTATTTTTCTCTACTAAAAATCGCCAAACAAGCTTTGAAATTTGGCAAATGGAACATAGAAAAGGTTGTTTTAGAACTTTCCTTGTATTTGTGCGTTTCTGCGGCACAGAGGCGGATGCGTATCTTCGCTACAACAAGATAATGGTTCGAGTCTATGCTATTCCGATATAATTGGTGCTTTTTCGATCTGGAGACAGCCAGATAGCTTGATGAATTTTCCTTTACTGAAATCTAGTACTACATATAACCATATTTCGGGGCCCCGCGAAGTCAATCAACTTCAACCCATTTAAGGATGTTTCATCGTGGAGGCTGAATTTACGGCCCGTTGTGCCAAAGATACCTTCTTTGTCCACCCTGACATTAAAGTCGCCAAACACGATTTTGGCATCGTGGCGGGGGCAGCTCTTATAGGTGTGCTCCAAGCGTTCATAGAAGGCATCTTTAATCACATCGTCCTTTTCTTCCGTCGGGGCGTGGGCGCAAATCAGCGATATGTTGAAGAACTTCGCTTTGATGCGAATTGTGGGCAGACGTTCATCCACCGGGGTGAATGCCAGAACTCGACGACTGAGTCTTTCTGTCATCACGAATCCCACACAGAATTTGCGAGCCTTTATATGGCCACTGTAGTAAATGCCACAAGGACCTACTCGTCTCTGTCCTTGTCCCGTCCATCGCATTTCTTTGACGGCAGTGATGTCAGCCTTTACTTTAACGAGGACATCAAACAGCATTTTTTTTGTTTTTTCAAACATCAATCGGCCGATACTGCTGCAATTTCATGTTCGATATTCGTACGAAGTTCATTAATCGTCGCTGGCTTGTTGGCATAGATCATTGACTTGAAGTAGCTCCACAGGAAAGAGTCTTACGGCGTCAAATCGCACGACCGAGGCGGTCAATTGACTGGGCCATTTCGTGAGATAACACGTTCGCCAAACTTGGTTTTCAATAAATCGATTGTGACATTCGCTATGTGGCTTGAGGCGCCCTTATCTTGGATCTACGTACTGTCCAAGTAAATATCATCCAATTCGGGCCAAAAATATTCGGTTATCATTGAGCGGTAGCGATTTCCATTCACAGTAACGTGCCGGTCTTGATCATCACAGAAGAAGTACGGCCCAATGACGCCACCGGCCTATAAACCGCACCAAACCGTAATATTTTCGGCATTCAATAGTGACTCATGGAGTATGTGTTGAGACCTCACACATACCGCCACAGACTCCAAATTATATAATAATAATTTCGACTCGTCGTTGGATCGTATATTTTTCCATTAAAAAGTGGCAAACCTTACTGAAGAGAAATGTGGAAAGAGCAGAAAAAAAGGCGTCGTTTACTGTTCCTATCGGTCTATTTTTTTGTACCGTCCCTATAAAAAAGCCCTGTATTATGCTATGATACTCTAATTCTGGTCAAACATTCTATATTCAATGCTATTTTCTATCTTTTTGGCACTTTTCAGCCACTTTTTTTTTGAATCTTGGCCAGGCCATTAATGTGTCAAAAGGAAAATTGATGAGCTAAAGAAAATGAAAATTGTCTTTGCTTTTGCTTTAGCATCTTCTTAGAATGACATTGAGATTTTCGAAATATTGCGAAGTCAAAATCAGAGCACAAAGTTAAGAGCAATAGGAATGATGAGTGCAAAAGATGTACATGTTAGATGAAAAAAGCGAAGAATTAAGGCCGTGAAGCAAAAAACGAACGACATTCAAGCAGCGAATGCGTCACAAAAGGATAGGAAGCAAGCAAAAAACAAAAAGTAAAAATTCATTGGATTTCAAAAGAAACAAAGCAAATTGTGTGATAACAAAGTTAATTACATTTTTTTTCTGTTGCCACTGCAGCATAACTGTAATCAACATGCAATGCATTTAGCTCCAGAGCATTCGTAATGTATGACCTCAACTACGCAAAAAGGGTGAGTAGGAAAGATGATACTTGTACATGAAGAAACGAAAGTGGCACAGTTATTGGAATGGTCAGGGTGAAATAAACCCAAACTTTCATTGAGAACATATAATTTTGAAATATATTATTTCTTTGAAATGTATGCACTTTTCTTGTTAATACATTTTTTTACCACTTTTTATTGCTTTACTATTCGTTCCAATGGAAGGATGTTCATTATTAGTTTGCCTTGTTTTTTGCTTTCATCAGTGTATAAAAGGTAAATAAGGTTTCAATAGGAACTACTACGAGCAAAAACTAGTAAGAGATTGTTCATAGTTTTAAAATTAATCAATTTATTCTTCAAAATCTCTGTCGTCCCATTTAAAGTAATCCTCGAAACAGTTGTTAAAGACAATTTCCAAGAATAGCCTTCAATGCGCATAGCGATTCACGTTTAATTCCTCGGAGCGGTCGTTTGAGTATGCTGAATAGCCAGAAGTCACACGGCGCTAACTCAGGCGAATACGGTAGTTGCGGCACGATATTGGTTGAAAATTTGACAAAAAGCTCATCAATGCAGAACGACGTTTCATTAATGTGGTGCAAAAACCAAGTCTTGTCGACCCATAATTCCGACATCTTTTTACGAATAGCTTCGCGCAATCGACGCATAACACTCAAATAGTATACTTTGTTAAAAGTTTAGCCGGTCGGAAAAAAATCGTAGTGCAGCACACCTCGATAATCGAAGAAAACTGTCAACATAAACTTGACTTTTGACATTCTGGTAGTCGGAAATCATTGTTTCACTGAGGTTAATGCGCCGCTGTTTTTCAAAAAAATTTAGGAACTTTGGAATGATTGGCTTTCACTTTTCCAGGCCCAAACGGTCTTTCAAAATGGTTTTCACTGATCTTTCCGATATTCCAATGATGCCGGTAAGATCTTTGGCTGGTAATCGTCTATTCTCAGACAACGATTCTCGTCGGTCTTTGAATAATTTATACCAATTAAAAGTACTTGCTCGCGACAAGGAAATATCACCGAAGGCCTTTTCCAACATATCACAGTAGAGATAGAGTAAAGATAGATACAGGGTCTTATAGAAAAATAATATAATGAAGGTGTAATCTATTAAAGATCGATCCTGATAGATATAAAGTTTGATAGAGATTTAAATATTCCGATATAAACAGAGTGTGAAAGAGATAGATTGTAATATACAAAAAATAGCCTGATGGAAACGAAGTCTAATAGATACAGATTGTGATATTAACATAATCTGATAGAGCTAAAGTATGATTGAAAAAGAGTCTGATAGAGATAAAGTCTGATAGCTACAGAGTCTGACTTAAACCATATGATATGAAACTGAGTATGATATAAATAGAGAATAGATCAGATGGAGTATACCAAAGATAAATATGGACTTTGATAAAGATAGAGTCCGATAGGGACAGAGATAGTTATAATATGATAGCAACAGAGTGTTTTAGAGGTATACTGTGATAGAAATAAAGTCTGATAAAAACTGAGATAGATTGAGCCTAGTAGATTTCGAGTGTGAAAGAGACAAAGCCTCATAGAGAGAGAATACGATACGACCTAAAGGCGAAATAACATTTCGTAAGTAGTTATGCGGGGTTTGGCTAGACTCACTTGTTAATTTTAAAAATATTACACCATCTATTATGATCTCCATATGCTCGTATTGCACATAATATAGTTAACTAGATTTTTAGTCCTTAACAATGCTTAGAACGCTTTGAACTTTATATGTGTATTGGAGCGATACCACAGAAAGGTATTTCTACAATTTTATGATACATAGATATAATATTAAAAGTTCTCACAAGTACACTGACAGTTACTCTCACATTAATTAAACTTCTTAGTAAGGCATATAAGAATTTAAAAAAATGCATGGTCCGTACCTCGTTTGAAGCGAAGAAAGAGTGAAGAAGAGAGTTTCACTTTTGTCGGCCGACTTCCGTTTCTTGTTTTTAATATTCTTTTTTTTTATAATTTTTTATACCCTGAACAGTTCGTAACACCCAGAAGGAAACGTCAGAGGCCCTGTAAAGCATGTACCATTTATAAATAATCAGCATAACGAGCTGAGTCGGTTTTGCCATGCCTGTTTCCTTGTCTATGTACTCTTATACCCGAACAAGTCTCTCAGTTTTTGATATATCGATCTGAAAACTTGCACACATATTTTTCACCCCAAGAAACTGTTCATGTGTTAGCAACGCTGATATCTGACCACTATAGCGTATAGCTGTCATACAAACTGACCGATCCAAATCCAGTTTTTGTATGGAAAACTTTTTTTATTTGACAAGTTATCTTAACGAAATTTTCTGTGGATTAGTTTCTAAAGCAACACTACAATATTTGAAAACAAAAGTTATATCGGTCTACTATATCATGTAACTGCCATACTAAATGACGGCTGAAAATTAAGACAAGAATCTTTTTATACCATTTTATGCTATATATAAAAGGCACCAAAGAAATTCCCTGCAGATTCCCTGCAGCCAAAATTAACGCGCTTCTTGTTGCATTTTTTCAATGTTTCTGCCTATCTTAGAGCAACGCCTGCAATTATAGCTTTTTTTTGTAACTAAAAAAGAAGTTGCGTGCTAGGTTGCTTACGAATCACACACACACCTACAGTTTATTTTATTACTGCATGTACACAGATCAGCAAACGTACACCTTTTGGCAAATTATATAAAAGTTGTGTGATTTTTTATCAGTTACAAAAAAACGCGGCTAGAAATAGGCAACTAATCGAGTACTGCGCGTAATAGACACAGACGTACATACACATATATATACAAACACATAAATTTCCATAGGTATATGTGAATTTTAGCTAATATATATCTATACATATAAGCATACATACATACATACAGACCCTATTGAGTGCCTCATAAAGAATTTCGTTTGTGCGTGCACTTACATGTAAGCGACCAGCCTTTATTCTGTTTTTTGTTGTTGCTTTTGTTTGCTTTTTAGTTGTTTGTGTTTGTCCATTTCCTTTTCAGCAAACTTATTATCTGCTCTTTGGCCAGCTGATCTGTCGACCTGTTCGTTTTTGTGTTGTTTTCTGGTTGCTGCAGCGTTCGAAGGCAGAAATTCTCACATAAAATTTTGAGGCAGCAAACGCTGGAGGAAAGTGAGCCTCTGTGTGTTACTAATATATGGAACTCTAAAAATGAGCGCGGGAGAGGGAGAAGGGCAAAGTGGAACTGGGAAGTGTCTTGCTGTGCGATTCTTATTCTATTTTCACAAACTTGCCTACCAAATTGGCTTGCTACGAGCACACGTGCCAGCAATACATGTGCTTTTTGGTGCACACACATCCAAAGGCAGGCACTTGGGTTCTCGCTGCTCTGCTTTAGGCTTCCTTTAGCAACTCCTTTGACGTGGTTCTTGTCCATTTCCGTTAACTTTTTTCGTACTTCACTTGCATATGTTTGATGTATTTGTAGTTACTATCGATAAATATTTGTGTATGTATGTATGTGTTTGTGTGTGCGTATGTGTGTACAGCTGCTACACCAACATCTTCCTCAACTAACTGCTGGTCGCCTCGCTTCTTACGCGCCGCCGTCACAGCTTACTAATCATGAAGCATAACAACCAAAAAAGCAACAAAAGCAATAACAACAACAATAAGTATAACAAAAACGATGACAACAACAACAACACGCCTAACAAAACAATTACAACAACAAGCTTAACAAAAACAATTACAACAGCAACAAGCATAACAACAACAAAACAAGCATAACAAAAACAATAACAACAACAAAACAAGCCTAACAAAAACAATAACAGCAACAAAACAAGCATAACAAACACAATAACAACAACAATAATACTAACAACATCATCATCAACAACAATAACTATAACAACAACATGTGTATGCTCCTCTTGATATTTATATCACGCTCGTAATCAACTTCCTGCTCCAGCAGCAACAACAACAACAACAGCTTGACTGCAACATGACAATTCAATTTCAGTGCTGTCTATGCGGCAACTTTCGAAATTTCTTTGACTCATTTCCGTTTTGCGTACGTCTCTGTAGACAGCAAATAGAGTAAGCAGCACAAACAAAAATTAATAAAAACAAGTGAAAAAAACTCTCAAACGGTCTTCCATAAATTGTCAAAAATATCAGAAATACTCGAAAGTGTCATTGTGTTGCATAACAAAAATCGCACTATGAAAAATTTGCATTCTCCTTCACCTCATTCTAATGTTCAACAGCGCAGGCAGTCCTTAGCGCGCCCGGCAGCACAGCTTGACTTTGTGTGCCACCTTACAATGCCAACATGCCACCATTTCGCTGGGTCTCGCTACTAACACGCAACAAAATTGGTGGTTTGTGCCAAAAAAAAAGTCACTTCCTTCTTAATTTTTTTGTTTTTGTATTTCTGCTTCTTTTTGCTGTCATATTTCCAAGCATATGCCTAAAAGCATAACTAGCCAATTGAACGGCATCGGTTATGGCCAAACTCTGCACAGTTGTAACCAGTTTCCCGTATAAACACACACACATACTTACAAATGTCTTTCTATGCCTTTCCACGTAAGCCTTTGTGCCGTTATATGTTTTGCAATCCTTTCAACATGCCACTGTTATACTGATCTGTTATTGTGCTTATGCCCAAGTCCAAGTGTCAATATTGAATTTGATATGCGCTTCATGAATATGCAATGACATGCGAGAGATATGAAAAGCAACAAAAACAAAAAATGTAAAAAAACAGGTTTTTTAAATTTTCACACTTAAAACCAATTTTTTAGTTACTAAAATTTAATATTTTGCTTCTAAAATTGATTTTTTTTTCCAAAATTTCATTTTTGGTTTTTTAAATCTTATGTAAGCTTTAGTTCAATTGTTTAAATTTGAGAGAATCAAAGGTCTTTAATGCTCAGCTTTGAAACAACTACTTAAAGGTCAGTGTTGACGGAAGAGAACTCGCCTTCTTCACTTCTATGAATTTTAACCCAATTACAATATACATATATATAACTAAAATATATATATAACTGTATACATACATATATCTGAGCAAAAAAATCAATAAATTTTGCAAAAAATTCAAGATTTTATTTAGCATATTTAGAATGATTCGATTTTTGGTCAATTATGAACCGTTTCGTTCGATAAAGTATAGCAATATTGAAGGTAATTATATAACGCCACTCTCTCATTAAAACCCTCATCCCTAACGTCGAAAAACTGGAATTGTCTAGCTTCTCAAGCTTCTTTTGAGATGAATTTTTCATCAGCAAACGTACATATTCGCCATAGACAAGAGCAGCTAGTAATCACGTGGTGTCAGATTCGAACTATAAGCCATAAGCGCTTCACTATCGATGTGTCTGGACTGGCGTTATGCTGATGGAAAGCAACTACTCTTCTACTGACCTAAGTTGGCCGCTGCTAGACGATTGCTTCCCTCAGGTAGTCCATTGGTTGCCTAAATTAAAAATTTAATCGAAGGGGAGCAGCCCATAATAAATGAATCCTTGACAAACCAACCTAGCACATTGAAAAACATTCCTGTCCGTCCATCATAGCTTACCCCTCTTTTCATCAATAGTAACTGTATGCTTGCGAAATGGACCCATATTTTTTTTTTTTTGCTATTCAGCAGCGATTTGCGGATAAAAGCTCGGACCATGAGATATTTTTTGCGGTAACTCCTCGACACTCGAGTTTCATTTATATTCAAACGGTGCCAGCAACCGATATTTTATATAATGTTCGGTTCACAGGCAATCGAAATGGTGCTTTCGCGATGGTTGGACTCGACGATTTCCATTATTTTATCGATATTTTCGACAATTGACTTCCAGAACCCGGTGCATCTTTCACATCAAAATACAGGTACGGATTCAATGAAACCAAAATTGCATAATTTTAAACATTATTCATTTTTTTCAACCGCCTGGCTTTCGTTTTCACCTTTACTGAAACAGAAACTGTAAAATATGATATATTTTTTCTTTGCTGGTGTTCATCTTTGATGCGTACGCAAACGATACTCGAGTCAAGCAAGCACAAAACTGTCTCAAAAGGCTGTCTCCTGTCCTGTCCTTTGTCCTCCTGTCTTTCTAATGCTATGCCGCTGTAATACAACTCGAGATAATTACAAAACGTTGTCTAGGTGAAACATGATGGTCTCATTTGGTCATCGTTATAAGATGTGGCATTGAAGTTTTCTCATTTTGGGTGATTCTTATTTGAATTCAGCCTACAAATAAAAGCTCAAGTGCAATCTTGACCGCATTTCAAAGCCGAACATAAAATTGATTGGCTAACTGCAGCTTTTCAACTCTGACAAATGGCGAATCGAACGTGCAACTATTATGAATCATATAAACTCACTAACTGAATTGTTAGAGATTTGACATCAAGCGGTTATGTTACTTCACTGTCGCTCTTGTTCTGAATTCAACCATGTCTTGGTGTTTCTTTCATTTTTGTAAAATCAGGAAAGAGAGCAGAGATTGTTAAAGAGCTACGGTAAAAATTGGCAAATCAATGACACTTATTTGTTTATACAATTTGTGGTGGAGATGTGCTACAAAACCCACTATCCAAAAATAAAGAAATTTATAAATAATAGTAAAACAAGAGTAAAAGATTGCTATATAATATAATTATTTTAATGAAATTATAAATAAAAAATAAGTATACCGTTAACTAACGTTCTGTTCGATAAATTATTATGTTGAGCTGATATAGTATAGAGCTAGGTAAATTTTCTTTGAACCTAGAGAACAGTCTAAGAGAATCAACATCTGTTATACTGCGCTTTCTTCTTAAATTTTACATTTCTCCCAGTTACTTTTCTGATTCACTATTCTCCAAAGTTTGGCGAATCCACAATCTAAAATATACAGAATATAGTCGCCTCTGTCTCTCTCTCTCTCTCTCTCACACACACACGAATTTTTTTGTATTATTTCTGATTGATTTTTCAATTATTTCAAGACATAAGTATGCAATTAGGGTAAATCTTAATGAATTTTCTTACTCAAGTAGCAAATATTTATTTTTTTCAGATTTGTACGCAATCTATCTTAAGTGAGAGGTATTTGAAATGACACTCGAGTCTCGAAGAGTGTATTATATATTTATTTGCTATATAGAGGGCTGTTAGCATTCGCTTAGCTTTGTATCAACTTACAAGTCTGAAAATTTATTTTTTTTGTGATTTTTTTTTTTTTTTGTAACGCATTTTGTATAGTAAAAAAATAAAGGGAACATTATATTAACAGACCTTAATTTACTTTAATTATCGGCGATTAATTTTTAAACTTCTGGATACTCTTGATCCCGTAGCCTTTCGCCAGGAAGTACACTTAAAAATGTTGTCTAAAGATTGAAGACTTTTCTGCTTAAAAATATTTTTATTTTTTATTTTTTGAAGTTTAAGTTTTAATTGGATTATATCGCCCCACAACCCGTGTAGAAACTGCATTTAATTCTCATCGGAAACACAAAAGTTGTTTGAATAACTGCAAAGCCCGTCAATGATATGAAACATGCACATTAGGTGCGAAAAAATTAACTTGAAAATAATTTCAAGTATTAAAATAAAATATTTATATGCGCACATAACGGTATGCACAATGCTGTGGTATTAAGAGCTAGTGTGAAAAACACTAAATGCAATTATGTATGAAAATCTATTTTAAAATCAGTCAAACATAAGTGTACCACGCTTGAAAAAGCCAATACAATAACATATACATATGTATATGGATGTGTAAATCGGATTAACGGCATGAATTTCCACTCGAACGGTATTTAATAGTAAAAATGCGTTAACATGAAAATGGGATTTGCACACCAAAAAAACGGCAGCTATTAACTGCAAGTGAAAAAAAATTAAAAAAAAAATTCAAGTTAGGGTTAAGAGCTATTTGAGGCATAATGGCGGCTATTTGCCGATGTGTAAACATATTGCATGGTAATATGCGGGTAGAAAAAGTTGTAAAGGTTATATTTTATTTTTTATGCGCAAATAAATTAAACTTTTTGTGGAAATTAATTTAAAAAGTTTTTACTATTGTGTGGCATAAACTGGGTATAAAAAGCTTTTGTTAAAAAATAGAGAGGAAATAATTTGTAATTTTTTCATGAAGAAATAAGTTAACGCTTTTATAAAAAGTTTAGTTAAAAAAGTAGCTTATAATTAATTTTTGTATGAAATTATAAATTAAGGTTTTTATAAAAAAAAAATGTTGGTTTTTATCATATGGAGAAAAGTAGCTTTAAAAAGTTTTAGTTACAAAATGAAAATATAAATTAAAATTTCTATAAAAAATTTTCGTTATTATTGTATTAAAAAAATTAGGTATAAGCAGCCATAGTTACAAAATAGAGAGCTTAAATTTAACTTTGTTACATAAAAAATAAATTATAAAAAGAAATTTTAGATAAGCTCCCTGTAACTCCCTTTGTCATTTTTTTTTATGCAAATATAAAATGAAGTTTTTATAAACAATTATTGTAATTATTGTCTAGGAAAAAGTGGCTTTAAAAAGGGAAAGAAAAAATTTAATATTTTATCAGACAAAAAAAAATAGATTTTGTATAAAAAATCCAGTTAAATAAAAGAGAGCTTAAATTTAAATACTTACTAGTTTTTTCCATAAAAAAATTTCAAAATTGTTTCGAATTTAATTTTTCATAAATATATTTTTATTTCATTATAAAAACGTTTACAAATCTACACACAAAAATAGTTTTTTATAAAAAAATTTATTTTTATTTTTTACTTTATTATTTAAATTGTTTAAATATTTATAATAAAATTTAAATTTATTAAATATTTACAATAATATTTAAAGTTTTTTATACAATAAATTTCACAATTTTTTAAACTTAATTTTTCATGAATATGTTTTTTATTTCAATATACAAAATTTACATATCTAAGAAATAAAAAATCAATAATTTTTTTTATAAATTTTTTGATTAATTTTTTTTTTTAATTTTTCTCAATATTTAATGTTTTTTTTTCAAATTTGATATTTCAAAATTTTTTTTCATTTAATTATAACTTACACATGTATCTTCACGTTAAATAAGCTTAAATTTTCTTTTTTACCAATACATTTAAATATTTACTAGTATCTTTATAAAAAACATTGCACAATTTTTTCGATTGTCAAACAATGGAAAGCTGAAATTATATTTTTTTTTTTAATTTTTCTAATAAAAAAATATTTGAATTTTTTTTCTAATTTAGTTTTTTATAAGTTTTTTTTCAATGTAAACTTCAAATACAATAAAATTTATTATAAAAAAAAAAAATTGTCAAATAATGGAGAGCTTTTTATTTATAACTTGAAACATTTGTTTGTTTTTCTTAATAAAAAAATTCCAATTCTTTCGAATTAAATATTTTATGAATTTTTTTTATTATAAATTTCTTATCAGCACGTCAAATAAAAAAAAAGTCTTATAAAAAAAGTTTAGTCAAACAATGGAGAGCTCTAAAATTAATTTTTTATTCCTTTTTGCAAGAAAAATTTTTACATTACTTTAAATTTATTTTTTCATGAAATTTTTTCAAAAAAATATTACCAAACTTTATTGAAATATATTTCTCTCATTCATTTATTATTTGTTTGTGCATTGTATTTGCCTATATTGTTCATATTTGTATTAATAATCACATACGAGAGTTTTACAGTTCACGCCGCCTAAAAGTATGCAACATTTAAAATGAAATTGTAAAAGTACTAATACGTTGCAATAAAAAATGCTTAAAAAAGCAACATAGGATATGTGTATATACTACTACATATATACATATATACCAGTAATACATATATACATATGTATGCTTATACTTACTCATGTACATCTATACATGTGTATGTACAGCACTATAGCATACTCTAGGTTCGAAAAAATCGCGAGCTACTAGCAAACATGTAAACAAAACGACAAAGAAAAAAATTACAACAAAAACATATGCACGTGTATATAGCGAGTTGTTGGAATTGGCGACGTTAGCGCGATTGCGAAATTCGCTGATTTTTTCGCGCTACAACAACAGCTGCAGCAACAACAATGAGACATTAAAATTTCACTATGCAAGCGAACAGACTGAAATACAGTCTAAGCTATAGCCTCCTAGCCGACGGGCAGGGGCATTGTAAAGCAGCAGCATAAACATACACAAGCCCATATATACATAGCTATGTATGCATAACTGTGTATATGTGTGTGTGCCTATATTAAAGAGTTTGAAAAAATGCCGTCGAATATTGTTAGGTGCTGCGCGCCGCAGTTAGGGTCCGCGGTAGTAAGTAATGGCAGAGGGAGGAGGTGAAAAAGCTACACAAACATGCTCTTTCATGCGCACAACGGCTATGCAGTGGAACGTAGTATTGCAGGCACATACACATATACCATGCATACTTGTATGTATGTACCCCTCTATTCTTTGTGTGTGTGTCGGTGTATGCGTTTAGCATTTCAAATGACATAAAAGTTGCAATATACAAACGTTTGCTGTTTTTGATTCACGTTTTTTTTTGTGCCCAGTTTACTATGCATCATTTTTTATGCGCGATTCTGCGGCACAGTGCAACGAAGTATGCAAACTCGATTGCTATAGTTTGAAAATATTTTCTAGAAACAGCATACAGGGTTGCTCGGCTATATTCTTTGAATGAAACTTATTTAATTTTTACATATCTATTATAATATTTCCTGTTAATAGCTGTATTACGGCGCACACCTAGTTTGAAATTTTCCTATTTCTATAGTTGATACCATTTGAGAGTAACATACTAAAATTCTAAATCGATATCGCAAATAGTTTATGAGTTACAGCCTTCTAAAGTGTAGTCGCTCAGTTCAATTAGCTCCGTACACTTACACACTCGCACACATCAATTAATTGTCGCACTAAACATTTTTTCATATATTTAATCCAGTTTACAGCTGATAAAACCTTTTGTTTCGTACTAATATACATACAAGGTCTGTCGCAAAAGAAGCAGAACTTTTTAAATATAACTGTTTCTGGTGGCACCACCTATTGGTGGGCATATGAAATAAAAAGTTTTATCTCTTGTTGACATTTCGTAAAAATTTTAAGACAATTGGATAACTACAATCGATGTTATCGATCAAAAAGTGACAGCAGCTGTTGGTCATCGGTCGTAAAATGCATTTTGAAGAAAGAGCAAATATTAAATTTTGTTTTAAACTTGGGAAAATGTTTACTGAAACATTTCAAATGATGAAAAAAGTTTATGATGATCAGTGCCTTTCCCGTAGTAATGTGCATGAGTGGTTTACGCGATTCCAAGAAGGTCGTGAGGACCTCTGTGACGTTCATAAGTCGGTCGTCTTCAGAAGTCAAAAATAAAGACAATTCTGATTTGTTTTTCCCGATTCCGAGGGTATAGTAGACCGAGAGTTCGTCCACCTGCTGTGTTTTACCTTGGTGTTATGAAGCGTCTTTTGTCACGCATTCGTCGTGCTCGACCACAATACCGTGAGGCAGACCCCGTGGACCCGTTCGCACGACAGTCGGGTCTACGTAACCGGAACGGACCCGGATTTTTATCCGGCCAAGGACTGTCAACTCGGCAGAATTCTGCCGCTACAACAACAACCGTGGGACAGGGTCCTGGCGCCTGTTGCACGATAATGTGCCGTATCATCGGTCGACGCTTGTCACTGATTTTTCGACAAAAAACTCCATATTAACCATTAATCACTCACCCTACTCACCTGATCTGGCACCCTGTGATTTTTACCTATCTATTTGGAAAACTTCATTTGCCCATGAAAGGACACTGGTTTCAGGACATTTCAGCTATCCAAAAGGCGACGACCGATATTCTCAAGAGCATTCCGAAAAATGACCTTAAACACTTATTTGAAATGCTAATTGACGGGCTAAACGCTGTATCGAAACACTAGGAAACTACTTTGAATAAAAAAATATAACTGTTTCGTTTGCGACAAACCTTGTGGTTAAATTTTAATTAAAATGAATTAGTGTTGCCACACTTCAGATCAAATTTACGCAAAGTATCCGTCTTAAACTCATGTACATATTTTCTTTTTAGATATTGCACGAAATTGATTTTACATAGCTTCAATAAATTATTGGTGAAATTATTTTATATAATAAAAAGATGGCAGCTCTGCACTGACAAAATTAAAATTGTATATATTTTTAATATCAGAACAATTAAATGAGAAAATGACCTTAACATAATATATTTTAATGCAATTATGTTTGTAAAATATTTATAGTTGCAATAAGAGAAATGAAAGAAGTTAAGAATTAATAATTAAAGTGCTTCAAAATTAACTAAAGAGTGTCCACTCATTTTTTTTTTATTTTTTTTTTTTTTTTTGTTTTTATATTTATTTTATTCGAAACCAATTATCAATATTATTTACGCCATTTCATATTATTTTCGACGGTGCCAAGCAAGTGCATAATTTATATATAAGAAAAAATAACTAACATCCCTGATGTAAAATTTGTATTAAGCCAAATTAGTATTTTTATATTCTATATACCAACCTAATTATCCAATATAAACAATTTTCTAATCATTGTCTCCTAAATATATGCTTACCCGCCTATGTACTATAGTTTTAGGCGCGATTAATGTGTGTTTCATTAATTACAATATACGAATCTACACTTCTCAAACAAGTTATATCGTCATTTGCTGGTAAGTGGATAGCGTACTGTTAGGTGCGAAACAAGTCCTTGCTAAGAGAAAATTGTTAGGCTTAAGAGGTTATACAGGTATCCACTTGCCAGTCAAAACACATGCGTTTTTTTTGTGAATTTTTTTGAAGAGATTTTATTAAGTAAAGAAAAAATGAAGGAATGTAAATTTGCAGAGTTTAATGTACTTTTATAATTATATGTAATAATTTTGAAAAATTTTCGATTCCCTTGCTAAAGTAGACAATTTTTAGTGTGACCTCTGAAAAAAGTTATCTGGCGGTGAAAAATATTTTTCTGCTGAATATTATTTCAAATTCGAACTTTCCAAAAAAGTTTATTATTACTACAAACGGGTTGTGGCAATGATGATGTTGTTGTTGTAGTGGTCTCAATAGGTCCTTTGTCTGATAAAAATCCAGGTCCGTTCCGGTTACATAGACCCGACTGTCGTATGAACGGACTGGTAATGATCAAAGCACATGTTAAAATTTTGATTTTTGACAAAATGCGGGCTTTCCACAAAAAAGTGGTTTTGCTGCGAAAATTTTACACTTCAGGGTGGTTTCAAAAAATTCAAATTATTTTCAATAATCTTCTAACAACGACCATTGGCTGACAAATATATATATATATGTATGTATATCAGAAGGTCGTGGGAAAATATCAAGCGATTAGGAAAAAATTTTCCTACCATCGCTGAAAAAAATTATTTCTAGAAAAACGCATTTAAAGTTTTGAATGCCGCAGAGCAACGCTCGGAGACATCTTTACAAATACACTTATATTTTCTAAATTATTTGCCTGATCAACTTCAAGTTATACAAATGTACATTCGATATATATAAAAAATCAAATTTCAGAAATTTATTTATGCTTATAATACCTTGAGGGAAGTCTAAGAAATAGCCTCTTGAGTTAGTCGTATGGTTATCCTCAAAGAATTTGCCTTTCCTCAAAAGATTCATAATTTTTTAATAAATAACTAATATATTTAAGCTTTGACTCATGTACATATGTAAAAGGTTATGTAGCTGCCATCTTAATCGTTCCACGTGATCACTCAGAATCTTTGGTTGATCGATAGATAAGCGCTACTGTGTTTATGAAAGCTTTCAATCAAAAATTCCCAGTAGTTGACTGATGGTGTTGTCTTTATTTCTGCAAATATAAGTCCTTATGGACCGTCTCTCTCTCCGGAATAAGTTCATGATGCACCAAACCACAAAAAACAAAACAATGAGCATCTCCTTGATTTATGAGCGGTTTTGTCGTTGGTTTGTTGGTTTCGGCTTGTTCTTTCATCCATTCCGATGATTGTTGACTTGTTTGCATGTCAAACGTATAAACCAATGTCTCATCGGCAGCTATAATGCTATCATAAATGTGGGATGGGAATTCGCATGATCAAGCATGTTTACAAATACCTGTTTACGGTACTCTTTTTGAATAAGAAATTCAACTTAATCGGCAGGAGTCGAGCAAAAACGTGTTTCATGCCCAAAATATCAATTAAAATCATTCGAACGAACTCGCGAGAGATTTCGAGCTCTCTTTCCATCTCTCTCACATTTGCCTGACGATTTTCAAGCATCACATCCTTCCATTTTTTAATATTTTCATCAATTGAAGAGGTCGAACGATTTCTCAACCGTCTTTGAAGGGTTTATCTTAGGGGTATCGAGAGGCCGATGAAGACATGCTTCGTTCTGGGCGACGGAGATTCAGTTTTACCAAAAACACAAGCCTACGAGTGACATTCGTAAAACTGAATCACCGTCGTCCAGAACGAAGCTTGTCTTCATCGGTCTTTCGACCGTCTTTGAAGGCTTTGTGTCACTCGTAAGCCTTTTCCAAAATTGGATTCTTAAAAGTCTTCTAATAAGATTTGAAATGTCTAATATTTATTGAATAACGTCTTATGCTCTTTGACGCGCTCAGTTTGAAGCTAACGGTTCTGTTAAGGAAATATCAAAATGTACATCTCAAATGCATAGAGGGATTGGCACAACAGTGCCTTATGATATATATGCATATATAGTATAGTTATGTATATGCTAGATATGTACATATATGGCATAAGCATATCCAAATTGATTAACTATATTTATTTATTTATTTTTCCGCTGCTTTATCGCTCAGTGCATATAAGCGCACCCGTTAAATCCCATTATCACTCGGCAAATCATAACACTGTACACAGCGCTGGGTTTTGGATTACGAATACGTGTTTTCCCATCTCTCTGCGCTTTGTTGCAATTCGTTTTTCAGCGTTCTATGTGCATATATATATACACATATTGTTTTTTTCCCGCTATTTACTCGGCTATATTCACATACACACGACTGTGTTTGTGTGTGAGCGCATACATTTCAGCAAAAAATAGTTGGAGGAAAAAAATATTTTTTATAAAAATTGGATTTTTAGAAAATGAATACAATGGCGTGGCGGTGTGGGGTGCATGGCTGCTAGCTTGTATTTGATGTGGTAAATAAAATATCACAGATATCCGGCTACGCGAGCACAAAATTGATGGTACACTATTAGAGACATATACAAATATATAGAGATAGAAATATATATACATACATATGTGTATGTATACAATTCAAAACTATATAAAAAGTATATATATTTATTTATATATACACATATGCAGTATTGCACATGTAAATGCACACACCAATACTAACACATCAACTTTTTTCTATACATTTTTATAGCAAGTCACGGGGCTTATAACAGGAAACAGTGGAATGCGCTCATATTTAATGCCATTTAGAATGCAACTCACTTATTTACAAATAAAAAACTCGAACACTTAGACATATGTATAGACGCACGCCGTTTTAGCGCAATAACAAAGCGAAGTATCGTTGACGATTGCAACAAGCAGAATTGCTGCCTAGCCGCTCATGTAACATAGACAGTAGTTTTCGGTATAAGCATTTTTTGAGTTGCAAATAAATTTGAAAGAAAACACTTTTCAAATATTCCTTTGATGGCGGAAATGCCAAAAATAAATGCAAACATAAAAGTAGAAAACTGCATTTTGCACAGTTCTAATTGAATTTTAGCGCAGCAAGCTAACACTAAGTGAATTACAGGCAATTTAATTTTGTTAAATTTTGCATAGATTTGATTATTTGCGCGAAAAAGGTGTTGCGTTCAAACATATTTTATAAATTTCTAGAAGAGAACCTCAGAAAAAATTATTATTGACAACTTTTTAAAAGGTTATACTACTATGAGCAACAAATAGTAAGGTTCTGTTTATAATTTTAAAAGTCTTAATTTATTCTTAAAAATCTATGTCGTCCCCCTCAAAGTAATCCCCTTGGTCCCAATACACTCGTGCTAACGTTTTTTCTAATACTCTAAACAGTTTTTAAAGCTAATTTCCGGAGCAGCCTTCAATGCGCGTAGCGAATTATGTTGAATGCCTTCTATTGACTCAAGTTTGCTGAATAGCCAGAAGTCACACGAAGCGAAATCAAGCGAATACGGTGATTGCAGAACAATATTGGTTGAAAATTTGGTGAGAAACTCACAAAGAATGAATGCAGTATGCGACGGTGCATCATCGTGGTACAAAAACCAAGAGTTATCGGCCAATAATTCCGGCCTCGTTTTACAAATAGCTTCGCGCAAACGACGCATAAAACTCGAATAGTATTACTTTTTGACCGCTTGGCCGGTCAGAAGGGCTTCTAGTTGCGCCATACCTCTATAATCGAAGAAAACTGCAAACATAACATTGATTTTTGGCCTAATGGTCTTTTCGGCTTCAACCCATCTTTGCCACGATATTCCGGCGATTGATCGTCTTTTTCTTAGACTCATCGCCAGGCCAAAATGATCTTTCAAAATGGTTTTGACTGATCCCTCCGATATTACAACATTACAACGATATCAGTAACATCGTTGACTGCAAATCGCCGATTCTCAAACACCATTTTTATTTTATTGATGTGTTAATTATCTGTTGTTGTTAATGGCCGTCCTGGAAGAGGTTCGTGTAATTATCTGTTGTTGTTGATGGCCGTCCTGGAGGAGGTTCGTCATCAACAGGCCCTCGACTCTCTTTGAGTAACC
The DNA here is from genome assembly GCF_016617805.1 of Bactrocera tryoni. NCBI lineage: Eukaryota > Metazoa > Arthropoda > Insecta > Diptera > Tephritidae > Bactrocera > Bactrocera tryoni. The sequence goes on along the minus strand of NC_052500.1, from coordinate 63,792,502 downwards.
ACTTGCTGGCGAAAAACAATTATCACCGAAGACCTTTTGCAACATTCTGAACTTTTCGGCACCATAAACACGATTCCGCACACAAAATTTAATGAAACTTTATTATTGAATAAATTCACTCATCGTAAAAAGTATTTCACAAAGGGAAGCGTCTGCTAAGCACTAATGATTATTTTAATATGACATTTGGCGCAGATGTAACTCACAGTCATACCAACCTAGACAAAAAAAATTTCGACGGATGAGTTTTTGCATAGAATTTCAATCCAAAAGTCTTACTTTTTTTTGCCCACAGTATTACTCTTTAAGGGGTTCACAAAAATTTCGTTTTTCTGATTTATAAGTGAATATAACCCCTTAAGGCAGAACTTGAAGTAATAATACATATGTAGATGATATACATATGTATCATATTTTCCATGAGTGTTACCCACTGAGATTTAATTTTTTTTTTGAGTAGTTTACAGTATCGATAGCGCAAGTAAAAACTGCATTGAAGGTCAAGAGCTCGCAAAAGTTTAAAAAGAATTTTGTTCGAAATTGACCGTTTTAGCATTAGAGAGGCAAAGGTACTGCACTCTCGCTCGTGGTATTTTGATTGAATAACCGCCAAAGTAAGTAAAGTATAGGGTATTATTTTAAATACATACATTCAATTTCAATAAAAAAAAAATTCAATAAAAATACCGCAAGACTTTTTTGACAACCCAATATTCTGTCAATTCACTCCAGAATTTTTCTCAAAGCAACAACAAAACATGTTATACATATATGTATTTAACCGAGTAATAGGTAGTAGGCTCAGACCTGTAGAAATATGACTTTTGTATTCGTTTCTACGCTTGATATGGTTTCGAAAATATAGACTAAATATGTGTAAAGAAGGTGTCAATGTTTCAATGATTAAATCTATACTTTTATGAGGTACAGTAAATTTTTTGTAACTATAGGAAATTAATGAGTAATTTTTATACTGTATTCCATGACGATTAAACTATTATTTCATATCATTAGACTTTTATAGCTTGTCCTTGTCATCCTCAAACGATTTTAGTACACAAAATTTTCATTTGAAGTTTTATGAAGTGTGGTTTTTATTCCAACATAACGCATTTTTATACCTTAAACAGAGTGTGTTTGTAACAGCCACAAGGAAACGTGCGAGACCCCAAAAGGTACAAATATGTTCAACATGACTACCTAAGTCGATTTAATCATGACCGTATGTCTGTCTGTAAACACACGACCTTTGTAGAACCTCAATTTGTGAGATATCAATCTGAAATTTTGTATACATTTTTTTCTTGACAGGAAGCTGCTCATTTGTCGGAATCGCTAATATCGGACCACTAAAGCATTTTGTTGTCATACAAACTGACTGAATAAAATTATGTCCGTATATGAAAAACTGTTTTATTTGTCAAGATATCTTCACGTAATTTGGCATAGATACTTCTTCACGGCAAAGCTACAATCTGCAAAGAAATTTTTTGGATCCGGTCACTATTACATATAGCCGGCATACAAACTCAGCGGTCAAAGTCAAGTCCGTATATGAAAAACGTTTTTATTTGATAAGTTATCTTCCAGAAATTTGGCATAAATAAAGCAAAGCTTAAATTTCCAAAGAAATTGTTGGGATCAAGCCACTATAGCATATAGCTGCCATACAAACTCACCGATCAAAATCAAGTCTGTATATGAAAAACTTTTTTATTTGTCAAGATATTTTCACGAAATTTGGCATAAATAATTTTCCAAGGCAAAGTCACAATCTCCAAAAAAATTATACAGATCCGGCCACTATAATATATAGCTGCCATACAAACTCAGCGGTCAAAGTCAAGCATTTATATGAAAAACTTTTTTATTTGTCAAGATATTTTCACGAAATGTGGCATAAATAATTTTCCAAAGCAAAGTCACAATCTCCAAAGAAATTATACGGATCCGGCCACTATAATATATAGCTGCCATACAAACTCAGCGGTCAAAGTCAAGCATTTATATGAAAAACTTTTTTATTTGATAAGTTATCTTCCAGAAATTTGGCATAGATAAATGTCCAAAGCAAAGCTTAAATTTCCAAAGAAATTGTTGCGATCGAGCCACCATAGCATATAGCTGCCATACAAACTCACCGATTAAAATCAAGTCTGTATATGAAAAACTTTGTTATTTCACAAGTTATCTTCCAAAAACTCGGCATTGATTACTTCCCAACGAATAGGGTACAATCTCTGTAGAAATTGTTCAGATTGTACCACTATAGCATATAGCTGCCATAGCTACTGACATTTTTATGCTATAAAAATGCACTTTTATAGGGTATTATAGCTGCGGCCTAGTCGAAATTAACGTTATTTTATATTTGAGTAGTTTGCAGTTTCATATTCTTAAAAAATTGCCTTAGCGCTAGAGGCAAACTCTCTTATATATTATGTATATATCTATATTGAATGCCCAATCATGCCATACTAAAATATTAATTAACCAAATCTCATTAGTAGCCAACGAATCAGCGTTTAACAGTAAATATTTGATTTATTATAAAACTGCAAACCAACCTACCAGACCCACATACCGCCACACAATGGCATGCTGCATGCATTGGACAGGTAGCCAATGTGTTGCAGCAACTAGTCTGTGCGCCAGCAATCCGACATTTCAATTAACAACTTATCTATTTGCGTAAAATACTGAAATTGTGCCTGCGAGGCAAACACGCATAAATAAACTAACTAATTCATGGCAAGTCCGTTACATAGCACACGCGCATGCAACACAAGCGGCGGCAGTGAACCGTGGCATAAGCGCAAACTAAAAACAAAAAAAGCTTACGCATTGTGGTCACATTTTTTGATTTCATTAATGCAACGAAAATTAATACCGCGCATAAATGCACACGCACACGCGTCGTCACATACATAAACACACATATTAGTTTAGCATACATATAGGCGTTAGGCCATTGTTAGTGCTGTCGAGCCTGCCAACAGCCTGCGGAGACATTTTGCGCTGTCTATAGCTGCTTGTATGTGTGTGGCTACGTGCACCTTCCGCTACAACTTATTGCGCCAATCAGCCACTACACACACACCCACACCCACACGCTTTTGGCGGCGCCAACAACACCTTCAGCGCCGTCAGTCGCTACATTGCAACTCTTCCTGCCAGCGCTTTGCTTGCTTCCTAGCAATTTCCGCTACACGTACGCGTTTACCTATGTCGCTATCGCCATTCGAAACAATTTCGCTGCCACCCACGCACCGCCATCTTGCCACACGCGCTGTTTATGTATTTATATATCTCGCTGTGTGCGTGTGTTTGTGTGTTGATTGGCTGGCAGCCGTTTGCGGTAGGTTTTGTTCGTGCCAAGCGGCCGTGTGTACTACTGCTTGTTGTTGTTGTTGGTTATTAGGAGGCAAAAATTCAATGCTCGACCGCAACTGACGGCGGCGGCTCTGGTGACAGGCAGCTACAGCAGCAGCGGCGGCCCTGCCAGCGCCTGGCAGGCTTGTTAGTATTTGTTGTTCAAATGTATCGTGGCTCCCTGAACATTTACGCGTATGCACATAATTTTATTTTCGCGCCTACTTTTCATGCTTCACAATCGCCTGGTGTTGACCACCGTTGCTTGTGGCCGCTCAAAGCGGCTCAACTGCGTAGGGCGGGTGATTTTGTTCTAGGTGTAGCGTAATAGAAAAATATTTAAGTTAAAGTTTAGTGTATGAAATCACTTTGTGCCTTGGGTGCCTCAATTTCGTCTGTTGCATAACGCAGAGTCAGCTTTCGAAAATATATGCGGGGAAAAGTAGCCTAACGGCAGCACTGAAGTTGGAAATAAAAATATAAACAATAAAATTTTAGAAAATGTTTATAAACATGAACATTAACTAAAATGTCAATACTTTTAGATGTCAAAACAGATGATGCATGAGTTGTGAATTTCAATAGTCGATTACTTTTTTAAGTTTATAGAATCTACGAGGTGTGTTCAAAAAGTATCGCGAATTTTGTGTTTTTTCAAAAATTATTTATTTATTCATGAATATCTATTTTGTCCCCTTCAAAGTAATCCCCATGAGATATTATACACTTATGCCAACGGTTTTTCCAATCTTCGAAGCACTTCAAAAAATAAATTTTTTTATCTTCTTTAGTTCCTCTTTCGATGCCGTCTTTATCTCGTCAAGAGAAGCGTAACGTCGTCCTTTCATGGGCCTCTTCAGTTTAGGGAACAAGAAAAAGTCACAGGGGGCCAGATCTGGGGAATACGGTGGCTGCGGCATCATTAGTGTGTTGTTTTTGGCCAAAAAGTCGCGGCCAAGCAACGATTTGTGAGCAGGGGCGTTATCGTGGTGCAAAAGCCGATTTTTGCTCTTCCACAAATCCGGGCGTTTCTGGCGGATTGCTTCGCGCAAATTGCGCATAACTTGCAGGTAAAATTCCTTATTGACCGTTCTTCCCTGTGGCAAGAACTCATGATGCACCACGCCCCCGCAATCGAAGAAAACTGTCAGCAAAACTTTCACATTCGACCGAACGGGCGTCCGACACGCTCTTCGTCGTTCACATCTTCTCGGCCTTCTGAGAACATTTTGTACCACCGATAAACGTTGCTTCGGTCCAAGGTAGCTTCTCCGTATGCCACAGTCAACATTGGGAATGCATCCGCGCACTTAATTTCGTTTTTCACACAAAATTTGATACAGGTTCTTTGATCCATTTTTTTGAATAGGTAAAAATCGAAGACGATCCAAAACACGTGCAAGCAAAGCAGCTTTCAACAATTAAATGAACATTCAAAATGGCCGAGCTTGTCGGCATAAGTGAGAGACATGAGTACCAACATAACGCCACAAAAAATTCGAAATTCGAATATATGTACGTAACCCGCCAAAATTCAAAATTCGCGATACTTTTTGAACACACCTCGTATATAAAGTTTTTTTTTTTTCAATACGGACGCTACAAAAGTAGACCAATAGGGACAGCAAACGACGCCATATTTTTTCCTGCACTTTTAACATTTCTCTTCAGTAAGGTTTGCCATTTCATCATGGAAAGATATACGCTTTAATAACGAGTCGAAATTATTAAATTTTACTTCCGAAGTTCGGTGTCAGTGGCTTCAACTTTAAGAGCGCTACGTCCAATTAATGGTCGTCATAATCGTGCTGTCAGATCAATAAGTGGCCGTCTAGTGAAAAAATGTTAATCCACACGCACAGTACAATATGTCCCGCGCCAGTGAGACAAAGAAGTGCCCATGTTGTCGAGTATAGCTGCCGCTACCGCATCAATTAAGAAAGACACAAATCAATCTCTCACACACTCAAGCATTGGGCATCTCTTTGACGTCGCAAATTTTGTCCTAAATCCTTACGAGTTAAAATTAACGGAATACCTGAAGTCGCTTGACCACCAGAATCGTGGTATATATGTTAGTTAATTGGGCCGAGCAACAACTTGAAAATGATTCAGATTTTCATCGAAAAATCATCTTCAGCGACTAGACACATTTCTGGCTGAATGGCTTCGTCAATAAGCAAAATATGTGTTATTGTTCAGGCAACAATCCACATGTACTCTATGAGTCACCATTGCATCCCGAAGAAATTACGGTTTGGTGTATTTCTTCCGTGATGATCAAGACTGGCACGTTACTATGTATGCTATCGAATGTACTTTCACAGGGGTTTACAGGTACTTTTGTAGCGTTCTTATTGTAAAATTGGTTTCGTTAGTATAAGAGCCTATTTATGAGGGGCCAGCAAGTGTTCTCAGAAACGTCGATACCGATGGATTCCACATGTTCACACGACCTTCTTGGAAATATTTTCTTGGTAATGATTGAAGGAATGTAATTTTTGTTAATCATTTAGATTTTATGAGCCACTCTCTTTGCACTAAATTTTTTCACAAAAAACTACTTTTTTTTTGGGAAGTCACCATTTTGCCGGAAATAAAATTTTTGTCCAGCCCTTCGATTATTATCTGTATTCATCTATAGTTATAATACATTTTTGGGTCTTTGATTTTGAGCTAATTTTAAGCAGAGCAATCTTCCTTACCGCCCCACTCATCTTTTTTCGGTGGACTTCTTGGAGTTCGAATATGGAAACAAGAAAATCCAAAATTTTTCAAAATTAATCGCAAATTATTAAAGTACATTTAATTCTGTAAGTGAACATCTTTATTAATTGTTTTAATTATAAATCTGACCCCTTCGAAAAAAATCGGAAAAATCCACTTTTTCTGGTGAAAGTATAACCTCTCCTACCTGTTTTTTAATGGCAGATACTCGTTTTTGTAAAAAACGTTTATGCCTGAGTACTTGCCGTTGCCTCCGTGACGATAAAATAATTTCATAATGCCATTCTTATAGAAACGCTCATTAGCTTCTCTTGGTGCGATCAGTAAAATCATTAGCAGGTAACAGTTATTGACTGCTACACTTTATGTAATGGGTTGTCAAAAGAGTCTTGTGGTATTTTTATTGAATTTTTATTTTTTTTTATTTTTGATGACTCATGCCCAGCTCTTGACCGATGCTACGGCTGCTACTATGCCGGTCTCGTTCGACCAATTCGGCGATTTTATCGCAATTTTCGACGACAGGCCTTCCGGAGCGTGGCGCATCTTTGACCACCTCTACACCAAAACGAAAACGTTGAAACCATCGTTGTGCGGTGGAAATGGAAACTGTATCGGGTCCATAAACTGCACAAATTTTATTGGCGACTTGAGATGCATTTTTGCCTTTATCGTAGTAGTACTGTAAAATATGCCGTATTTTCTCTTTATTTTGCTCCATATTTGCGACGCTATAACTCACGAACGACTTAAAAGAATCGACAATCAATCAAACACGACTTAGCGCGTGAAATGAGCTTTCCAAAAAGATATAGCATGACCCGATGCGACGTATAAAACTAGAACTACGTGCTTTCAGCGCCCACTAGCGAAAATACCGCAAGACTTTTTTGACAACCTATTATAACAGTTGAAAAAATGCAACAAACATATCGAACTCCAAGCTTCTGGCTATTTACTATCTATGTGTGTGGCCTTTCAATTTTCATCAGCTCTAACTATCACCTTCAGAAATTGATCTATTTTGTTGCGATTCAGCAGCGATTCGCTGTGGGAAACCCCGTCCATCAGGATTCTTTTTACTGGTTCTACTTTAGTTTTGGGCTGTATAGTCGAAGAGGCCGACAACACCGATCGTCGTTTTCCTCGGACTCCGATTCCTCCTTTTTAGCTTCTTTCATCTCTTTGTGTCCAGCCTTATTTTAATGGTTCCAAACTGTATCTTGTCTAATGTTTACCACCTCCAATATCGACACAGTGCTTGGATGACAAATGGCGCTCCAGAGGCATCAATTACTGTTACGGAATCGACGAAACAAAAATTACTCTAAGAAAAACTGTTAAATATGGCATATTTCGCTTTGCTGGTGGCCATCTTTGACGCTTGCTAAAAAATACCGAGTCAAGCAATCACAAAATAATCTGAGAACATTTTCTAGTACGAAAACTTACCTTTCCAGTAGTGACTATATTTCCTTGCTGTTTGGAAGTATGCCTTTGGAAATGTCTATAATCTTTGTTGCCGCAACTTGAACTGGACTCAGGCAATGTTCTTCAACCCCGGCTACATCTCAGATTGTCCATCCGTTGAGTCAAATTTTCAATGACTCGTTTGAGCATTTCGATTGGTAGCCGGCGAATGACACGCGTGATGTTTTGCTCGAAGGGCTGAATTAAAGCGGAATTGTTCGCATAGACTTTAGACTTTACATATCCCTACAAGAAAAGATCTTACGGTATGATATCATACGATCTTTGCAGCCAATCGACCGGCTTAATACGGGATATTATCTGTTCACCGAAGTGTTCTTTCAATGAATCCATTGATTGATGCGATGTGTTTAAAGTGACATCGTCTTAATGAAACCAAATGTCGCCAAGATCACGAGCTTCAATTTCAGGCATCAAATAGTCGGTTATCATGGCGCGATAACGGTCGCCATTGACGATTACGCTCTCGCCGGCAGCATTTTTGAAGAAATATGAATCGATGATTCCAACGGCTCGCAAACCACACCAAACCATTGTGTTTTCTGGATGAAATGGCAGCTCTTGAATTTCTTCAGGTGGCTCTTCGTCCCAAATGCTTCAATTTTGCTTGTTTATATTCCCATTGAGCCAGAAACGAAAACGTCGGAACCTCTTTGAACTTTTCAGGGGCTCATAGAGCGAAGTTATATCGCTTGGGAAGGTCGAGTGGCTTCTGTTCTAGCACAAGCTGTATTTGCTACGTCGAATATTATCCAATAATGAATGCTGAGTAACAAGATGGGTCAGTAGGCCGACTATGTTGACTATAAGCTGAGCGAAGCGCGCGAAATACATTCCTTTCAGAACATGAATTTTCGTAGTAAAGTTGAACGATTTTTAAACGTTGTTCAGGCGTAGATCTTTCCACGACGAAATGCTAAACAATACTGAACAAAAACAACATGACAGCCTTACATGATTCATGCATGATTTGTCAAGAAAAGGTGCTCGAAAAAAGTACCTCTACTTGGATCAGCCGTTATTTCGATTTGAAGACTTTGAAGGATGGTAGAATTGCTTTTTTACTCAAAACTGAACTTCTCGAAAAACAAAAATAATTTCGTGCCATAACCAGGCTATCACATTCGGAAAAAAACAAAAGAATCTTCAAACTATCTTCATATTCGCGCTCTGTAATCACATAAAGCTCTAATTAGGGTTTATAGAGTTTTTTTCAAAAGCCTTTTTAGATCATTACTGTAACAACATGTTAAACCAAGAATGATTATTTTATGAAATTGGAACAATATCCAAAAACAAACAAAAAAAACCAAAAAAAGAATTAATATAAAACATAAGAAATTCGTTTCTTGATCTTTCGTATGCAAATAAAACATATACCACATATTTTCTCTAACTGTGCCATCTGTAGCTGTGGCTGTGGCAGGTGCTCCGAGCTCAACAACAGCCACAAAAATACTTCCACAACGAATTTCAAAGCAAAACTCCAAAAAAAAACTCACCGAAAAAACAAGCATATAAGAAAAAATCGCCAAAACGCCTATAAGTATGCCACCATTTTTGTCCCACTAACAGTTAGCCGTGCACAAAACAGCTCAAATGTGCCCAAAGGAACGCACACTGACACCCATGGGCGCCTCTGTGTACACAGAAACTACGCAACAACGCGCGCGCGTTCCCGCTACCCGGTCCACCATTTCATACGCCATACCACATGCACTTTGCCAGTCCGCGAGTAAGCATCCCACATGCCACTGCGCTGCTGCATGTATGCGCAACTGTATATATGTATGTGTGTATGTGTCACATGTAGTGTATTAGTGTCCACCTAAATTTGCGAAAATTGTGCGTACGACGCAAAAACGCAGCATTCTCTGCTAACTACCTCCGCACACACACACACACCAACACATTTTTACTACTCATGTACATAAGCGTGTGTGTATATGCGCTGCACGCACTTTTGCTCGCTCTTCGCCGCTCCACAATTCGCAATTTACAAAGCCTACTCCTTGCGACCAGCGCATATTCCAAAAATTTGTCCTGCCGGAGTGTTCGACAATCGTTTTATGTACTACTTTTACCGTTAATATGAGTGCGTGTGTGCGCGTGTGTGAGTATATGCGTTTACATACGTGCTTCCACTCTCGCTACAATCGCTAATGTTTATTGCGTACTTGCAGTTGTTGTTATTGTTATTGTTACTGTTGATGCGTGCACTTGATGTTGTTTCCCTTTCTAGTCGTCAGTCGCATTTCACTGGTATATAGAACCAAATTATGGCGCTCGACGCGTTTGTTTGTCCTCCCAATATGCATACAGTCTCCAACTGTCCGCTCTAAATTGAGTAGTGTTCGGGTTATATGGCATGTTTATATGCTAGACATACTTACAGTAGTTTCTGTATACGCTCTTCATATGTACCTACTCTATCTATTTACTTCTTTTATATACAAATGTATTTACATAAGGAAATACTCAAAGCGGCAATTGAAATAAGTGTAAATTTCTTTGCAAGTATTTAAAGTAAATCGCATGGGTATTCAATGGGTATCTTAATCAAGGTCACCTCAAAACAGCTCTGTGCACTGATCAGTAAAAAATGGTAACATTATTTATTATACACAAGTCTGCCTTTGAACCAACTTAGAGTAGTCAATTCAATACGAAAAGGATCAGTTAAAAATACCACAACAAGGCGTAAATACCGAACAAAGCTTAGCGTACCGTAATGTATGGTTATTAAGATACTATATAGGATATTGCTGCACTAAATTTGGAATCCTATATTTCTGTTTCGCCTAGGTTAAAAAAATCTTTGGACGATTGTCTATTAAGAATCATAATGTTTTACTTGTAGCTCTGTATTTACTTGCAGTGCTAAATCTCGTTAACCAGTGGTGTATCTGGTTTCAACTCGAGTACAACACCAAAAACAAAAAAAAATGATAATTATTATTGTGGCGAGAACTTATCGGTGACGTTTTTAGATATGATCCATTACTAAGAGTCCTTTACTTTTCACATTTGCTTTTGGAAATGATTTTTATTTAAAAGGCTGTCTCCTCAGATAAGATAGATATTAAATGGTTCTGATGATTTTTTTTACCTACTGACACTATTTCTGAGTATAAGTTTGAATTACCGCTATGAATAAGTAGTGGGTTACAGCATGCCTACAAACGACAGACAACATTTTGTCTACGAAATATTGAACGTCCAGCAAACTCCGAATATTTAAGTATCAAAGCTGTATGATACATACATTTTCGGCAATTGTGCTGAATTTCACTCCATTCAATCACGCTTCCTGTCCTCATGGAAGATGACCCAATTATCCCTACTGCGACGACAGACATCCAGAATGTTAATGTTGTTTCCGTGCGAGGTCTTGTGCTAATCACACTTCTATCCCCTCTTAAGTAAGCTGACATGCTGCTCAGATACTTGAATAGTCTGTTTGCCACATCCACTTCCTTGCTGATGTCGCCTGCTTACTACTGGAGCTTTTTAACGTTGCCTCAGCCCTACTTACCCAAGCAGTCGGTAGGTTTCTGCTGACTGTCTTACCATACCTAGTCGGTAACAGCGTTTTCAAAACTAAGTTTTATCGCTGCCTTTGGTGTAGGACAATTTCGTCGTCTCAGGCAGCGACTCACCAGGGTTACTGTCCCTCAAGGTTGGTAGCGACCTACTTCAACACACATCCCTTTAGTTTTTTGTTGTTTTTACTGTTCATATAAATTGAGTCAGAACCGCTATCCATCTCCCGGAAAGTTGTCGCCTTTAACGGTTCCAAGGTGATCTCTGTTAAGAGACCAAGGCGAAGGTTGATGTACGCCCCAATGCGGCAATGCGTTCAGAGTCGACAAGCGCATAGAGGTAGTCGTCTCAACCAACAACTACCCCAGTCGTCTCAACCAACGGGACGACGGAAGATAAACGCACTTCGAGCCGTGCCAAAGTTTTAACGGGATGGCAGCAGTCTCGGCAATAACCGGCCAGGCGTTTCTTCAAGGTTTGACTCCCCCATACTCAGGTGACGCAATAACTTGAACACCTGAACAGAGTTCAAACATATTCAAGAATGCAGCAATCCTGTAATCATAATCCGAGATCAAGATGCGGATGTTTATTACTTACAACATTTTACTACTTCGCCATGAAGTTTGTAATGCTTAAAAGGTAAATTTGTGGACCCTATAAAATATATGTATAAGTGATCAGCATGATGAGCCGAGTCGATTTAGCCATATCCGTCTGTCTGTATATACGCGAACTAGTCTTAGTACTAGTTGTGCACGTCCGTTTCTTCCCATTTATTGGAACCGCCCATATCAGATCACTATAGCATATAGCTGCCGTACAAACTGAACGATCGGAAAAAGTTCTTGTATGGAAAACTTTTGCATTTGACAAGATATCTTCACGAAATTTTGTATAGATTATTTTCTAAGGCAACAATGTAATCTCCGAAAAAATTGTTCAGATCGGTTAACTATAGCATACAGCTGCCATACAAACTGAAAAATCAGAATCAAGTACTTGTATGGAAAACTTTTTCATTTACCGAGATATCTTCACGAAATTTGGTATAGATTATTTTCTAAGGCAACAATGTAATCTCCGAAAAAATTGTTCAGATCGGTTAACTATAGCATACAGCTGCCATACAAACTGAAAAATCAGAATCAAGTACTTGTATGGAAAACTTTTTCATTTACCGAGATATCTGCACGAAATTTAGCGTGGACTATTGCTGAAGACAGTGCTACAATATGTGAAGAAATTTTCCAGTTCGGACTACTATATCATATAGCCGCCATACAAACTGAACAAGCAAAATCAAGTTCTTGTGTGGAAACACTTTTTTGTGAAGAGTATTTTAACATCGATGCAACCGAATTTAACGTTTTTGTTGTTTATATATTTTTTTGTACCACCTTAACCATAGAACTTAAAAAAGTTCAATCTTAATTAGATGGAGCTGCTAACTTTAGCAGTATAGTACTTAATTTGTAGTCAAACTATGCTCAGTAATTCAGTGATTTTCGCACAAGTACAGCCCAGTTATATATGTATATATATATAAGTGTGTGTGTGTGTGTTCTGATTTGGTTTTTGGTGTGCTTGTGCTTCGTTTATTTCATTGCCGCTCCGAAAACTGCCCATTGCAAATCGTATGAAGAGTTCGAACTACAACAACTACACCTTACATGTGCATAGTTGCTAGTAGCGTGCCAATACTGGCATATATGTACATATATGTATGTACATATAGTGTATACAACCACTAGTGTGCATGTGTATGACGAGTGGTGGCTACATTTACCTACTGAAGCGCCGACGAAGCCACCAAATACATAATCTCCAATCAATATTCCGACTATTTGGAAATGTATCCCGTATGAATATTTGCAATCTCTTTGCATGGGTGTTGTAATGTTGTTGTTGTGTTTATTTGCCTATGACACAAGTAGCCATAACAATAACAACTACAATAATAATACAAATTATTGAACGAAAAGCAAAGTTCAGCACTAAAAAATAACAAAACACATATGCATATATCCATACAAACGCCATATACTATATAAGTACATACATATGTAGAGTGTGCGTAGATATATGTACATATGTTTAGCTGCATATAGGCGCGTTGGCGATGCTGCGCCCTAAACCGATTTCGCGGTTTTAAACGCGTTCGCGGTTGTATAGGAAAAGCGTAGGGTGATGTAGACTAACTAATATTGTTGTTGTTGCTGTTTTATGCGAAAATTTGCTTTTTTGTTGTAATTCGGGCCGTTTTAACCACAGTCGTCATATATCAAACGCTATGTGTACATATACATAGGAGTAGTTATCGTCAAATAATTACTTTGTAACACTGAAGGACGGTCGGGTTGGGGTGATACTTTAAGGCGATCCTTCCAAAATCAAAATCGCACAATATTAAGTCGAAACATTTTTGAAAAGTCATATAATAGAATTATGTTTCTGAAGCCGGGAGCGGTTAGAGTCTATATGAACTACAACTGTGTTCGAAATAATAGCAGTGGCATAATCAGGGATTCAAATGAAGCAAAAATACTTTGTGTAAATAATACTGCTTTAGGGTGATATTAAGTCGAACAGTTTTAGAAAACAATATTTTATATGGCACCGGTTAAAGTCTGTCAGAACTATGAATCTTGTCTAAGTATTGATTATTTAGGATAAACATTTAAAAAATCGGGTCTACTATAGAAAAAGATATTATATATAAATATTTTCCTGTTCCGAGACCGCTTATATTTAAATCAGATCTTCCCAACTAAATAAAGTTTAACGAAAAATATTTTTTTTTTATTTAATACCACCTTAATGCACATACACCCACTCACAGGTAATTATGCTGCTTCCGCAGCTGCAAAGCAAGTGCATCCGTGCTTTGAAACAAGTTCTGTGTAGTTCAGTTTACTGTACTAAATAAGCGCCTAGTTGTATACTCCACTACCAAATCCTTTCTCTCACTCTGTCTTCAATTGCTGGCAGATTTTGTGAGCGCGCCAATATATCGATGATGACAACAACAAAGGCAAAAAGCAAACACAACGTCATATTCGATGGCAGTTATTTCCACGCTGTGTTGCTTTCTGCCATTTTTAGCTGCTTGGCATCGCTCTGTACGCTGCGCTGTTGGTGACAAATGCATTGGCCAGCAAAATACCGTTATTTTTGCTGTTGTTGCTGTAACTATTGATAACTATATGCTGTGACTATGGCTGGCAATATTATCGTCGCTTTCAATTTAGGCACAAGGTTCCCAATATTTCTAGACCGAGCTTAAGCCAAGTGACCTAAATTTCAGTGTTCTTAAGATTCCAAACGTGAGGTAGGAAAAACAAATTGCTTTCTGCAACAAGTTCTAAGAAATAATTCAAAAATAGATTTGTCACAATTTTTCAAACTGGAATCCGTAAATTTTCTTCAAACAGCCAGGGCCAGCCATGTCACTGAACTTTAGAGCAGAAATCTTACAAAAAAAAACTTCTTCACTTGCTTCGTTTGCTATAATTGTATTTGTCTAAGTCACCCTTTTAACATAGCGGCTAGTTGTGTTATACGGAGGGTAGACAGATCCTGATCTGCCATAAATAATTTAGGCAAATGAGTTTGTACAATAAAATCCTAGAAAATATTTCGAAAATAGATTTGTCATAAATAATTTTAACCTGAAAATAATTTTATTCAAAGGAACAGGAATCTGATAAAATACTTTCTAGATGGTTTTCTAATATTTTTTTTTTGTCTGATCCACTCGTTTAGCGGAGCGATTAGTTGTTTTATCTCAAGGGTCCGAAGTTCTTGCTGTGACTATGGCATTATTTTTCATATTTATGTTAGGTTAAGCTAACGCTGTTGGACTTCTTCGTTGAAGCTACAACTATCCTCCGATTTGATGGCAAAGTTCTCATGACCAATTTCATTTCAATCGTTAGAATTTGACAGATTAAACAGATCTCTGTGATATTTTAGTTCTTTGGAATTATTTCAATCTTTCTTTTGGTCGTATGCTTTATGAAAATGGGCCCTACATTACATACATATACATATATAACTCTCTAGATCGTTTTTAAATATTGCCCATTTTTAATTTAATTTTCAATCTCAGAAATTAAATCCAAAAAGCGGTTGAAGAAAGGATTTGCTTAAGGAGTATATATCAGTTTGGGTTTATTGTACCTTTATTTCTCCGTCCCTCCGATTTTCTCAGTTTTCTATATTTATGTTGCTCTCTCTCAATTCCTGCCTTGTTTTTGTACTTTTTTGTAACTTATTCTTTTATGTTTGAGAAGTCAACATTTCTGACTTTTATTTTTAGAAACCAAATCAAAATGCTGAAGAAGAAAAAGTGTATTGTGTCTTGTTTTCTTTCTTACTGTATCTCTCGCTCTTTATGTTTTCCTTTCCTCTCTCTCATATCTCTCTCTCTCTCTCTCTCTGAAGAAACGATTTGTTCAAAGAGCATATATCAGTTTGGGTTTATTTGTCTTTATCTATAACTGTGTTGGTATTTCTTTATCCCATCCTTCAATTTAGACTGTTATAATCACTTATTCTTGTATGTTTTAAGAAGTCCACCGTTTCTGACTTTAGTTTTAGAAAGGAACACAACGTGTTTTGAAGGAATAAATATATTGTTTCTTGCCTTCTTACCTGTATCTCTCTTCCATTATATTTTCCTCTCTATCTCTCCCTGCTGAAGATAATTTCTTTGTTTAAAGAGCATATATCAGTTTCGGTTAATTGTCTATATCCATATCTGTCTTGTTTTTTCTTTATCCCTGCCTTCAGTTTATACTGTTATAAACACGTTCTTGTATGTTTTAAGCAGTCCACCTGACTTAAGTTTTAGAACGAAGACAAAGTGTTTTGGAAAAATAAGTGTATTATTTCTTGTCTGCTTTTTACTTCTATTCCTCTCCCTTTAATTATTTCTATCTCTTTCGTAATCCACGAATCTACATACATATGTATCTCTCTCTTTTGTCTCTTTTTATTTCATAATATCTCTCTCGCTCTCTTTATAATCCATAACATCTCGCTCTCTCTCTCTCTCTTTCTTATCCATGAATCTACATATCTCTCTTCCATGAATCTTCCTATCTCTTTCGTTATCTATACTCTCTCTTTCCAATCCATAATATCTCCTCTCTCTTCGTTTTCCATGAATCTACATATCTCTATTTCTACCTTTATCTTTTCCATCAATCTAAATATCTGTCTCTCCATCTGCCTTCTATTACTCTCTCTACACGAATAACCGTGTAAAGTTTAGATATCCTAAAATATCCTAAAAACTGATTTTACCGCAATTTGAGTTTGACTATTTGGTTAATTTCTTCTTTTTCTGAGAGTAATTATCAACAAATCGCAAACCTTGGCAACTCTGTTTTATTTTAGCTATGTGGCAGCTCTGTTTCTCACATATGAGTATGTGGTTGTATGCCTCACGTTGCAAACGCGCTTCCATTGTGCTTGTATTCACCAACCGCGACACCAAACTCACCAAAGCAAACTGATACCTACGCCTCATTCACACGCACACAAACACACTCATACGCACATACATAAATAAACTCTCGCACACACACAGCGCGATGCCCAGATTTACGCGTTTCGCATTGTCTTCACGGGTGGCAGGTGCTACAAATTCGCTAGTTGTTATTATTGCGTATAGTGTACAGGCCGTTGTTATTGTAGTGGCATTGCAATGCTGCAGCGTTGCGGCCGCCACAGCCAACAACTGACCGCCGATCGGTTATCACCCTCTATTGTGTTAGTGTTGAGAGTTCAAAATCGTCGCTGACTCCACATTTCTATTTCACACATGCATTTATTGTCCACAATTTTTCGCTTTATGCCTCCCACCACTCGACTCGTCGCCCTATTTTATGCTCGCTGGTATATAAGCGCATGCACACACACATACATATATAAATCACAAATACATATACGCATGTATCTCGTACTCCTCTCCCATCTCTAGCGGCGTAGTTGTGTGCACACGCTGCTCCGCTTCGCATTAATTCGGCAATTTTTCCTCTGATCCATGCCAATCGATTATTTCTGGGTAATAACATCGACGCTTGGGACGCACCAACTAATGGCATGTCGGTTCGCTAAGCGTATTTATTAGTCTGTGCCCCATGTACATGTGCCTATAGCACATATGCATGTTGTTGTTGTTGCCACATTTGCATACTATGTGTGTTAAATGCATAACGGCGCATTGGTTGGTAGTTGTCAAGCCAAAACAAAAATAACATATGTGACAAACAAGTTTTTTGCTGCGAAAAAAGCGCAATTGTAACCTCTTCACTGCAATTCATATGTCATAATCTGTAAATGCGAGTAACACGGCGCATTTACAGTTCGCTGCTGTGACTTCTAAGCTTACCTGATGTACCCACCTAAGCCGCTGTGATTTTAGACGCGTTGCACAGATTTGGTGTGTCATCTATCTGTCTATCATTTGTTTGTCATCGCGTGGGCACATTGTTTTTGTGTTGTCATGAAATAGTTGTAATGATATCAGAATTGAAATATTCGCATAATAATAATAGATTAAATCAAACAGCGAATAAATGACTTTAAATTAAATCAATTGATTTAGAAATTAATAAAAATGTAGCATAAGTACAAGTTTTGACGCAAAAATGTAAAGTAACATAGCATAGCGCAGCTTGAAAAGCACCATATAACATAAAAAATAAAATAATATTATATAACGTAGGTTAATATAACATAGAAGACATAGAATAACACAAAATTACATTACATAGCATAACATAGAGTATTATAATATAACATAGAAACAAATGCATAGCACAACATACCAAATTATAACATAATCGACAATTCATAACGTATCATAACGTTATATAAGTGAGGATAATATAACATAGAAAACATAGAATAACACAAATTAACATTACATGGCTTAATTTAAGACAGCGAAACATATTTTTTCACAAAATGACAAAGCCCGACATTGCTTAACATAGCATAGAAAAACATAGAATAGCATAATCTAACATAGAAAAGCATAGAATAGCAAAATATAACTTAGAAACAAATTGTTTGTCACAACATAGAAAATATAGAATAATACAAATTAACATTACATAGCTTAACGTAACACAGCAAAACATATCTTATCACAAAATGACAAAGCCCGGCATTACTTAACATAACATAGAAAAACATAGAATAGCATAATCTAGCATAGAAAAACATAGAATGACAAAATATAACTTAGAAACAAATAGTTTGTCACAACATTCCAAAACTTAGCGTAATATAAGACAGAAACGAATAGCATAGCACAACCTTCCATAAAATAAAAAAAAACCAATAGCATAGCACAACTTTACATAACATAGTATAATATAACGTCTTGTGTTCTAACATAACACAGCATAACGTAACACTTAGCCAATTCAGCATAAGATAGCTTGTTATAGTAACGCATAATTTGACATAGGAAAACATAACATAGCAAGCGTTAACATAACGTGTTGTGTCCTGACATAACCTAGCATAGCATATAGTGTTGCAGCCCAAAAGAGAGTAATTTTTAAAAGCTTAAATATACATATGTACATATACTGATCAACCTGAATGAACTGAGCGCCTACACTTCAAAAAGCTGTAACTCAAAAAGTATTTAAGATATCGATTTATTCTGAAGGTATAGTTTATCAAAATATAATTTTTCAAAAAAATTTTCGCTGCGTGTGCTCCTCATGACCGAACAAATATTAAAATTAAAGCTGAGTTTGAGAGGCAACAGTTAATATCTATTATTGGTAACAGGAATGATACAGTTAACAACAGTTATATAGGGATTCAATTTCCCTACAAGTCTGTACTACTTTTTTGAGTAACAAAAAGTTCCCAGTTACCTCACTTATTATCCGAGATGCATATAATCCGAATTTGGTGTTGTGAAGAGTTGGCGCAGATATGTATATATATTTTGTTTATTTAGACTGGAGCTTTTGGGTAACGAGATGCCTATGAATATAGACAAAAAAACAAAGCTTATGTCGATAATGTGACTAAAGCCAAACAACTAGCCATATAGCGATCGTTATGCCTATAGATCCTTGCTACTTTTAGGAAGAAACAAAACTTCTCAGTTACGGGATTTAATGACCACGATGTGTATATATTTTTATATGTTTCTTAAGGGGTCAGTAGGGTAGTCTTTTTTCAAAAAAAAATTTTTTTTTTGCTTTTTCTTTTCCCTTATACCCTTAGAATTAATGTAGAAACCCACCTTACCATTGGAAGGTTTCGAAAAAGGCCCAAAAATAATAATACCACTCGACGTTCGGAACGCACGGAGTGCACACCTCAAACTTTAAACGCGTTTTTCGCAAAACATACTTTTTTAAACTGGCGGACATGAATGACTCCGTTGGAACTACTCCACCGATTTGCTTAATTTTTTTTTAAATGTTCACAAAACGCCTGGCTATCATCTTTATATTTTTTATAATTTATTGACAATGCTATGACACAATTTGTGTAAAAGACATGGGGAGAAATTAAAAAAAAAGTTAAATATTTTTGTATTTATCAACATTTTTTCATGATTCTAGTAGGGACGATAACCATTCCCGTACTTTTTAAGAAGAAATTGGGTTTTTGTGTTTCCGATATTCCAAAAATAAGAAATTATGTCCGCCAGTGAAAAAACGCTTCTCATTCACCCAGCCATTTCTCCGACAGATGTCATTACAAAATTCCGAAAAAATTTATTTATACACTCCACGATATACTTCATGATATGTGAAAAAAGTTCTATTGTAGAATAAAAATTGTAATGAAAAAAAAAAACAGGCCAGATTACCCTACTGACCCCTTAAACAATTTTGCTCATTTAAACTTCAGACTATAGATAACAAGGCTTAGGCATATAAATATGACATCGAAACAAGTAGAAATCCAAGGAAGCAAAAAGTTAGGTCAAAATCGCTCGCAAATCAAGACGCTTTCTTCTACAGCCTTGGTGTCACTCACCATGAACTTAGTTATTTTATGTTGATATAAGGTTTTTAAATTATAAAATTATTTTTGTGGTGGAACCGGAAAAGTTTGAAGCAATTAATAAGTACACATAATGTCTTCAAAT
Organism: Bactrocera tryoni; assembly: GCF_016617805.1. Classification (NCBI taxonomy): domain Eukaryota; kingdom Metazoa; phylum Arthropoda; class Insecta; order Diptera; family Tephritidae; genus Bactrocera; species Bactrocera tryoni. The sequence goes on along the minus strand of NC_052500.1, from coordinate 63,772,227 downwards.
TACTTTTCGTTTCTGCGAAGAGGAACACTAAGAAAAGCTGGAAGATCCTTTGTTCCCATTCTCATTTCGCGCTGGATGCGTAACCGAATCTGCCATTCTACAAAAATAAATGATTAAATTTGCTTGGTCTTAACGAGACGCCGTGAAGAGAGCGCAGTGTAAATATGAATTTCTGTTTTGTTGAGGATCATTGTTTATTTGTTACTAATTTCTGACCAGGATGTTTCCCTTTTATTGATAAGCTACAGTTGCATTTTGTTAAATTGATATTATGAAAGTATTTGAAATATTAAACACCAATACTCAGACTGTATTTAAATCTGTACTACGAATAACCATGAAATATATAAACCCGGACGCTACTCTCTCTTCATCCCAAAGCGCATGCTTTAATCTATTGAAAAAGTGAAGTACCTTGATTTTATCCATGATAGAAAGCTTTCATGCAGTCAATCATCGAGGAAAAACTAAGGAAGGTATCGGTTGCCTTGCATTGCTTCCTTCTGTATGCTCAGAACCCAAAAAATGTAAGTTCTCTTACTATTAATAGCATCAAGTTACTTCATTATCAGACACGTTTGGGTTCCTGATTATAGAAAAAACGTTGAAAACTGCAAAGTCATAAAGGTGTTAAAATAGGTCATCTTTCCCCGCTCACATCGGAATGAGAACGTGCTGGGTCTCCGTTGTCATCTAGTGGTCCAGCGCTTGACTTGTAGGCCTCACGTGAGCTTAGCATGCGTTGATGAACCACCAGCTCTTGTGCGACTGCGAGATCCTAATGGTCTACGGTAGATTAATCTTGCCGCAATCGTAGGTTTTCGTACTGGGCATTTCCCAATAGGCATTCGGAGAATAATGGTTAAAATCATCTTATTGTCAAAGTTGTATTTAGGAATGCGTGCTGGAAATATACAGGTACGTTCATCTCCTTGGTCCAGCTTTTGCAAAACTTAGAATAAATCATTTCAGCAGTCATATTTTCGTTATACCAGAAGAAAGAACGATACTGATATTAGCAGGCTCAACTTATTTGTAATAGCCTCAAAGCATTTTGTCGATTTATGTAGGTCTTTATGTTGTAGGTATTATAGGTATTACAACGGACCCTCATCGTTCGAAGCTATGTACATAAGTGGTGTTAGTAACAACGTTCAACTTTAAACTAAACCTAACCTTCTTGTATAATAAAAGGAAATATATTCATTACATAAAATAAAAATATTTAAAAATCATTTTAGAAAGAATATAAATAAAATGAATTTTATGCAATAATAATCTTAAAGCAAAGGTATTTTTTTCTTAAAGCAGTTAAAAACAAAAAAACAAATTAGTAAAAAATCCTTTGAAAACTAAAGTATTACGATGGATTTTCGATCGAAATTAAAAACAAAAAATTTTAATTTTACTAAAAACTAAAAAAAAAAATTGGGTTATATTAGAAAAAAAAAATTAAATATATTAAAAAGTAAAAAAATTGAATTATTAAAAAATAAAAAAATGGATATATTAAGAAATAAAAAAAATTGGATATACATATTAACATAAAAAAAAAATTAGAATATATTAAAAAATTAAAAATGAAAATATCCTTCAACGTAAAGATATATCAAAAATGATTTTCAAAATAGAAAACAAAAATAGCACAAGTACAAAAGTGCAACTAATAGTATTACAAATGAGTACTATAATTAAAAATAATTTTTATAAAAATTAAAATTTTTTTTTCATAAAAAAATAATAATTAAAAAATAGTCGATATGTTTTTGAAAACTTTTGTATTACATATAACTTCTGTACAATCTAATGTACCATAATAGAAATAAAATCTCAAAAAATTCTGAAGATGTTTTAAAAATAATTATCTCTTGGGAAAACTTGAACACGAAACAGCTATTATCCACCAGAAACCAAAAAATTTTAAAATAGTGAAAAAGTATTTTTCAGCTGCTGAAATCAAGTTCTACCAGTTGTTGCTGCGCATTAATGTCAAATTATGCTGACCGCTGACAGCATACCTTTGTAGGAAGCCAAAAAAAAAGAAACAACAACATAAAACAAAGAACATTTTGACTTGATTGCCACGCTACGTGTAATTGCTTTTAAATTATTTTGTAACACAAATTTGGACAACCGCACCAATACATATACATGTATACATAAGTATGTACATTTGCGCTACCGAAGAATGCAATTAGTCGTTAATTTGAAAGACAGCGAAAACTGCAGCGATATCATTAATAAAATATGCATTTGTGTTTATGTATATGTGTGTGTGCGTGTATAATTTCCATGCAACGCCAATAAATATGCAATAATGACAATTGGATTTTTGGCAAATAACAATGACAGCGACAACAAGCGTCAATGAGTATGACTGTGACAACGAAAACAACAACAGCTGTGAAAAAATCTACATTACTCGGACATGTATATGTGTGAGTGTGTGTATAATGGTTAATCGCAGTCGTACAACGGTATACGGGTGTGGCAAACACAAAAGCAAAATCATCAGCGCTGCCGTTCGCCGTTGCTGTCGCCGCCGCCTACACTTCAAAGTGTCATTAAATGCACCGCAGAGATTTGGCTGAAAATAATAAAATTCGCGCAGTGCTTTCAAACGCGCACGCAAACGCACGCATAGCAACTGCAAACGACTAGCTAACGCCTACATGCACGACATGACGGCAACAACGACCTGCAAACAACAACAATACGCTGCAATGCAGAAATTAACAATTCATGTTGTTGTTGTTTTTCTATGTTTTTGTTGTTGTTGTTAATTTTGTTTCTGCTGTTTTCACTGTTGTTGTTGTTAACGTTGTCGTTATTTTTTATTGCTGTTGTATTCAGTTGTTGTAATTTTTAATGTAGTTGTTGTAATTTCTATTGTTGTTGTAAATTCTAATGTTGTTTTTTTGATGCATTTGCTATTTTCGATGTTTTCGTTGTTTTTATTGTTGTTGTTGTTGTTGTTGTTGTTTTTAATGTTTTTGTTGTTATTACTGCGAACATCGTTGTTATTGCCATGCAATGTGCATTGTACGTGTTTTTCCCGGCGAAAAATCAACGTTGAAAGATAGGCACACCCCATCGTTGGCAGGAAAAAAATCATAAATTGCATTAATATTTTATTCACGCATAAATAAGAGGAATAATCTCGTTGCTAAAAATCCACTAATAATACAAACATAAAATAACACCGCAATTGCAAACGCGTTCGCATTTGGTTAACCCATGCGCCTGCATTATGCAGCACAGACACATGCCTTCCTCGCCCTCTATATCTCGCTCTCACACTCTCTTAACATTCCGCTACTTTATTTCTCCCTCTCTCTTTCACGCGCATTTCGCGTTAATTTCGTTTTGTACTGGTTTATGCATATTGCCATATTTACATTTCACGTATACGCGCTAATGCACACTTTCCACTGCCTACTTTTAGGCGCTCCGGCGGATATGTCCACTAGCTGCTGTTTTGTTCTGTTATTTTTTGCTGACAATTTAGCACTCGTTGGCGTTGCGTTGGCGACAACATTGTTAACGGCACTTCGTTGCGTTGGTGTGCACTCATTTGGTGTTGCTGAAAATGCAACAGCAACAACAAAAATAATAGAAATAACCACTAACGCGTATTACGTCTAGCAATGCATTTGAAATTGCAATTATTTCGACGACTTGATTTCGTCCCGCACTGCATACTATATGAAGCTGTGCACTGCACGGTGGGTGGTTTTGTTGCGAAATGGAGTCAAAAGTAGAAATGTGGTTTGAGCTAATGCGAATGTATGTATGTGGGTGTTTGTGTTTAGAAAATTGTGGATAGAATATGAGGTGTTTTGTAGCTATATTTTTACACAAAATTTTTAGAAATTTTTTAAAAGTCCCTAATATTAAATATCTATTTTATTTTAATGAAAATAATTATTTCTGTGATAATGCCGAATGAAGCAGACAACGAAACCAAAAAAAAAATTTATTTCCAAGTTTTTTAATCAGAATGTTATCATTTTTAAACTAGGCTCCTGACCCAATAAAAGCTTGTCACAATTTTCCATATTATCGGTCTAAGCATCAGCTGGGATGGCCTTCAGCACTGTCAGCGGATTTTGCTTTTTTCGATTTCGGCTCATTTTTGATGCGCCATTCAATATATTGCTAGACAGTTGCGACATCATATGTGACCTGGTCTACGAAAAGGGAGCTAACGTGCGAAAACTAGTTTTCTGGGAAAAGCTGTTAAAAATAATCGTCAGTTTCTCGTTATCTCATTAATTATTCTCCTTTTTTTTGACACCTAAGCCCCCTTTCCGTAGACTCATTCATTCATTCATAAAACTCATCCGTCATTTTACGTTTGATGAATGTATGTTAAGGTACTCAGCTACGTTGTCAAGCATCTCATTTGCAACCCTCTACTTAATATTTTGCAAAAGATCCAAGTATTTTAGTACGACTTCAACATTGTCGCACTTCGTATTACAAATATTAGTTCGATTAGAGATTTTGAAAGAGTATGGGAGGTATCAGTTGCCTTATACTATTTCGTTCTTGGTATACGCTCAAGAGTCCAAAAAAATGCAAACTCATACTATTACCAGTACTATTACTACTGCATTATGAGATTTGTTTGGGTGCCTGGTCATAGAAAAATCATTGAAAACTACAAAGCCGATGAGGTAATAAGGGAGGTCACCCTTGCCTTGTTCCAAACGGAGTCGGAAGGTCCAAACGGAGTCGTTGTCCTCTTGTTTTGCTCTATCGCTTGACTTAGGTACCTCTTATGAGCTTAGTTTACGTTAGGCAACCACCAGCTCTTGCGCGACTTATATGGAGATTTTATAGCCTAGAATATCCACTCAACTAAATACTTGCCTTAGCAAGAACACCTTGCTGCAATCGTAAGTATCTTTACAGTGCATTTCCTTTTTCGCAAAAGATCCAGGTCAACATTGACACCCTTTATACCCTAAATAATCACCAGAATAGTACCCTAAATAACACAGTACAACAGCTAATCTGGGCGGTGAGAAATTCCAAGTCAGGGTGATGGTACTAGGTCAGTATAGTAAAACCCTCAAAGGGTTTGGCGTTCGTATGTGCCAGTTTTTTTTATGACCGAAAGTTACGCCTTTTTCCAATATAACGCTATTTTGAATTCCATCTGATGCCTTATCTGTAAATGAAAATACAATTCAATACTCAAAGTACACAAATTGATCTAATCTAATTAATTTTACAGCAAAATAAAAAAATATGTAAATGACGGATAATGAAATCTTGATTATCATTTTATCATGCGAGAGTATAAAATGTTCGGTGACACCCGAACTTAGCCCTTCCTTACTTGTTTGATATTATCGTCCTTAACAGAGGTGTACGACCCACAGCAAAAGTTAAGTGAGATAAGTTTGCGGAGACTTCACGACCTTCACTGAACGCTTTGTGCCACTGAAATACTTTTATTCGTGATAGAATAGACTCCACAAAACATTTCGAACGATTCAGGAGCCATGTTTTCATTGGAAACACAAAATTTCAAGCAACCTCGTTGTCTGTTTTTTTTTTCATCTTAAATATCGCCATAAAACTTTTCTCGTTAGAAACAATCAGTTGCCAAATACACATTAATTGCTATATCAAGATCAAACTTCAGATTAAAGTGAAAAAAAGTTGAGTTATGTCAGTTTGGGCTCAGGCACACTTAAGCCTTAGAAAAGTGTGTATTATGATTAGAATACTATAGCTTAGGTTTACTTTGGTTTCACAATACAACTCATGCTCTTTAGCAAGTGACAGTTTTATTCGCAATACTAGACTCATATATTTAGCGGTTTCACATAGTCTCATAAAATTATATGTTATAGCGAGCCGAAAACATAGCGTTGAGAATTGTAATTGGGTTGTGAGTCCCTTAATTGATTATATTGATAGTGAAAGATATCGAAACCCTTTTCTGTACGACACCTTGTATACGATGTGCTTGTGATCAGTTGATGCCTTTAAAAATGTTAATATTGTTGCTCCTGGAAGACTTCTCAGCTTTAGGCAAATATCTTTTGGAATAATAAAATGAGTACCTATTAAGCAGATAAAAAAAGTATAGTAATTATATTCGACCTTTTAAAAGCAGTTTTTGTATTTATCCAAATGTCTGTCAGAGTCATACGTCGTTTTTTGGTAAGTCAGAAAAGTTGTCAAATTTATGGTATTAACCTCTTATAATCATATCAGTTCCTACCTGGTGCCGGTGAAAAATAGAAGATGTTACTTTGATGTTCGCTTTTGTTTCTTCCCCATTTGTTTTTCTTTGCTCTCTTTTGTGTTTTTAATGCTCATTCAGATAGATCAATTCGCTGAATTAATTAAGACTCAAATTAACTAAACGGGTTTGATATTCGAATGTTTTCCATTGAACAATTGGCATCATCAGACAGCTGTCAGGTTCTAAAAGTGCTTAGGTAAAAAGAAGTGGTGTAAATAAAATTATTAAAATTAAATTATTGTCAGATTAACATTAAATTATTATCAGGTTACAACGAACAATTGAAAATTTACAGTCAATTCAACAGAGTTTTAGGTTGTAATTTCTGAGGTTGTAAAACACGCTTGAATTGACTGGAAATTGTCAATTGTTTGTCTCAATCATTTCTGTAAAAAATAAGAAAGTAGAAATACAAAAAAATATTATTCCGCTGTCATTTATTATTATGCTCTGAACATATTTGTAACAACGTCGGCATCCTATAATGCAAAAATGATCAGCGTGTTGAGTTGAGTTGTTTTAGCCGTTGGTCTGTATATACACGCACTGGCCCTACAGATTTTGAAATATCGATCCGAAATTTTGCACACGTCCTTCTCACCTCAAGACGCTACTCATTTGCCAGAACCACCGATTTCGGATCACTATAGCATATAGCTCCCACACAAACTGAACGTTCAAAATTAAGTTCTTATGTGGAAAATTTTTTATTTGCCAAGATATCTTCACGAAATTTCGTACGGATAATTTTTCGATGCAACGCTACAATCTCTGAATATATTGTTCGGATCGGATCACTATAACATATAGCTGCCATACAAACTGAACGACCAAAATTTAGTGCTTGTATGAAAAAAATGTGTATTTGACCAGATATCTTCATGAAATTTGGTACGGATAAATGTTTAATACAAGGCTACAACCTCCGAATATATTGTTCGGATCGGACCACTATAACATATAGCTGCCATACAAACTGAACGATCAAAATTAAGTTGTTCTATGAAAACAATGTTTATTTGAAGACATATCTTCACGAAATTTGGCACATATTATAGTCCATACATCTACACAATCTTCAAAGAAATTTTTCAGAACGGACTACTATAGCTTATTCAGGCTGCTGGGTCAATTAAATTAAGATAATGATTTTTTTATGAGTTTCGTTATATGCCTTATAAAATATGACTGTGAGGCGTATTATAGCTACGATGCCGCCGCTGTTAATGTGTTAGCTTGTTTTTTGTTTCTATTTTACAACAACTCTCCGCAAATATCGACTATCCACTCATAACGCCTAAAACGAGACACTTCAAGTTGGGACTTCTAGATCAATTGAGCGTTTGGAATGATTTTGGCATAATTTATGCATTGAACAAATCAAGAGCTCTTCTCCCTAGTTGACTAAATGAAGAGCATGTACAAAATGCCCGCAATATAAATTCACCTATATGGTTTTGCGTATTATTATTAATTTAAGTGATGTTTTATAAATTTTGGTTGACAGTACTTTGGTTGATTTGTACTTTATTGTCACAAAATTAGTTAATTTATATATAAATAAAATTTAAATTTAAATAATTAACTTCTAATCATATATAAAACTATGCATAAAATTAGAGAACAACTTCCAGTTTAGTTTAGGTTAGAGTTTCGAAGCTCATACCCGCGACGTATAGCTGAAGCCCGTGCTTTGTGATACCCTAAACTCCTAGGTATGGATCAAGAGACGCTCAGCTATCAATTAATTACATTAAATTGCAATAAATTTCAAACTTAATAGCAATACAAACGCAATTCGAAAACCTTAATGCGCGTCCTTTGACCTTATCCAGTATCTGCATCCCTAACACAAATAACGAAAAATTCCGCGACTGCAATTACTGTCGTCATTAAATATGTATGCGTGCATTTGTTGTTTTGTTTTTGTTTTTGGTTTATTTCGTTTCGACAATTCGCACAAAATCGGACTTCTACGCATTGCATACGCGGATTCAATTGTTGTTGTTATTGAGCGCGCCGCTCCCAAATGCGAGCAAGCCTACGCCCTAACACCCATCGCTTGGAGTGCATTTGCACACACATACTCGCCGGCGCGCATGCATGTGAGTGTATGCATTTACAACAATGCATATGTTGTTGTACTTAGATGTGTATTTATTTGCATAAATGCTGCTGCTAAAATATGCGTGTGTTTAATTTAAAATGCACTTAAATTACAGCGCTCACTCGTGCGCTGCGCCTTTGCCTATGCTTCGTTCACCCTTCGCTCACACTGCTTGGGCTAGTTGCTGGCACTCGCTTATGCATTTGAAGTGCTCACCCGTATTTGCATGTGTTGGTTTATCAAAAATGTCTGCTATTTATTTATTCATGCTGGTTTTTTTGTTGTTGTTGCTGTGCTTGGATTGTTATATTTAATACCCAATAAGTTGTGTATTTAGTTGTTGGCAACTTTTCACTTCATTGACAATCAAAAAAATTAAATTAATTGTATACAATTTTCGCTTCGTGTGAGCTTCACCTCTCAAATATGATTGAGTTAGGCATTAATATCTGTTAAACATCTATTAATTTGGAAATTAATGCCATTAATTTACATAACTTGTTGGTGCATTGTGCTGGAAACTATTTGCTGGTTATCGGCTTAACGATTTGGAGAGATTTGAAATTATTAAGCCGAAAAAAATAACTGAAGTTATAATATGATATAACTATAACTTCGCTGGTGCATTTTCTGCAGCATAAAATAGTATAAAAAGTCTTTTTCTAGATTTCGATCAATCAGTATGTACAACAACTATGATAATGCTTTTGCAGTCTAATCTGAAAAATTTGTGCGGAGATTGTAGCTATGCTTTCATAATAATCTTTGTCAAATTTTGTGAAATATGAATTTCAAGGACTTGACCTTAATCAGTTTGTATGGCAGCTATATGCTATAGATATTCGATAAGAACAAGATTTGCGAAGATTGTAGTGTTACCTTGGGCAGTAATCTACGCCAAATTTCTCAAAAACATATTGTAAAATATAAAAGTTTTCCACATAACCTTGATTTTTATTCATCAGTTTGTATGACAACTATATGCTAAAGTGGTTCGCTATCGGCGGTTTCGATAATTTAGCAGTTTCTTGATGATCAAAAGAAGTCTGCAAAGTCTCTGACCGATATCTCATTAACTGACTGAGTAGCTTGCTTGTATACGTGCAGACGGACGAACATAGTCTCCGACGTTTCCAATTAATTTATCCTGTTCAGGGTATAAATATAATACTTTTCAAGGCTTTAACATTTAGTAGAATATAACAACTTTGAAGTCTTTCTTGTTAAAAGCTCATATCTAAACGAAAACTTATTTTTTTATATTTTTTATGCTAGAAACACACTCAAGTTATAGGGGACCAATCTTTTGTAATAAATCGTTTTTTTATAGCTTTCGTTATAACTGGCGAAATAGCGGAAACGCAAAAAAATGGCAAATCCTTTCAAGATCCGTCGAAGTCTACTGCATGACCAGAATGGTTTTTTTTTTTTTTTTTTTGTTTTTCAAAGATCGTTATCCGACGTGAGTGGTGTATCCACTAAACCACTCCCCCCTGATATCATGGATTGGCCGCATTTTTGTAAATTTGACAATTTTTTTTAAATAAATAAAAAAAAATCGGCCCACTCCGGGATTAACAGGGATAGTTGTCAAATTAATTGAAGTTTTTTTTTTTTGAGAAAAAAAAAAGTTGCGAACTTCCAAAAAATGACGATTTTACCTAAAAACCGATTATTTTATATAATTGATCGTGTCAAATTTTTTTCGTATATTTTTTCGAAATGTTCATTCAAAAGAAAAACGGTCCCCAAAAGTCAATTTCTACAAAAGTTATGGCTATTTGAAAATAAAAAGCCATTTTTTTTGAAAAATTCATAACTTTTTTTTGAAGTTGGACAAAAAATTTTTAAAAAAAATCTCAAAAATGTTTTACAAAGGGTAGAAAAGGATGGATAAGTTTCAGCAAAATTTAAAGTGGTCGCGTTCAAAAGTGGTCGATTTGGTATGGAATACCCCATATAAAAAAAAAATTACCTTTACCCACCAACCTCAATACTTTAATGAAGCTATGTATATTCGGTTGGTTTGTTTGTTCATAGTTTAGATCTTGTAAGCACATCAAAGATATTAAATTCAATGCCTCATATCAAGGGTTATAAAAAAGTGGTTCCGAACACCAACTTATTCACATTTAATCACATACGTAAGTTGCCTTTTATATTCCGGAATTAGAGAACAAAAAAAAAGATTTATTCATCAGAAATCGCTTTATTGTTTTTCAAAATAGTCTCCATTAAAATCTATAGCATACACTTTTGCATGCGTTTGAACCAATTGTCGAAGCACTTTTGCCACACTGATTGAGGTATGTCCAAAACATGAGTTCCAAAGGCATCAACTGCCTCCTCAGGTGTCGAAAAACGTTGACCTCTTAGTTTATTTCATATTTCATCTTAGTTTATATCATCGATAAACACTGGCTCTTGATGGAGCTTTATTGTAAAAATTTTAAATTAAGTCCATCTATGGCCTCTTGCTGAGTTATTCCACATCGAAAGTGGTAAAAAATAATTGCGCAGAAGTCTTTGAGATTTATCTCCATTTTTGGATCGAAAGGAATATTTTAAGTGACTGTAAATAACATAAATAGCGCTCGTATGTCAAAACTTTCTAAGTATGCACACCAAAAAAACATTTCGCGAATAATTTACATTTTTTGCTCGAGAAGAATATTTTAAGTTACCAACAATGAAAATTGTGAGTTTGCAGATTGCAATACTAATATTGCCAAATCCCGAAATATAAAAGGCAACCTAAAAAACAAAAACAAAATCGCAAAAGAAATTGCTTTTAGTTTAAACGATTCTTACATTATATGTATATATATGTATATAATGGGTTGTCAAAAAAGTCTTGCGGTATTTTTATTGACTTTTTTTTATTTTTATTGAAATTGAAATGAATTTTGGATGGCTCATGCCCAGCTCTTGACCGATGCTACGAATACTACTATGCCGGTTTCTTTCGACTATTTCAGTGATTTTATCGCAATTTTCGACGACAGGCCTGCCGGAGCGTTGCGCATCTTGGACCACCTCTACACCAAAACGAAAACGTTGAAACCATCGTTGTGCGGTGGAAATGGAAACTGTATAGGGTCCATAAACTGCACAAATTTTATTGGCTTGAGATGCATTTTTGCCTTTATCGTAGTAGTACTGTAAAATATGCCGTATTTTCTCTTTATTTTGCTCCATGTTTGCGACGCTATAACTCACGAACGACTTAAAAGAAACGACAATCAATCAAACAGGTGTTAGCGCGTGAAATGAACTTTCCAAAAAGGTATAGCATGACCCGATGCGACGTATAAAACTAGAACTACATGCTTTCAGCGCCAACTAGCGAAAATACCGCAAGACTTTTTTGACAACCTAATATATAAAGAAACATCTTTTTTCTTGAAGGTATACAAAATCATATCTTTGAACCAATCTAAATGTAAGAATCGTTTAAACTAAAAGCAATTTCTTTTGCGATTTTGTTTTTGTTTTTTATGTTGCCTTTTATATTTCGGGATTTGGCAATATTAGTATTGCAATCTGCAAACTCACAATTTTCATTGTTGGTAACTTAAAATATTCGTCTCGAGCAAAAAATGTAAATTATTCGCGAAATTTTTATATATATATATATATATATATATATATATGTTTTCGCTCCATAATTTTCTGTACAATTTGCAAGTATTAATAAACCAAAAAAAATCGTATTAGAAATATTAATAATTTAATTCCACATAGAGTAATAAAAACTAACGTAATTAAAAACTTTGCACCAACAAACCCAACAAAAACATTTGAAATCGGCAAATACATTAATTATGTAATTAATAGTATTTCGTTGAGAATAACAAATTTTGCTGCCATTTTTTTACATTAAAAATAAAGCTTATAAATGCATAGGCATTTGCATAATGCAACCAATAATTCAATATTTTCAAATGTAATTACATGCCGTGCCCATAGATGCAGCACACAAAGACAGCGCTTGGCTGTGTAGTGTGCTTTGCGGCGCCTGCGGGTTCAATACGTTTATTTGTTGCTGCATATGTTTTCCAATTACAATAGTATGCTTGGTTTATTGCGCATATTTGTTTTTATTAATTAATTAGTATTTGTTAATTCAGCATCTATTGCCGCGGGCAGAAATGAACCATGGATTGTATTTCAGCTGCAATGCGGTAGTCGCAATTACAGGGTGCGAGAGCATACGATTTGTAGTGGGTGCAGGCATTGTACACAGCTTATGTAGAGGTGATTATGTTATAATTACAATATTTTGTTAGTTTACGGGTTTTAGTATATACATATAACGATTTGTTTAGTGGTTCTAATACTTTAAAGCTCAAGCTTTGCTCTGCTCACATAACCCTTTTCTAGTAGATGTCATTCCATTTTGTGCTATAGTTCTCGTAAAATATATATCAAAAAAATTATATTGATGTACAAACATGTATAGTACATACTCTATGGATTGATATTAAAGGGTGATCAATTTCGAGGTACTCGACTTTTTATAGAAAAAACACAACAAACTTCAAATTTAATGGGGAATGCTTGTTATTCGAAAGAACATTCTTGAGCCAGAAATGGGTCCCAGCGCTGAACAAAATTTGGCTCGAAAAGGTCAGATGGAACCCTGGAACTTTTCCTGAGCTCGTAGAGCGACGTGATGACGCTTAGGAAGGTCGAGCGGCTTCAGTTCTTTCATTTAAGATCTCGGCGTAAAATCTACCGAGTCATTCCATTCGGCAAGCGTATTCTGTCAAAAAAAGGCTATTGAAAAAAGTAACTCTACTTGGTTCACCTGTTATATTAAAAAAAATATTTAAGAAAGTGTCTTCTACCGAGTTACTAACAATATTTTATCACTTAAATCAATTTTAAACTAATTTATTTACAAGCACTACATTTTGCCACACCCTGTATGTGTATATGACAAATATTTATAATGAGAAAAAGATATGTGAATATTTGTACTACCAAACTGCTAATACAATTTTCTCTTCGAAATAATTTTTCAAGTAATATATTTTACATCACCCTGTATGTGAATAGTCACAATATTTTTAATAAAAAAAAAATATACATAAATGTCTACTACCCGTCTACTATTATTGTAATTCTCATCGAAATAATTTTTCATCCAATATAAAAGTTCACATAAGCACATTTTACCTCACCCTGTATGCGACTATGACAAATATTTATATTGGAAAAGATATATACATATATTCTACTACCAATCTACTTTCACTTCGTTTTCGCCGATATTAATTTCCAACAAATGTATTTTCTGTAACTACATTTGTCATCACCCTGTATGTGACTATGAAATTGAAAACAAAAAAATTGAATTTCTATCAATACACTATCATATCTTTCTCATCGAAAAATTGGTCAACCAATATGTTTGCCATAACCACATTTTGCCTCACCCTTTTTGCGACTTTGACAAATATTTTTATTGAAAAAGATATACATATATATTCTACTACCAGTCTATTTTCATTTCATTTTCGCCGATATTAATTTACAATTTTTTTTCCATAAGTACAATTTGCCTCACCCTGTAAATTAAAAAAAAAAATATTTTTATTGGGACATTTTTTATTGAAACATATTCTATTGACAATATACTTTCATTTCCTTTTCACCGTTATTAATTGTCAATAAATTTATTTCTCAAAACTATATTTTACCTCACCCTGTATACAACTATGACAAGTATTTATATTGAAAAAAATTATATTTCTATGCTACCAATTTACTATCCTTTCTTTCTCATCAAAATTATTTTTTAACCAATATGTTTTCCATAACTACATTTTGCCTCACCCTGTAACTTCAAAAAATATTTATGTTGAAAAAATTTATTAGCGTTTTTACTACCAAAATAATTATCTTCGAAATAAATAATATTTTCAACGAATATGTATACCATAACTACATATTGTCTCACCCTGTGAATATAAAAAAATTGTTTTTTTTAATAAAAATATATTAATGTTTTTACTACAAAAATCATTCTCATCGAATTAAAGAATATTTTCAACTAATTTATATTCCTTAACAACATTTTGCCTCACCCTGTATGCGAATGTGAAATTATTTTTTTTTTTTTGAAAAAGATGTATATATATTCCATTACCAATCTAATATCATTTCTTTTTCAATTTTCCAACTAATTTATTTTCCATAACTACATTTTGCCTCACCCTGTATGCGTCTAAAACGTTACTGTTGTGCAGCTTAATATTATTATTGTATAAAATTCTTATGCTGTTTGTAGTGTGAGTGCAATTATATGACTAACTGTATTTATTTATGTATTTAAATGCATTTATACAGAATCATTAAACATACACACACACACACACACGCGCGCATATTTACAAATTAAAGTCGATAAATAAGTAAATAGTATAAAATATACTATTATTTATTTATATGCCTGTGAGTGCGCACCGAGCGATTGTGCGTTGAAAGTACTTTATTTCACTTAACAATTCTAATTACATTTTTGTGCACGCACACAGGCACAAACACACGCACACACTCCCATACTCTTGCGCATCCACTCAACTATGCACTCAAAATTATATGCGCCCCGGCACAAGTGCATTTAAATATTGACAAATGTACCGCACATCCGTTTGTGCCACATATGTACACACCAAAGTGCAATTGTGTGCGTGTGCAGTTGGAGCGCGCCTATAAATATGCAATGCCGCTAACAACTGCAGGCAACTGCATACAATCATATTTTTGTATATGCGTGTGAGTTCGTTGTTTGTGTTTTACATGCGTGTGTGTGTGTTTTTGCGCATCTAATGCAGCTTTTTGTCGCCACCATGCTCCCGCCACTGACACGCTGATTTGCTGCAAGTTGCTTTGTAACAAACAATAAATGTACTTAGCAAACTAATTATGAATGTATTAGTTCGATGTAGATTTTTCCCTACGCCATTTTATACTTACTTTGCACGCATCTAATGTATAATTCATTTGTTGGCGCTCGTGTTGCCCTGCTAAAGTGCGCAATGGAAATGTGTGCGTATGCATGCCACACGCCGCTAAAATATATTGCTACTTTTTATATATTTTATTTCGTTTCACTTTGGCTTTGATTTTGGCATTCGTGTACGGGAAATTTAATTTCCAATATAGTTAATGCGCTCAAATGCACGCAGCGATTGGTACAGTGGGCACCATATAGTACAAAAAATACATTTTTATATTTCTACTTTTTTTCCTCAATTTTTCTTTGGATATATTTTTTTTAAATATACAAACCTTGTAAAACTTCAGATGAAATATGAAAATTGGTTCCGAAGCCTATAACACCCAAGTGGAGGGAGGATGGTGTCATGTGTAGAAGTTCACGCAAGTGAGGAAAGTTCTCTGATCGCCATTCACTTGGGAGTGGCCAGAAACGATTCTTTTACATATGGCTCAAGCAGCTCACGACTTCCGGTCTTAGACCAAGCATACTCTTGGTAGAGAAAGAACATCCGTTTGAAAGCAAGCTAAAGAGAGAAGGCGAAACATCCCCATAGGGTTGTGCGCTGGGTTTGGGACCCGCCACGTAAAAAGCTCACCCTAATAAAAAACTACCAACAGCCTTGGCCACGTAGCGAAAAGAAGAAACGACTGGCGCGCTGTTGTTAACTCGGCTATAATCGCGTAAGCGGTGTCTACGCCAATTAAGAAGAAAAAGAAGGAGGGGTGCGAAATCCAATGAAGCATGTACAAATAGTTCTGCCATAAGTTCTGTTACAAATTCAGGTTGTTATATAAATTAAACTATTATAAAGAGTGATACATTTCGAGGTTCCCTACCTTTTTAAAGAAAAAGCACAGAAACTTCAAATTTAATGGAGAATGTTTATTATCGTTCTAAAAAACAAATTTTGGCATTTATTTTTTGAAGATTTTCTCATTCAAATATTAACCGCGGCTACGTCTCGTATGGTCCATCCATTGAGTCTATTTCGACTGGTAACTGGCAAATGACACGCGTGATGTTTGACTCCAAGACTTGAGTTGAAGCGGGATTGTCCGTATAGACCACAGACTTTATATATCCCCACAAGAAAAAGTCTAACGGTGTAATATCGCACGATCTTGGTGGTCAATCGACCGGCGCAAAACGTGCAATTATCTGCTCACCGAAGTGTTCTCTCAATAAATCCATTGATCGATTCTATATGTGGGAAGTGACGCCGTCTTGTTGAAATCAAATGTCGCTGAGATCATGAGCTTAAATTTTCGGCATTTAATAGTCGGTTATCATGGCACGGTAACGGTCACCATTGAAGGTTACAATCTCACCATCATCATTTTTGAAGAAATATGGACCGACGATTCAACAGGTCACAAACCACACCAAACCGTTGTTTTTCTGCATGAAATGATAGCTTTTGGAATCTCTTCAGGTTGCTCTTCATCCGAGTTGTGGCAATTTTGCTTATTTACATAACCATTGAGCCAGAATTGGGCCTCATCGCTGAACAAATTTGGCTCGAAATGGTCGGATCTTCTTGGAACTTTTCAAGAGCCTATAGAGTGAAGGGATTTCGGAAGGTCGAGCGACTTCAGTTCTGGCACAAGCAGCTCGAGTACCCTCTCAGCTATGCTGCTATATTTTTTTCACTGCGTGCTGGACATGGTCAATAATGAATTCTGTGTCTCAAGATGGGTGTTGCGAATAGTATGCTTAGTAGGCCGATTATGTTGAGCATAAGTTGAACAAAATGCGCAAACACATTCTTTGCAGAACATGAATTTTCGTAATAAAGTTGAACGATTTGAAAACGTTGTGCAGGCATAAGTTTTTTCACGATGAAATTACCCATATAATACTATTTCAAATTCCATTTCATTATTTAACTTTCCAGTGTACAAATCAACAACAATTAATATAACGAGATACAATTTGCACGAATAATGCTTTTGAAGTAGGCCACCATATGACCAAGAATTGTCCAAATCGAACAAAAACTGTTTAAGTCCTTTCTATTTCTGTATTCGCGTAGACATCGCTTACGCGGTTATGGCCAAGTTTACAATAGCGCGCCAGTTTCTTCTTTTTTCAACGGAGTGGAGGTTTTCCACTGCTTCCCCCTGCGGGTACTATATCAATGTCGTATATCTCGTCCATCGATTGCGGTACTCGCCGTTGTCAATGCGCAAAGAACCATAAATCTTCCGCAGTACCTTTCTCTCGAAAACTTGTGACTCATCAGATGTGGTCATCATCCATGCCTCTGCAACTGCCTCTTGTGCAATTTGATTTGTGTTCGACGAGAGA
The DNA here is from genome assembly GCF_016617805.1 of Bactrocera tryoni. Lineage (NCBI taxonomy): Eukaryota > Metazoa > Arthropoda > Insecta > Diptera > Tephritidae > Bactrocera > Bactrocera tryoni. Next base: position 63,754,539 of record NC_052500.1, on the reverse strand, counting down.
GGACTATACTTCTCAATTGCCTACTCAGTGCAAAGTAGCACCTGTTGGTAAGAGTTATTCTGCGTTGGATTTCGATACTGACGTTGTTGTTGGTGTTAATAATGCTCCCATAGCTCGAACATTTGAATTGACAATAGCAGTCAAATTTCATACAAATTTCATTCCATAACTCCAACTCTCTCTCTTTTTTTGTGTGTTCTGGTGATTCGAACTTCAACTGTATATACATATAAGTGCTTTGATTCCGTTTCTCTGGTGGACGTTTTGCGCCTTAAGATAGTTTTCTGGCTTTGATTCTGCTTGTTGCAAGAGTATAAAATGTTCTGCTGCACCCGTACATAGCGCTTCCTTACTTGTTTTTTGTTAATTTTAATAAACGTAATTTACTAAATATCAGTATTTTCCATATTTGCTCGAAAATAGATATTTTTAATATTGCTGAAAGCTTCTCATAATTTTTTCTATTGACAGTAAGACATTAAAAAGTTATTTCATGCATTAATAATAAATAAAAAGTTTACTAAAAAACTATTTTATTTTGTTATTTTTTCACAAAACCCAATTAAATGTGCGCCAAATTTATTATATTTTTAAATGTGTAGTAATTTATTATTTTTATTATATTTTTAAATGTGTTGTAATTTATTTATTGTATGCTGCATTTAATAAGCTTAAAATAGTTTTTCCGTGGTTTTAATAATAAATTAAAGCAATTTTTTGATAAATAGTTTATTATGCGTGCTATGAATATGCTGATTAATATTTTTCCATAACGATGAGCCACGGATATATTTTAATAAATAGCAAAGCGCACAAATACGCATAAAACCGCAGGAATTTTTTTAATAAATATGCCATTTCATTTATTTTCATAAATATTAATGTGGAATTTTTTTGGTAAAGATTTCTTTTGAAATTTATATGATAAATATTTCCTTTGTTTTTTTTTTTTTGTGGAAATTAAATTTGGTAATTTTTATAAATATTTCTTTTGACATTTTTTTAATAGATATTTATTTGGATTTTTTTAAATAAATATTTTGATTAAATTTTTTCACAAAACCCATTTGAATGCTTGCAAAAATTAATCTGCCGTTGATAAATGGCGATAATATTTAATTAGGAAAATTGCGCGCAGCCAAATGAAGCGCGCAGCGCTAATAAGCAACCGATTTAATTAGTATGTGCGATATTTTTGAAATTTATTTAATAAATATATTTTTTTTATTAATTTGTGTGGTTTTAGCGATTTGCGATTTATTTCATATACATATACATTATGACAAAAAAAGCACCCGGAAATTTAAAAAAATCTGATTTGCTAAGTTGGTAAGACTGTCCTTAATTACTATGCCAAATATGAACGCGATACACCTCATTAGTGCATTGAGATTTTTACAATGTATAAAGATATCCAACAATAAATGTGTCTCTAACTTTATATTTTTAAACAAATTTCGTCTGCCGAATCATTGTGAATGTTACAAAAGGCTTACGGTGATTCAGTTTTATCAGAAATACAAGCCTACGAGTGGTACAGAGCCTTCAAACACGGTCGAGAGATCCTTGAAGGCATGCCTCGTTCTGGACGCCCCTCGACCCCAACAATCAACTGATGAAAATAATAAAAGAGTGACGGTTATGATGCTTGACAATCGTTATAAAAGTGTTATCGAGATGGAAAGAGAGCTCGACATATCTCGCGAGGCCGTTCGTATGATTTTGGTGGATATTTTGGGTATGAAACGCGTTCTTGCTCGACTCGTCCCGATGAAGCTGAAATTTTTTCTTTTCAAAAAGAATACCGTAAACAGGTCTCTTTAGACAAGCTTGATCGTGCGAATTCCGATCCCACATTCATGGAGAGCATTATGACTGATGATGAGACATGGGTTTATGAGTTTGCCACACAAACAAGTACACAATCAGCGGAATGGAAGGAAAAAACGAGCCGAAACCAAAAAAAGCAAGCCAAAGCCGGTCAAAAATCAAGATGATTCACATTCTTTTTTTTCGATATTCATGGTTCGGTGCATCATGAATTTGTTGCAGTGGAGCAGATGGTCATTAACGAGTTCTATTTTCTACTATCGATCAATCACCGTATTCACCAAATTTGGTTCCGTGTAATTTTTTCCTGTTCCCTCAACTGAAATGGCCTCTTCGTGGAATCCGTTTTCAGTCAATCGAAGAGATAAAATAAAATTCGCTGAAGGCCATGTTGTTGTTGTTGTAACGGTTACATAGTCTCCGTTAGAATGATACGGATTACATAAATTTTCATCGAGATCATCCAACGGTAGACCCAGAAAACGTTCTATTTCGACGGAGTCGGACCATAGGGAGAGGAGTGTCAGATGTGTAGGGTTAGCAGGGCATGCAAAGAGATGTGGTTAGTGTCATGCGGGGACTCATTGCATGCTGGACATATGTTTAATATGTCAGGTCGATTCTGGATAAGTAGAGCTTAATCTGCTACAATATCCATAACAAAAGTGCGCAAGGGTTACTCTCGATTCTCGCAGCAACTAAAGCTCTTCGTCTGTAATGGGTAGTGATTTGACCCGAAGTACGGCATGCACTGAGAGAGAGTCGGTGAAGGTGTTAATGGCTACACCGTGAATGGCGGTCAGTGCATGTCTGAAGTTTATTGCGTCCGAAATCTGGTCGGCGTATTGTTTTATGTCGTCGACGTAGTTGAGAAAGGACCTCTTGATGCTCCTAGAAGGCGGTTCCGCTACAAGCAGGTTACGTTTTCTGCGAAAACAGTCCACCTGGGAGCATAAGGGCCTCACTGTGCAGCTGTTCGATGGGAGACCTCAAGAGGCAACCAGTTGTAGTCCGGAATACAGTGTTCTGACATGTCTGTAGCTTCCGTCTGCGTTTCATCCAGGTGACCATATTGGTGCAGCGTATGCCGGTCGATTGCCTTGTATGCTGGCAACAAGGTTTTAATTCCCACTACAGCCGTGTAAACATGGAATTCACTAATGGTTTTTCGGGGGATGGTACTCTATCACTTCGAACTGCGGAGGGATGTTTTCGACGATTCAGAGCGGGTGAAAACGATACCATGAATAAGCCAGCCGGCGGAAGACCTGTGACGACAAATACCGATCAAATCATGAAAAGCATCGAATTAGACTGGCATGTGGCATCTCGTGACATCGCCCAGAAGATGAGAGTTAGTCACCAAACCATTTTAAACCATCTGCAGAAGGCTGGATAAACAAAAAAGCTTGATGTTTGGATGCCGCATGATTTGACGCAAAAAAAAAACTTTCTGGTCCGAATCAACGCCTGCAATATGCTGCTGAAACGGAACGAACTCGACCCATTGTTGCAGCGGATGGTGACTGGCAAAAAAAAAATGGATCACATACGACAATATCAAGTGAAAACGGTCGTGGTCGAGGGCCGGTGAATCGTCCCAAACAGCAGCCAAGCCGGAATTGACGGCCAGGAAGGTTTTGCTATGTGTTCGGTGGGATTGGAAGGGAATCATCCAATATGAGCTGCTCCCATATGGCCAGACGCTTTCTTCCAACATTTACTGCGAACAACTGGACCGCTTGAAGCAGGCGATCGACCAGAAGCGTCCAGAATTGGCCAACAGGTAGGGTGTAGTATACCAAAAGGACAACGCCAGACCACACATTTCGTTGATGACTCGTCAGAAGCTACAAGAGCTCGGATGGGAGGTTTTATCGCATCCACCATATAGCCCGGACATAGCGCCAAGTGATTACCACCTGTTGCTGTCTATGGCGAACGTCCTTGTTGGTGTAAAGTTGAACTCACACGAGGCTTGTAAAAAGTGGCTGTCCGCGTTCTTCGCAAATAAGGAAGGGAGCTTCTACGAGGGAGGTATTAGGAAGTTGCCGTCTAAATGGAAACAGATTATCGAACGAAATGGCACATATTTGAACTGAATCCGATCACTAATACTTTTTATAAAACATTGTATAAAGATCAAAAAAGCGGAACGGAGATATTAACAACCTTATATGAAAATGTATTCCATCTAGTAAGGATTGCTTTAAGTGCGACAAAATAAAGATTTATGAATAATTAAATATTTTGCGTTTTATCTAAAATTTTCCAGTTCTTTTTTGGGCCCAATGTATAATTATACCCTGAAGTTTAAGTTTGTCACGAAGTTTGTAACACCCAGAAAGAAAGGTCGGAGACCCTATAAAGTACATATATATATAAATGATCTGTATGTCGAGCTGAGTCGATTTAGCCATGTCCGTCTGTCTGTCTGTCTGCCCGTCTGTCTGTATATATACGAACTAGTCCCGCAGTTTTTAACATATCATTTTGAAATTTTGCAAACGCCATTTTCGCTTCAAGAAGATTATAAGACTATAACATATAGCTGCCATACCAACTGAACGATCGGAATGAAGTTCTTGTATCGAAACCTTTTACATTTGACAAGATGTATTTACGAAATTTGGTATAGATAATTTTCTAAGACAACAATATAATCTCCGAAAAATTTGTTGAGATCGGATAACTATAGCATATAGCTTCCATGTACACTGAACACATAGTTACTAACAGAAATGCACCTGTGAAGGGTATTTAGCTTCAGTGCAACCGAAGTTAACGTTTTTTCTTTTAATTTATCGGTTTTTAGCGATTTTATTTATGTATTTTTTTTGTTGTATTTGGTGTGCTATTTGCAATTTAATTAATTTATAATTATTTTTTCGGTATTTTGTGTGGTTTTTGCATTTAATACAATGGCATTATTGTTGTTGCATTTTTTTGTTAGCTTAATTTTGTGCAATGTTGCATTTATGCATAATTTTATAATTATTTGCTGCTAATCTAATGGCCTTTGCGATGCGTAAATTCCAATGAATTATTGTGCAATAATCGGAGACAAAAAAAAAACTGCTGAAAATAAGCCGAAAAAATGCAATATAATTTATGTGTGTATGTATGTGTTTGTACGTGTGTGTGAATCTGCATTTGGCAATATAATGCAAGCGTGTATGTATGTGTGTGTGAATCTGCATGTGTATGCAGAATATTTTGCGTTAATTGCATTGCGCTGGCAAAATTTGCATAAAACATGAAATGAAATAATTCAAGTGAAAATAAAAACCAGCAAAACCGCATAAATAATAAACAATTTTATTTGCATTTGCATTTTATTATTTTTTTTTTTTTGTTTTCAACACAAAATTTGAAGCTGTTGGTGCTGGCAATTGGCGCTCGAGCGCCGCAACGCGTATTATGCTGGCATTTGAGTGCGGTTTATTAATATTTATTGGTGGAAAAAAGAAATTTTTGGCGAAAAATAAATGTGTGGATATGTGTGTGTGTGTGTGTACGTATGAGTTTGTGTGTATATGCGATTTTGCATACTAAAAACCTTATTAGGCAGTTAAATACACATTTCGGATAGGAATTAATTTTGCCGTGTTGCCATGGCAACCAACAGCCCAACCAACCAACCAACCAGCCAATAATGCAAAAAACAACAATAATCAAAGTATTTAATGGAAATGCATATTATTAAAATATAAGCAAATTTTTTTTTTGCGCGCTGTAATAATAAATTAAAATATATAAGTCTATATAAATATAAAATCATGCAAAATATGCACAATGACAGCGCGGTGCGGACAGTGGCAAATGCATACGCTGCAAATAGTGGTTAATGCTGTATTATTATTACCAAGCGTTGTTGTTGGTGTTGCTGGTGTTGTAGCTGTAGCTGTAGCACTTTGTCTGGCGAATCGTAATGCACGCGGAAAAAACCGCAACATTTACAAAATGCAATAATTAAATGCCACCAATAAAATATGCAAATGAGTTGTTTGAGTGGAGGTCGCGAATGCAGGCGAAAAATAGCGGAGCATACGTTTAGGCGCACAAGTGTACGAGCGGGCGCGCGCGCGAATGTATAATTTGATGCAATTGCAGCAAACCACTAGACGCCTGAGCGGACAGCGGGCACACACCCACACGCATACATGCATAAAACACACACACACACATACGCACAAATTGAAATGGAGTGTGTTGGCTTTGGTTGCTAATGCATTTGAAAGCACCGCCGCGCACGCACGTATACACACACTCACTCACACATATGTATGCCCACAAACAGGCTCGAAAATGTCAGAATCACTTCGGGCTGTGTTGATTTGTGGCATTCCGTGTTGTTGCTTTTGTTGTTTGCATCACTAAAGCGCTTTTATGATTTGCTGCGCGCAACATAGTTCACACACACACACGCAGGCATAGGCGCTGCCTAACCATTGCGGCCTGCAATTGTGCTATAAAATGCTTGTAGCTAAATTGCTAAAAAAAAATTTGCATATTAAAGGCGTGCGGTGGCGCATGCAAAATGTTGGTGCGCGTACAATCGAGTGTGAGGTAGACATATTAATTAATAGAAATTATAATTTTTCCATACAAAAAGAAAAATACATGGAAAACAACTAAGGCAGGGCTAAGTTCGGTTGCTACCGAACTTTTTTTCCTCTGGAACTCGCAGGAATCACTGCCAGGGAAATACCTTAAGGTGTAAAACGTCAACCAGAGGATCGGAATAAGCAATTAAATATACAGTAAAGCAGTACAGTCCTAACTCAAAATGCCACAATCCACAAAAAAGCTTCGAATTAGAGAAAGTTTGAGTTATGGAAGATAATTTGTATGAAATTTTACTTCTATCGTCAAATCAAGAGTTCGAGTTATGGAGAACTTCGAGTTTAAGAACATTGCCGACATATTCAACAAAAGATTTGTTAGATACGCGATAATCATTATATCGTCACCTGAAATGCAAGACAACGCTTACGATTCACTACATCATACAGGGTCCGGCACTCGAAGTGTACTGTACCAATTAAAAAAGCCATAAATTCGGTTTGGAAAACTATTTTTATTTATTTTAAAGTACAAAATGTGTGAAAATAATCATAAATTCAGGACCAATTCACTTTTGCTCGATATGACCACCTTTTGCCTTAACTATGGCCTTCAGACTGTCAAAACACGAATCGCAAGCTGCTCGAAAGTAAGTTTCCGGTATTCTGGCCCACTCACGGACAATGGCTTTCTTCAGCATCTCGAGACTGATGTATTTTTTACTTCGGACCTTGCTCTCCAAAATGGCCGAGAGAGAATAATCCATTTGATTCGCATGTGGTGAATTCGAGAATCATTATGTGGTCGTAATGAAGTTCGGAACGTTGTTTTTCAGCCATTCTTGATTCACTCGCGCTTTGTGAGACGGTGCTGAGTCTTGTTGAAACGTCCATGGTTTGTGACCGAAATGTTTGTTTGCCCACGGCGTCAAAGCAGCCTCCAGAACACTTTCCCGATAATATGTCGCATTTACTTTGATGAAGCAATTGGAGAGCGCCCATCTGCGGTGACAGCGGCCCAAACCATTATTTGTGGCGGATGCTGCCTCCTGGTAGCCAACCGATGACTTAGATTCTCGTATGAACGGTTGGTCATGTAAACCCTATCGTTTTGAGAGTTTACGAATTGCTCAATTGGAAAGAAACTGCTTCGCTTTCTCAAGTCTTACTTGTTGCCGCTTCGGTGTGATATCATGGGCCTTTTGGAACTTGTAAGGCTTGACCTTGAGCTCATATTTCAATATGCGTCGGATGCTGCGGTCGGATATTTTCAGTTCTTTAGCCAATAGATTGGCACTTCGTCATGAATTTCGCTCAAGTCGCTTCTTCACTTTCCGAACCATCTCACGTAACGTTGCAGTCTTTTGATGACCACCTCCATGGCGTTTTGCGATGCTACCAGTATCATTGTAACGAGTGATGGTGCGATAAACAAAAACTTGTTTCATATTAAGGTGTTTGAGCTCACGAACAATGCTGGCTGTGATTTTCCAGCTAAATATAAAGCAATCACACTATTACGTTTGAATCCCATCGCTGGTCACTTTTTTTTGCGTTCACTTTTGGCAAAACGCTTTTTTACACTTGTGAACAATACTCCGAACTGTCATTCAGCAAATTTATAAACAGCTGATTCCAATGCGACATCTGCGCGAACAGTCTGAAGTTGGTTATTATATATTTAATTAATAGATATAACCATTTTATAATTAAAACCCAAATTCTTTTCAATATGAGAGGTTTCTATTAGGTCGTTTTTCCTTCGCCTGTAAACTTATGAAAAGTGATATTACGTTATCTTGTATTTCAAGTCACGAGCTGTAGTATATGGGCGTTGAGGGTAGTCTCGACCCGATTTTATCTATTTTTTCCAAGACTATATAGTATTAACATGTCACAGACTAATAAAATTACTTTACGTGGCGCCAATTGGATATTCCAAGCGAAGCCAGGTCCTTCGCCACTTGGTCCTTCCAACGGAGTGGAGGTCTTCCTCTTCCTCTGCGTCGAATACTTTCAGAGCTGGAGTGTTTTCGTCCATCCGGACAACATGACCTAGACCATCACCAATTACATAGAGCAAAGTCAGATGGATGTTCGAAAATCCTGATATTAGTTACAAGGTGCTTTCCAGAGTAAACAAGACTTTTTGAATCTGCTATCTTTGTCGATTGTTCAATGAGAATTTCATGCCATTTCATAGATTGGAAGTGAAGTTATTGCGTTTTAAGTGTCAGTATGTTTGTGTTATCAGTGCGAAAATGTGCTTCGAACACAGAGCCAACATTAAGATTTGCTTTAAAATTGGTAAAACTTTTACCGAAACGTTTCAATTGATGAAACAAGTTTATGGCGATGATTGCCTATCCCGTAGCAAAGTGCACGAGTAGTCGTGAGGACATAAATGACGATCAATATGTAGGCCAATCAAAGAAACTTTTTGGTCTGTCCACCATCAAAACTAACCTACAATAACTTTGTGATATGCCCTGTGTTGCTTGGTGTTTCAAGACCAAGTGGATTGCCCCAAATGGCCCTTGAAGGAGGGTTTAGGAGAATTGTGTTCCCAGCTGCCCCAATCGGGGGTCAAACTAACACAGTAAGTCTTTGGCACTACTGATAGCTTTAATTGTCCCTTGGCTGTGTATTAGAAGGTTTATAGACTTGCTATTTAGTGCGGAAGCCTACCATGCGTGTATGCAATAGCAAGTCCATAAACCTTCTGTTACATTTCGTTCTTTGGTTACTGTTTGATAGATATTATTAGATATATAAATGAAGTGAATAAAAAGAGGGAAAGAGGGAGAGAGAGAAAGTGTAATAAAGCGAGAATGCTGCACCGATTTATACGAAGTGTATGATTGAAGGTTAAGCAAATGAAACTGGAGCATGTTTGAACTTAAATGAATAAGTATTTTAAGAAAATAATTGAAAACCCAAAGATAATATTCACGAACCCAACCGTTTTTGCCTTTCAGGCGCTCGACTATGACTGCCACGTGCAGCAACAGGACATCCCACAGGCCATACAATTGCTCGGCGAAATGAACAGCAATGTAAAACAGGTCACCGATCTAGTCGAAAGCATGTTGCAACGCGTCAAACGTGGCGAACTAACCACAGAATACGGCCTGAGCTTTCTCGAAGTCAAATATCACATGCTGCTCGATTATTTGATAAATCTAACTTACGTAGTGTTACGCAAATGCTCCGGCGAGACCATCGAAGGTGATCCATCCATTGAACGATTAATCGAAATACGCACAGTTTTGGAGAAAATACGACCAATCGATCATAAGTTGCGCTATCAGATCGATAAGCTAGTGAAGACAGCCACCACCGGCGTATCGAGTAGTACCGATCCGATTTTGTATAAGGTGAGTTTTGAGCTTATTTTAAAGTTATGTTGAACTAGTTGATATATAACCTTTTTGTATTGCAGCCCAATCCAGATAATATGCTCACAAATGCTGGCGGTGATGACGATGCCGATGAGGATGATGAAGACGCAAGCGAAAATTCGGCATCCGAAAGCGATGGAGACGATGAGGAAGGCGAGGCTGGCGTGAAGAAACCCAAAAAGGGCGCTACAGCGGGTAAAACCGGTATCTACGTGCCGCCCAAAATTAAGCCAGTCTACTATGATGGCGATGAGAAATCTGCGGATAAGGATAAGAAGATGATAGAGCGTGCCAAGAAGCGTGCCATCACGTAAGTTGTGGAAATTATTTTCTCTTAGGTGTAAAATGTATTAAAAATGATTTATACATATAGCGCCTCGATGTTGCAAGATTTGAAGGAAGAATATCTCGACGCACCTACCGAACTATCATCCGGCTCACGCGCCCAACAACTGCTCTCCCAACAACAGAAAGAAAAGCAGGAATATGAGGAGACCTACTTGACACGTCTGCCGGTGACCAAAGCGGAAAAGCATCGTCAACGCAAGTTGACCACTCTAGGTGAGTTGTATATTTATAAAGAAAAACATAACCCAACATTTTTTTTCTAAATTTTTTTAATAATTTTTTTTTTTTATTTTTTTTTATAAATTTTTTTTATAAGTTTTTTTTCTTCTAAATTTATTTTTCTAATTTTTTTTCTGAATTCTACTAACATTATTTGGCTTGCTCTGCTTACAGCCACACTCGGTGATGAGATACTCGGCGAAATTAGCCGCGATCCGGCGTTGCGTGGTGAGGGTTCCAGTGGTGGCAGTAAAAAACGTAAATTGAAGGGCAAAGGTAAAAAGCGTGGTGGCAAGAAGCGGAAGTTCCATTAAAGCAAAGAGCACGTAAGATTATCGCGCGCGTATGTAAGAGCAGAATAACATATACGTACACACACTTATATTGTATGAGAAGCGTAAAATTAAGCAAGTAAAAGCAAACAACAAAAATGATAAAAACAGTAAAGCAGTAAATTTGCATAAAAAACAACAAAACAAAACAAAATATATAAGTAGTATCAAGCAAAAATGGTATGCATACATACATACGGTTTTTACCATTTATTAAAATATATATATAAATAAATATATACATACACAAAAATGCTGATGTGAATGGAATTTAAGCAATTTTTTAAACAAATTTATATTTTTCTATAGTTACATACAAAATATGCTTTATTACTTACAAACATTTTGTTGAATATAAATATATTATTGATTTTCATATACAAACAATTGTAAATTAAACTACATTTTTCTACTGTTTGTTTTTGTAATATGTTTAACATTAATTTTAATGAATATTAAGTTTGCTTTTATTGCTTTAAAATTCGGTTTTGTTTAAGTTTGTATCAGTTCTGTGTATTTTCATATTTTAATAAAAAAAAATGTTTAAATAAAAATATTGAAAAAGTATTTTTCTTTTTTAATTATGGTATTTTTTTAACAGTTCGTTTTAAGTTTTATATACGAATCCAGCCCACTGTTAGTTCTAGCATTACATGCATGTATAAAAATGGAATAAAAATGTACATACATATATGATTAATTTAATATTATTTAATTTTTTTTTTAACTTTTATGTATGTATAGCTATATATTTTTTTTTTGTAAATTTCATATTTAGAATCTGTTTAATTATACAAAAAATAACTAAATTTCATAAAAAGCACAATTTTATTAATTAAAATTTTTTTCGATATGAATTTTTGTTCAATTATTTGCCTTATTTATTTATAATTAATATTAGATATATTTCAGTTAACTAAATTTTTAAAAACTTAATTTTCTTGAGGAATAAAATTATAGTTAATATCATATTGTAAAATTAAAAAAATTATTGTATTAATTATAATTTTATAAAATTTAAAAATATTAATAATAATTAATTATATATGAATTTTTTTCCACATTAAACAATGAGTCAATTATAATTTATAACATTATTAATATTTCCAGCACATAAATTGTCAAAAGTTTATTTTTTTATTCATTACTCAAAGCAAAATTAATAAGTGAGGTTAGGGACAGACAGTCTGCAAACGTTTCGTAATTTCAGCCTTCAACTGAATGAGACGGGGTATATTCCACGGCTCTCAATCACATGCGCCTCCCTGTTCCACCAACAAAAAAGGGAAATCAGACAGTGTTATTGAAATAATCCGCCAAAAAGTTCCCCAGATCATCAGGTCCCATAAATAGAACAACTATTAGATTCAATAAACTCTCTTACGCTCTAAGCGGTGAATTAATAATTATATGCTATAGCCAGTCGATTTCAACAATATGTTTTATGATTATAGCGTTGTTTTTCTATATCCTATAGTGATCCAATCTGCACAATTTCTTTGGAGAAATGGCACTGCACAGTTGCTTTGGACCCATGCTAAAGATTTCTATACACGAACTTGATTTTGAACGGTCAGTTCATACAGCATCTATATTACTATATACAGTACTCTCATATTGGCGATTCCAACAAATGAGCAACTTTTTGGATAGAAAAGTAGGTGTGCCAAATTTCAGAGCTATATTTCAAATGTGATGTTAGAGGCTGTTTCTTGCTAATCTAGAGAGAAAATGGCAGTAAAAATTTTCTAAAACGAGGGATTTTTTGTGTTGTGGTCAAGGGTTGTAGGGGTCAAACAATCAGCATTTACTAAAATGACAAAAAGAGCTGCATCTGCTTGCAAAATTGTTTAGCTAAAATTCGCAATCAGAACAACTGAAATGCCCCACTCTTAGCACATCTGTCGCTAAACTTTAGTAATCTTAAGTTGTACGCTGCCGTTGTCATACTTATTTTCTGAACTCCAGTTCACTTAATCAACAACCAGTTTTCTTCATTATTCTTTACACCATCCCGGTGCCCAATAAATTCGAAGGCATCTAAACGTGCGAAGACAGTTATTTCAAGTTGTATCGTCCTGGATTGTTTGTTTCTTGAGAATACCAATGCATTTTATTAACGCAGATCTAGACTTGGTCATCTTTTCTATACAATTTAACAACATTGATTATTCCTGAATATTTTTTTCTGAGTTGTCTGAATTTCTAAGGGAACTTAGCAGTTTAGCCAAACTTTTATTTTCTCTTATATTCCTATTGAAGTGTAAGATACTCGGTGTTCCAATGCAGCATACACATTGCGTCCTAAACAGCCACTTTTCTGTGTGCAATGTACATACTCCCATTATCAACGAAATTTAGTCAGAACTAACATCATTATTTTTATATTGAGACATTTTTTAAGAGTAGCGTTAGTACAGTTTTATATCACTATCTTTCTCTTCTCCTCAATTTGATCCTTGGCAGGTTTAGGGTTATTTGATTTAGATTTAACATGATATAATATGCCGGAATTATATTTTCTGAGGCAGGTAAATTTCTTAAGGCTTTAAAGTCAAACTCACCCTTCTTTCATAGTACAGTCGAAGATACCCAGTGGGCCAATACAACTAGCAGATTACTAGCTTCACCCAATGGCATAGTACGCTTCAAATTACTACGAAATTTAGCATTAACTAAAATCGATAGTATTGAGTAATAATTGTTGTTGTTATAGCGTCAGAATTCTACGAGTTGGCAGCCCTTGCCTGATAAAAAATTAGGGTCCGTTCCGGTTACATAGCCCCGACTGACGTGGGAACTCTATCTCCTACTCTACCTGCTCCTAATCTCTTTTCTTCACCTCTCTCTCTGCTACCTTTTATGTATATTAGACTATTTTTAGTCTGTCTTATGTGACTTATTCGACACAGTATTCGATATCTACTTGACAATTTCTGAGTTGCTACTAAAGGTTCTGAAAATTCTTAAGAATAGAAATTCATATGTGGTACTCTAGGCAACTTTAAGCGGTTAATACAGGTTATGTGAATGATAATTAAACAAAGACACAAAAATTTATTATAAGTCAAGGTTTATTGGTTTGAGAATTTTTCTGTTCAAGTTCGAATATACATAATTCTATGTTGATTTTAGTCTTGAATAGTTGATAATTTGAGGTTAAGTTTCATTTCTCGACATTTTGATTCAGGATTTTCATATGTCAAGTAGGTATATGGCTAAGCCAGAACTCAAATTGATATTTTTCTTTTAAATTCCACTTTAGACTTCATTTATAATTTGAGGTTAAGTTTTACTACTAGCTACTGTAATTAACGTTTTTCATATAATTTATTTTATTTAATATTGCTCATATTTGACTTCAAACACTTTTCGTATATGGCGCCTGGATTCGTTATAAGTAATTTAAAATTTATTATTTTTTTTTTTTTGTATTTTTATTTATTATTTAATATTTTATTTTATTTATCTTTTTCATTTCTCAATTTCCCTCCAATTTACCAAAAAACTCACAACTCGCAATAAACTGCATTCATTTTTCGGCCACAAAATTGACAGTTATCCACAACAAACTATGATATACATACAAACAAAATACAAAATTATGCAATTTTCTAAACTTAAAGTAATTTACTAAAAAAAAAAATCAATTAAATGTAAATTACAAAACAAAAATGAAAATATTTCGACGTCAAAAATTAAGCAAAAAAAATTATAGAAATTTTGCAATTAAAGCAAATTTAAAGCAAAATTTTAGCCAAATTAAAAATGGCAAAAGCGAAAAGCATAAATGAAAAATGTTTCGTTGTTTTTAGGAGTCAAAATTTACGTCTTTGGCAATGGAAATTACAAACAATTTTGTTTAAGGCAAAAATTAACAACAACAACAAGAAGAAATTTTCAAAAATTATAACAAAAATACTAAAAATGAAAGAAATTGTACAAGTGTCTGGCGGCATAAGCAAAATCCGATTAACGCAACAACAACAACAACAAACGCTCTCAAACACACCAAACAAATGCACACATACAAACAGACAGACACACACTCACCAAGCAATAGCCCAAAATGCAGTTTACAAAACAATTCGATGAGAATTAATAAATTCAATGGAAACAAAAAAATTTCAAAATTCATATATTCCGATCAATAAGATTTCAGATCAAACAACAACAACAAAAAAATGTTTACAAAAACAGAACAAATGACGTTGCCTTATCTAATTGTACGAAAAAAAAGTATTAAAACAAATTGAAATATTAACTAAAACAAAGTAAACTACAAGAACAACAACAAAAAAAGTGTCAAAGAAATACTAAAATAAACCAAAATAACAAGAACAAAACGAAACAAAAATAAAACAAACAAAAAAAGCGAAACCAAAAGAATGAAACAGACCGGTTATACAAAATATAATAAAAAATAATAAAATAATAATACAAAAACAGAAGTCGTAAGATTTATTTAACTTATGTAAAGTAGTAGTGGAAAACAAAAGCATTTGCAAACTCTAAACAACATGAATTTATTATTAATATATATAATACTATATAATTTACACATATTTAGTTACTTAACTAACAAGGTTAAGTTTGATAATGAAAATTAAGATGAAAGCAAGACTAACACAAATTCAGCAAGAAATTTACTTATGATGTAAACGTATAAAGAATCTCAAACAGATGACTAACTTTTAATGAAATTAACAAAAATGAAATTTTTGAACAAAAAATAAAAGTTTAAATAAAACGTTGTGTAGACCCCACCCAAACGCAGTACGAAGATAAATATCACAAAATTTAAACTTGAAATTTTTAATTTGAATAAAATTTTTTTTTTTTAACAGAATTTTGATTTGCATGAACAAATAAAAATATTTTGAATCAAAAATTTTGTTGTACATGAAAAAAAATTCTTGAATCGAAAAAATGTACATACATATGTACATGAAAAAGAAATTTGAATCGAAAATTCGTATTTACTTGAAACAAAAATTTTGATTTACATGAAAAAATATTTTTGAAACAAAAGTTTTGATTTAAATTAAAACATATTTTTGACACAAATTTTTTGATTTACATGAAAAAATTTTATTTTTAAACAAGAATTTTGATTTGCATGAACAAATAAAAATATTTTGAATCAAAAATTTTGTTGTACATGAAAAAAAATTCTTGAATCGAAAAAATGTAGGTACATGAAAAAGAAATTTAATCGAAAATTCGGATTTACTTAAAACAAAAATTTTGATTTTCATGAAAAAATAATGTTGAAACAAAAGTTTTGATTTAAATTAAAACATATTTTTGAACACACATTTTTTGATTTACATGAAAAATTTTTTTTTTTAACAGAATTTTGATTTGCATGAACAAATAAAAATATTTTGAATCAAAAATTTTGTTGTACATGAAAAAAAATTCTTGAATCGAAAAAATGTAGGTACATGAAAAAGAAATTTAATCGAAAATTCGGATTTACTTAAAACAAAAATTTTGATTTTCATGAAAAAATAATGTTGAAACAAAAGTTTTGATTTAAATTAAAACATATTTTTGAACACACATTTTTTGATTTACATGAAAAAAATTTGTTTGAAACAAGAATTTTGATTTATGTGAAGAAAAATTTTTGAATCGAAAATTTTGATTTGAATTAAAAACAAATTGATTCAAAAATTTTGATTTACATAAAAACAATTATTTGAAAAATTTTGATTTACATGTAAAACAAAGTCTGGTTTACAGGAAAATTAAATTTTGAAACAAAAGTTTTGATTTACTTAAAAAAAAAATTTATAAAAGCTTTTGGTTAAAAAAATTGGATTAATTTTTATTAGATTTCAAATTTTTTTGAAACGAATGTTTTGATTTACATGAAAAAAATTTTTTTAGAGTAAGAATTTTGATTTAATTAAAAAACAAATTGTTTCAAAAATTCGGAAAAATATTATTGAATCAAAAAATTTTTTTTTATATGAAAAAATTTGGAAAAAGTCATTGAATGAAAAATTTTAGTTTACATGAAAAAAAATTTGTTGAATCAAAATTGAAAAATCAATTTTAATCAAAAATTTTTATTTATATAAAACAATATTAAAATTAAAACTAAAATTTTTCAAACAAAAATTTTGATTTAAGTAAAAAAAAAAATTGAATCAAGAATAAAATAAATATAAAATCCTCTGTTCATTGCAGTATTTTGCCATAAGAAACGCGTTATTTTTCCGTAGTCAAGGGAGTATTTTCGGCAGTTTTTCCTTTTCAGTTCTCATAGAGTTGCTCCTAAAAACAACTAAATTTAGCAAAGTAAACATTTTGAGCTAAAATAAAATTAACGAAGTATTAAGCAAGTACTAAGAAAAAATGTATATTTTAAGCAATTGCGGATTGCTGATAAATTGAGGCGATATACATATACATATGTATTTGGGTATTTTAAGGGTTGAGAAGGATGTGCCAATTTTTTTCATAACTGATTGAAGAATTCCAAGCAAACTTAGCAAGTGCTGCTTCAAAATAATGAAACTTATTGTGTTCTATCAGATAAACTAATGACTGACACAGTTTTATCTTCTTGAGAGATATTTTCTCTTCCGATTTAATTATTATTGGATAGTGGGTTCGAAACGTTGTCTAACAAATACTGCTATATGCTACCATCTGAGAGCTTTCGTACAATTCCTATAATATTTTTGTGTAAAAATCAAAGTTCTCTGCTTATCCCTCTTTCTCCACTTGACTGGCAGTTGTATACTGTCAGCGTACACTGAAAGTAATTGAGAATCGTACCATAGATTAGCCAAAATAATTAAATACTCTCCTTGTCTCTTTCTCTCTCTCTCTTTCTCTGACGTAACCCTTTCATTTAATCTACTCGTGTACCTATATCGAGCTTCCATACTGGTCATACGATAAATTTATGACAAACATTAATTTGTCTACATGTCTCTCACTCTTTCTCTTTCCCTGCATACAATAGAGCGTCCCAAAACATGAAAGTGTTCTCACAATGAATCAATTGATTGATGCAATGTGTGTGAAGTGGCGCCATCTTGTTGAAACCAAATGTCGCCGAGAACACGAGCTTCAATTTCAGGCATGAAATAGTCGATTGTCATGGCGCGTTAATAGTCGACATTAACGGTTACGGCATCATTTGTGAAGAAATATGGACCGATGGCCTTCAAACCACACTCGGATTTTTTCTGGATGAAATGGAAGCTTCAGGATCTCTTCAGATTGCTCTTCATACCAAATGCGGCCTCATCACTGAACAAAATTTGGCTCAAAAACTTCGGATCTTTTTGGGATAGAGCCGATACAGCGAAGCGATGTCGCTTGGAAGGTCGAGCAGATTCAGTTCTTGCACAAGCTGTATTTTGTACGGTTTTTATTTAAGATATTTTCCGTAAAATGCGCCAAGTATTTCCAGGTGTTAGTCCGAGCTGTTGCGAAAGGCCCCGAATCGACTCTCCGCGGGTTTCGTATTGACTCACCGTACCTCTTCTTGAAGCATCCGTTATATGAAAAAAGTGGCTTAATTATTCTAATTAATTTTTTTATTGGAATGCACGGCATATACTTATGATGGATGTGCTGTTTTGACAAGGTTTGGTTCAACTGCTGATCTTCAAGTTTTGTACTACCTTTATATACAGTTGATTATGAAGGCAGAAAATAGAACTCCTGTAATCAGATATTATACATCGACAAAACCGTCTTGAAGCCAATACAAATCGGGTTAAGTATGAACCACTAGTTGTCTGAAAATGTGAGTTTCTAGAGTTTTAACCCTTCTTATCGCATTGGTGGGACAATCAGTATTGAAATATTGAGATGTTTTTACTTCGTCTACTTCCAAACAGCTCCTATAACTGACATCCGGTAAGATTCTTAACTTTACCACAGAGGTACTGATAGGGCAATTACTAATTAGAACCCCTACAACTAGAAATTGGTCAACCTTACTAACACGGAACAGCTCTATAGACCTCTTGCGATCCAATTTGAGCCAAAGCGATCAAATAACTATTCTTGCTATAAACTTCACTTCGTTAAAAAACTTCTCGCGCTTCACAGTATTGAAATTAGACGAAGAGTTTTAATATTAATCTATTCAATACTTTACCTGTAAAAATATTCTTAGCTGAATTTTTATACCCATTTAGCTCGAACCAATTGATAATAAAGGGGCTGGAATATCCTTGCGACAGCGTAACCCTAAAAGCCTTGTAGATATATGGTACACAGGAGCGTCATCTCATATGTCGATAGTGAAACAATGATGAACTTTAAAAAACAATCGTTTAAATTTGAGATACTTTTTACATTAGTTTCTTAAAACTCTTTGAATACAATGGCAATGAAATTTTTTCTGTGTCTTCCATTACTTTTTCGAGTATTTCGGGCAGTATAGCGATAAACTCGAAACCTCATTAAAGGTACAAGGATTGCTGATTTGTGTAAACAATCCGCCAAAAAGAAGTCAGCGAAGTCAAACCCCCCAAAAGGTAGTTAAAGAGAGACCAGTTAATGCCATTACTTTTTCTTAACAGACAACCGAGGACAATGTTCTTATTCGAAACACATTCGAAGGAGCGTGAACGGTTCGATGAAAAAAAAATGTAAAATCCACTTTAAACAAATAAAAATCTATGCCGACTCGCGTTACTTGGTCAAATAAATGAATACGAGGAGGTTTCTTTGGCGCCAGCAAATCAAGCTCACTGTGGTACTCCCTGACATTTCATTTGAGTATCGAGGGCTTCAACTTTAGCTAGTTAAACCATTAGGTAACCCCTTTAATTTAATTAAACTTGGTACATCGCTCCATCAACCCTGAAAATATGCAAATAAAACGCCTCGAATCGCGAGTACATTTTTGGAACGTCCATATATTAAATGAGAACCAAACACTTATTAGTACAGCTATATGAGATAAAAACTTATAAATGGGAGCAAGGAAAAAAGGAAAAAACTAAAACAAAACTTTCGGATAGCTATAAATGGCCAAAAAATCTAGAAATGTAAGCAAATTATTGTGGAAACCCTTTTTGGCATGAAAAAATATGCGCGGTGGGCAAAATGGTGGTGAGAAGCTACACTTTTTTATGTACTAAGAATTAAGTAGTCTATGCTACGCCTAAGTATTAAGCAAAATTTAGACACATACACAATTTTTGGCTTCTAAGGACTAAATTTATACAAAAACAAAATTACAAAAAATACACAACAGAAGCTTTAAAGCTTTTCTAAACTTACACATACACACTAAGTATAGTATGATACTACTTACTAGAAAGTTAGAGATTGAATGCATAAGTTTCGGTAACAAAATTCAAAATTTTATTAAAATTAAAAATTATTTTGGAAAAAATTTTTGGCTATAAAATTTAAAAGTAAAAAACACAAAACAAACAAAAGCGAGCAATAGTGATAAATAATGATAAATAATGGCGAAAGCAAGCAGCAACTACTTGTAAATGGGCAAAATTGTGCAAAACAAAAACAATGTAACTACGAAGAGGAGTAATTGCGAAGTGAGTGCAAACAGAAATTTGCCGATTAGTAAAGGAGAGTAGAGCGAACCACACACACACACAGTAAAGGAGACAGCAACAGGCGAACGAGAGTGACAGCTGAATGTGAGTGGGCGAGTAAAACGCAAATGTTATTGTAATAATAAAAATAATAAAAAACTAAAATAATTAGCACAATAATATATTGATTTGTTTGTTTTCATTCATTTTATTACAATTATGAAACAAACGAGGAAACAAGCAATGAAAACCGTTGAAATGAGTAAGAGAGCATGTATTTAAAGACTGAAACTCTGTTAAAAACACTTTTTTTTGTAGTATTATACCAAAGAATGAAGCATAAACGGAAGCATTAGTATGAAAATAAAGAGGCAACAACAAAAACAATAAAAGTATGTGCAGTAAATGCACATAAAAGCGATTTTGTTGAAAAACTAGATTTTTATTTTAAGTTTTCAAATTAATAGTTGAATTTTTATAGCGAAATAAAAACTTTAAATCATTTTCTACAATTAATAAATTATTTTGATTTCAGAAAAAAATATTTTTTGCAAACAAATAATGTCTACAGTAATTTGTTGCTTTACCGAATGATTGAACAAAAATGAAACAAATAGCAGAGGTAATTTATTTAAAAATTTTATTTTTTTTCAGATAAAAAGTATAAAAGTTATTGATTCTTCAATAAATTTAAAAAATATTAAAATTAATTTTATTTAATCAATGTTTTTTATAAATACTTTTACAATTACTTTTTATATTTTTTTTTTACTTGAAATCAGTACTGTTTTATTAAGAGTATTTTATTTCATATGATTTTAATGAAGAAAACAAAATTTTTAGAAATGTTTTTTTTTTTTTTGTAAAAATATTTTACAATTTTTTTTCTTTTGTTCTAATTAAATTTTTTAATTTTTTAAAGAATAAAATATAAGAAAATATTTTGCTCAATACAAAAGTAAAATATAAAAGAATTTCTTAAGTAAAAAATTAATAAATATATTTCTATTTTTATATTTTCATTTCTTCAATATTTCAACAGCATATACGAATTTTTTTATTTTAATGAAGAGAAAATAATAATATAAAATGAAAGTACATTTATTTACCTATTTTTCGGAAATTAATTGTAATTATATTTTATAGTTTTTTTTATTAATAAAATATTACGTTTTTTATGTGAAAAAAAAATATTTGTTTTATACATTTTTTAGATATATTTTTTAAAAAAAAGTTTTTTGTTTTATTATCTTATTATATTTTATATAATTATTATGATTTAATTTTTTCAATACTTCAATAGTGTATACGAAACTTTTTATTTAAAAAATTTAAATAAAACAATTTTTTCAACTTTACCTTTTTATGTAAAATATATAAGACACGTTTTACTTATAATCACGGAATCTAATTTTTTTCAATAAAAACACTAATTTATAATAAAAATATGTATATCTACATATACTAAAAAAAAAAATATTTTCAACAGAGTTTATTTTTTATTTAAAAGAAAGTCGATATTTTTTCTTTAAAATATTTTTTTTAATATAGTTTTTGGATGTTACATAAATTTCGTGTCATTAAAAAAATGTAAGAAAATTTCTTACAAAAATATTAAACAATTGTTAACAAAAAAAATAAAATATTTTTTTTAAATAATATAAAGTAAAAGAGTTTTTATCTTTTTTAGAAAATTTGTATAATGTACATAATTTTTTTTTTTAATTTTATTTGAAATTAATTTTGTTTTTACAAGTTTTTTAATTAAAATTAAGTTTAACTTTTTTATTATAATTTGAAATTAGTTTTTTTTATTTAAAATTAATATAAATTTTTTAATTTGAAATAAGTTTTGAAAAAATAAAGAATATGTATTTTATATATAAAGAAATATTATTTTTGTTTAATATTTTGAAAACAAAAAACCTGTGCTTTTTATATTAACAATTTTTTATCATTTTCTTTTTTAATACATTTTTCTATTATATAAAAACATAGAAGAATTTCTTTGAATAATATGAAGCAAACCATTTTTATTATGTTTTATAATTCTTTTATTCTTGAAATCAATTTTTTATAATAAAAATTGAAAGAGTTGTTTTTTTTTTTGTTGGAAATATGTATACGTGGCAACAATTTCCATCACTATTTTCCGTTATCCTCATCTCTTTGCATACTAGTTTGTAATCCTTTCTCATACTCACTTCATTTTTAGTCTATCACAATAAATCAAACAAACATTTTTTGTTATACAAATTAAAAAAAATATTTTGTTGAAACTAAAAAAATTAACACATTTTTTTAATAAAAAAATATAAAAGAATTTTATAAGCATTAACATTTTTTTGCCAATTTTTTTAACAAAAGCTTCTGTTTTATAAATTTAATATTATTGAAGGAAAAAAATTATATTTTTTATTTGAAAAAAAAAAAATATTTTTTATGTGAAAAAAAAATTTAAAAAGTTTTATTTTTAAAACCTGCTTTTCATCATTAAAATTGTCAGAAATAATTTTTTCATTACACAAAAAATTAAAAAACAATTTTTGTTAAAAATAAAAGGTTTAAAATAATTGTTTAATAAAAAATATAAAAGAATTTCTTAATTTTTTTTAATTAGAAACTACAACCACAAATAAAAGACAATTATTTAAAATGAGAAACAAACAATTTTAGCAAAAATGCGTAGATGTTAAACGAAAATGAAGTCGCCTTAGGAAATGACAAGACAAACAAAAAATTGAAGAAGAGGAAGCATTAAAAGGTTTTAAGAACTATAATTGGATTTTCAAAAACGAGAAAATTGCAAAACATAAAAATATTGCGTAAGAAGAAACTAAAACAAAGTGTTCCAAACAAATGAAAACGAAATATATTTGAAAGCAAACGATTATTTTAAACAAAAAAAGAAAAGCCAAACAACCAGAACCCCCAGAAAATAGTGCAAACATACAAAATTTAAAACAAAGACAGCAATATTTAAATTGAAAATTTTTTAAAACACAACCATAACAACAACAAAGCAGTTGAAAACGCAATAAAAACGAATGAAACAAAACTGCAACTGCTAAACAATAACAACAACAACAACAAGAACAGCGTAATACAATGCAAACATAATTTAATTTTTATAGCCAAAAAATTATTAAGTTTAAATTACTAATAAATTTAATTGTAAGTTATTAAAGCTAAGTTGCGCGCCAGCGGAATAATTGCGAGCGCATTTTTTACTTGCAAACAAATATTTAATAATGAAAACTATATATTTTTCGATATTGAAATATAAAGTAAAAGCAAAAAACAAACAAAAAAACGATTCGAAAACGTTATTGGCAACGATTGGCTATGATATGTGGTGTTATTTCATTTACAAACTAACGAATTCGAGCTTAAAACTAATTAATTTCTTGCTACAAGCGAAAAAGCAGCGCGTCGAAAGCGAAAAAGAAATTGCGTAACAACACAAACAACCAAATTAAAATGAAAGAGCTAAAAAATTTGCGATTTATATATATAAAATACGAGTATAATATAATAAAAAAAATTAACAAAAGAAAAAATGGGCATTGCGCACGCAAGCATTTGCTATATGTAAATAGTTAAAAATGCACACACACATACACGCACGCACACGCCAGCAAACAAAAATGCACTTAAAATATTTAAGAAGTGCAAAGCAGAGTGTTAGACAAGTGGGTGATTTCTTTTATGATCGCTTGAAAGCAGTCAAAGTCATCCTACAACTACACACTCACGCGTGAGTCCCTACCAAACACATACACACACACACACACATATGCACACATTCAACCACAACTCAGAACTTAGTATATTTAATCCTTTTTTCCCATACCCATATCAATTGCAATATATATGTATGTGTGGGTAACAAGCATGTTGCAAGGCAGCACAGCAGCAACAATAACAAATGAAGTACACAATTATAACGTAATTAAAAAAAAAATATATAAAAACCAAAGCGCATGAAACCTAAAAGCAAACTGCAATGTAATGCATGACCGTGCAGAATTATTGAATGCAAATGCAAATGATGATGATGATTGTAAAATTAATTAATATTAAATAATTATTCGATAAATTATGAATAATAAAATTATGATATTAAAAACACACACACACGAAACGAATCTGTCTTTTCTTTCTTAAGTACTTAAGGGACTTCAGATTACAGCTATACAGGGTCCGGCACTCGAAACCAACTTCAGACCGTTCGCGCAGCTGTCGCACTGGAATCAGCTGTTTGTAAATTTGCTGAATGACAGTTCGGAGTATTGTTCTCAAGTGTAAAAAAGCGTTTTGCCAAAAGTGAACGCAAAAAAAAGTGATCAGCGATGGAATTCAAACGTAATAGTGTGATTGCTTTATATTTAGCTGGGAAATCTCAGCCAGCAATTGTTCGTGAGCTCAAACACCTTAATGTGTATAAAGTTTTTGTTTATCGCACCATCACTCGTTACAATGATACTGCTGGCATTGCAAAACGCCTTGGAGGTAGTCATCAAAAGACTGCAACGTCACATGAGATGGTTCGGAAAGTGAAGAAGCGACTTGAGCAAAATCCACGAAAATGAGCTCAAGGTCAAGCCTTACAAGTTCCAAAAGGCCCATGATCTCACACCGAAGCAGCAACAAGTAAGACTTGAGAGACTTCGCTTGGCCGAAAGCGATCAAATTCTGAACATTATTATTATTTATTCTCTCTGGGCCATTTTGAAGAGCAAGGTCCGAAGTAAAAAATACACCAGTCTCGAGATGCTGAAGAAAGCCATTGTCCGTGAGTGGGCCAAAATACCCGCAAGTTATATTCGGACAGCTTGCGATTCGTCTCAAGGCCATAGTTAAGGCAAAAGGTTGTCACATCGAGCAAGAGTGAATTGGTCCTGAATTTATGATTATTTTCACACATTTTGTACTTTAAAATAAATAAAAATAATTTTGCAAACCGAATTTATGGCTTATTTAATTGGTAACACTTCGAATGCCGAAGTTTTGAGGAGGTGGCAACCCTACTTTATATGTTCAGCTCTCAGGTTTTGTTAAACTTATTCAGTTTGCCACCCATATTGATAATAATTAAAGTAAAACTTTATTTAATTTAAATATAAAAAGGTGGCAACCTTTCCCGAAAATATTTTATAGTGTAATCTTTCTTTAACTGCTTTATTTTGATACCCATATTATAATGTTTCATTTTCTTAAAAATTTTGAATACTTCAAATTTTTTAGAGTTGGCAAGCTTGTTCAAAATAAACAGCGGCGTGCTAAATTTGTTCAGTTTGCTACCCAGATTGATAACAGTCTAAGTTCTTTGCTTTGGATTAAAACATTTGAAAATGTGGTAACTTCTTCTTTTTATTCTTCTTTGCTGGCGTAGACAGCGCTTTAGCGGATATAGCCGAGTTAACAACAGCGCGCTCGTCGTTTATTCTTTTCGCATATCGGCGCCAATTCGAAATTCCAAGTGCAGCCAGGTCCTTCTCCAAGGGAGTGGAGGTTTTTTCTTCCTTTGCTTCCACCGGTGGGTATTAAATCGAAAATGTTCACAGCTGCAGTGTTTCTTCCATTCGCACAATATGACCCAGCCAGCGCTGCCGCTGTCTCATTATTAGCTGAACTATACCAATATATATATCTCGCACAACTCATCGTTCCATCGACTGCGGTACTCGCCGTTGCCAATACGCAGGGGATCATAAATCTTCCACAAAACCTTTTTCTCGAATACTCCTAAGGCCGGCTAATCAGATGTCAGTGGCACGCACCATATAGCAGGACGAGAATAATAAGGAACTTGTCGAGTTTGGTCTTTGTTCGTCGAGAGAGGACTTTACCTTTCAATTGGCTACTTAATCCAAAGTATCATCTGTTGGCAACAGTATTATGAGTTGGATTTCTCCAGCAATAGATTGAAGAAGTCACACGATAAGGAGCCTCCTTGTCTGAAACCTTGCTTGATATCCGACGACTTAGAGAGATCCTTCCCGAGCTTGACGGAGCTTTTGGTGTGGCGCAACGTCGGCTTACCCATCCATTTTAGCTTTGCGGAAATACCAAGTTCAGACATAGCGGCATAAAGGCAGTTCCTTTTCGTGCTGTCAAGGAACGCTTTTACATAAACCCAAGGTGGTATGTGTCGATCTTCCTTTCACGAAAAGCTGGTGGATAAAAGATTTTTCAGGCCGAAAGCCGTAATGATCAAGTCCAACTATTTTTTTGACGGTGGACCTCAGTCTTTAACACACTACATTCCATAAGATACTTTAAGCGATAATAAGGAGGCTTATCCCACGGCAATTGGCGCAAACTGTGGGGTCTCCCTATTGTCGATTGGGCACACTTAGCTTTCAAACGTCGGACATGCTTTCAACCGACCATATCTTGCAAAGCAGCTGATGCATGCACATCGCCCGGTAATTCATCGGGTTCGCTAGAGAAGTGTTCAGTAAGCCTTGAACATCAGCCAATAGATCACCACTCTCGGGCTCACAAGAGTATGCTTCGGCATTGAAACCTTCCGTTAGTCGCCGCACCTTTTTTTTAGATTTTTCGAGCATTGCTCCTGTCGAATGTGGTAATCCGTTTCGAAAATATTAAAGCACTGTTTGTTTTTTTTTAAATCTCTTTACTTGGATACTTTTTTGTATTAATTAATCTTCCTTAGCAATTTTTTAATATGTGGTAACTCTGTACTGAAATTTATAAATGATACCTTTGAGCTAAGTTTAACTAGTTATTTAAGTTAACTTTGATATACATAGGTCTATCGCAAAAGAAACAGAACTTTTTAAAAATATAACTGTTTCTGGTGGCACCACTTATTGGTGGGTATATGAAATAAAAAGTTTGATCTCTTGTAGACATTTCGTAAAAATGTAAAATTTAAGACAATTGGATAACTACAATCGATGTTATCGATCAAAAAGTGACAGCAGCTTTTGGTCATCGGTCGTAAAATGCAAAGAGCAAATATTAAATTTTGTTTTAAACTTGGGGAAAACGTTTACTGAAACACTTCAAATGATGAAAAAAGTTTATGGTGATCAATGCCTACCCCGTAGTAATGTGCATAAGTGGTTTAAGCGATTCCAAGAAGGTCGTGAGGACCGAAGCCATCACCGAAAAAAAATCGTCTTCAGAAGTCGAAAATAAAGACAATGCTGATTTGTTTTTATGATTACGAGGGCATTGTACACCGAGAGTTCGTCCCACCTGGCGAATGATGAATGCTGTGATTTACCTTGGTGTTATGAAGCGTCTTTTGTCACGCATTCGTCGTGCTCGACCACAATACCGTGAGGCAGGGTCTTGGCGCCTGTGGCACGATAATGCGCCGTGTCATCGGTCGACGCTTGTCACTGATTTTTTGACAAAAAACTACATATTAACCATTTATCACTCACCCTACTCACCTGATCTGGCACCTTGCAATTTTTACCTATTTGGAAAACTTCATTTGCCCATGAAGGGACACTGGTTTCATGACATTTCAGCTATCCAAAAGGCGACGATCGATATTCTCAAGAGCTTTTCGAAAAATGACCTTAAACACTCATTTGAAATGCTAATTGACCGGGCTAAACGCTGTATCGAAGCACCAGGAAACTACTTTGTTTAAAAAAAATATAACTTCTGAAAAATATAAATTTTTTGTTATTTTTTTAACGGTGTTTCTTTTGCGACAGACCTTGTACAGGGAGAGGGTCAAGGGACTTGTCGGTTCTGCGGCATCGAGTCGGAACCTGCGTTTGCCTTTTACTTTTCGGGATTAGAAAACAAAAACAAATATTAATCTTCGAAAAACGCTTTATTGTTTTTCAAAACATTCTCCATTAAGATCAAAAGTGTATACTTTTGTATTCGTTAGATCCTTTTCCACTCTGATTAAGGTATTTGCAAAACATGCCTTTTGAACTCATCAACCGCTTCTCCAGGTGTCGAAAAACGACAACCTCTTAATTAAATTTTGACGAGCCGAAATGAAAATAAGTCATTCGGTGCCAAGTCAGAACTATACGGAGGATGTCTCATCGAATCTCAGTTGCTTCAGTCGATGTGTGAGAGCTAGCATTGTCGTTAGTCGAGGTTCCGAGGTGCTCGAGAAAAAAAGTCGTTGTCATCATCATCATTGTTAAAAGAACTTGTGAGAATGTGAAGGAGATTGCATATAAGCCCCAGTTTCTTTATTAGTATTTAGAATTGGCCTAATAACCTACTTTAAATTAGGGTAATTTCATTTGAAACGATTTATTCGGTTTAGTCCGCTAATATTCACATCACAAAATAAAACAATCGTCATAATCATTAGTCGGTTCACGCCGTATCATAGAACTATTGAAATTTAACGTAGGGCGTTTCTTATTAGCCCTTAAACTGAATGGTGTTAGACAATTGCCACATACAAAATTGACATTCAAGGCTTACTAAGCACTTGTAATGGCTTCCCAAAGTAGTTTCGTCTAACGGCTGTAAAAAACACAATGCTTCCAAATTGTTTCTATACATTTTTAAGCATTTTGCAGTAATTTTGAATTTTTTAAGTAAAAATGTTTTGTTAATTGCAAGATTTACCGCTTAAATTGCACCTATGAAGAAAACAGGTAAACGAACGGCGTCCATGATTTCAGCAGACAGGCTAACGTAGAATAAAAAAAAAATTGCTGGAACTGTGATCTTTTAGAAATCTTGAAAATATAATTTTTTGAATTAAAACCCAAAAACTATGAAAAATCCTGTTTCGGGCGATAGCCATATGTGTGATGAATACATCCTTACAATTTTAAGGCAATCGATAGAACTGTTTTTAACTTTCCAACTACATTCAAATTCGGCAAATTACTAAAGTGTATACATAGCGGTTTATTTTTGAAATGTAGTATTTATTCCCCTAAAAATTAATTCAAGTAAACCGAGTAACGATATTTCAAAAAGTACCTGTATCACTAAAACTAGAACAGTTAGAAAGATTTGAAATCAGTGACGTTAAATTAGTAAGAAACTTCATAAACCAAATATAGTTTAATTCTGTTTACCAGTGTTGTTAAAAGTCCCAATTGAGAGTTTAGCGGTAAGGGAGCAGCTCATAGTAGATAATTCTCTGTCAATCTTGCCAAACATATTGCAAAGCCTTCCTGACAGTAAATTTGGACTTGGGCACCATTTGCTCCGGTTTGCGGCGAATATGCGTTCTAGCAAATCTTCCAGCTTTCATTACAGAGGATCGAGCTTATTGCAATTAAGCAGCTACATATTCGAAGATAAAAATTTGATTCTTGAGTTTTTTTGCTTATTTTTTATATTCAGCCTTATTTAAATGTTGCCATGGATATGTTGTGCCATGTTTATCCGCTATGCAATCGAAACAACGTTTACATGGCGCCTACATTGACTTTACGTTTTCCATTATTTTATGGGACACGGTATTATGAATTTGACATGCAAACAAGTCAACAGTCATCGAACGAGCTGAAGCCAAAAAAGCCACGTCAAAGTTGTTCAAAAATCCAGGTGATGCTCCTTGTATTTCTTCGATATTTGTGATTTTGGTGCACAATGAATTGGTTCCGGAGGGTCAGACAATAAGTAGTTCTATTTGCCCGTAGTGAGGCGTTTGCGCGAGAACACCCAGCGAAAACGGCCGGAATTGCGGAAGAACAATTCATAAATTGTACGCTATAATAATGCACCATCGCTCCGAGTCACGATTTTGAACGAATTTAAAGCCAAAAACGCAATAAATATCAACTATCCACCAACGTATTCAACAGATTTGGATGTGATTTTTTCTTTTTCCCCAAACTGAAATTGCTGCTCGGTGGAGCCCATTTTCAGTCGATCTAAGAGATAAAACAAAATTCTCTGAAGGCGCTGAAGGCGCTGAAGACCAAGCCAAAAAGTGCTTATGAAAAGTGTTGAGAGGACTGGAAGAATCGTTGGCATTAGTGTATTATATCTAGTGAGAATTACTTTGAAGGCGACAAAATAAACAATGCTGAATAATCAAATATTCTGCATTTTATTTTCAATTTCCGGGTACTTTTTTATCACAATTTACATCTATTAACATTTTCAGCCACCTGGTTCGGTTTTCTCCTTTATCGC
Source organism: Bactrocera tryoni (assembly GCF_016617805.1). Lineage (NCBI taxonomy): Eukaryota > Metazoa > Arthropoda > Insecta > Diptera > Tephritidae > Bactrocera > Bactrocera tryoni. The sequence continues at coordinate 63,724,183 of NC_052500.1, read as the reverse complement.
AGATATAATATATGGTGTATATCCTATTCGCTGGCGTCCATCTTTGACACGTTCTCAAACAATAATAAGTCAAGCAATCACATAACTGTTTGAGAACTTTTTTTATATTTATATATAGCGCAATCGGTTCGGGCTTATGCAACGATAGGTACAGATTACTAAAGCCATATTATATCGGGTGATTTTTTTGAGGTTAGGATTTTCATGCATTAGTATTTGACAGATCACGTGGGATTTCAGACATGGTGTCAAAGAGAAAGATGCTCAGTATGCTTTGACATTTCATCATGAATAGACTTACTAACGAGCAACGCTTGCAAATCATTGAATTTTATTACCAAAATCAGTGTTCGGTTCGAAATGTGTTTCGCGCTTTACGTCCGATTTATGGTCTACATAATCGACCAAGTGAGCAAACAATTAATGCGATTGTGACCAAGTTTCGCACTCAGTTTACTTTATTGGACATTAAACCAACCACACGAATGCGTACAGTGCGTACAGAAGAGAATATTGCGTCTGTTTCTGAGAGTGTGGCTGAAGACCGTGAAATGTCGATTCGTCGCCGTTCGCAGCAATTGGGTTTGTGTTATTCGACCACATGGAAGATTTTACGCAAAGATCTTGGTGTAAAACCGTATAAAATACAGCTCGTGCAAGAACTGAAGCCGAACGATCTGCCACAACGTCGAATTTTCAGTGAATGGGCCCTAGAAAAGTTGGCAGAAAATCCGCTTTTTATCGACAAATTTTGTTCAGCGATGAGGCTCATTTCTGGTTGAATGGCTACGTAAATAAGCAAAATTGCCGCATTTGGGGTGAAGAGCAACCAGAAGCCGTTCAAGAACTGCCCATGCATCCCGAAAAATGCACTGTTTGGTGTGGTTTGTACGCTGGTGGAATCATTGGACCGTATTTTTTCAAAGATGCTGTTGGACGCAACGTTACGGTGAATGGCGATCGCTATCGTTCGATGCTAACAAACTTTTTGTTGCCAAAAATGGAAGAACTGAACTTGGTTGACATGTGGTTTCAACAAGATGGCGCTACATGCCACACAGCTCGCGATTCTATGGCCATTTTGAGGGAAAACTTCGGAGAACAATTCATCTCAAGAAATGGACCCGTAAGTTGGCCACCAAGATCATGCGATTTAACGCCTTTAGACTATTTTTGTGGGGCTACGTCAAGTCTAAAGTCTACAGAAATAAGCCAGCAACTATTCCAGCTTTGGAAGACAACATTTCCGAAGAAATTCGGGCTATTCCGGCCGAAATGCTCGAAAAAGTTGCCCAAAATTGGACTTTCCGAATGGACCACCTAAGACGCAGCCGCGGTCAACATTTAAATGAAATTATCTTCAAAAAGTAAATGTCATGAACCAATCTAACGTTTCAAATAAAGAACCGATGAGATTTTGCAAATTTTATGCGTTTTTTTTTTTAAAAAAGTTATCAAGCTCTTAAAAAATCACCCGATATTAAAAAAATTATGGATTTTTTTTATAGTTTGGTCTTTTATTTGGATAATTTGAAGGTAAGGGCGAACAACAAACCAAAAGGAGTGAATACTTTTCAACCTCGGTGGAACATATTTTTACAACTTATTGAGTACTTCCTTTCGCTCTTAAATATCCATGTACTCGTATTATCAGAAGAGATATTTGAAATTTATATTTAGAAAAAATTCTAAATGAAGACCTCATCTATTTAACAGAAATTATCTCAATATATCTGAATAAAGTGAGTCATCCAATTAGCATATCCCTAATTTATTGACGTACATATTTTTTTCTATGAAATGATAATATGCATATACACACATTTCAAAATTATCTATGAAACATTTTGAAAAATTATCATAAAGACAAAAGCCCACACCACATTATTCACTAAAGCAAGTGATTAGATATATGAACAAGAGTGTGTGTGAGTTGAAGTACCAGTTATATTTGAGTAACAATTCAAGAAGTAACAAATCCAGCTAATTTGTTATTCAAATATTGTACGCAGACGCAAATGCTGGAAATCTTGTCCGCGCTAAGGTGTCTGTCAGTGACAGTCCATGGGCAAGCACGTCTTACCGGTTCACAAGATCTGCAGATTGGTGCTTTTTATATTCCGTAAATTTTTTGATGATGCCTTTAAGCTTCTTGTTGTTGTTTTATGGCTTGAAATAAATTTCAGAAACAACGGTGTGTTGCCGCCTCAATTTTCCGCGAAATAATGCTTACGCATAATGAAATCAAGGGGATTCATATGTGTCGCGTTGTGCGCGGAGGTTCGTACACAGCCGTGCTGCTGTTGGAAGCTGAAGTTGTTGTTGTTGGTTAAACAAGTTAAATCTTCAGCATAATGCGGATTACTGACCGTTGCGTGCGCCTTTGAACAGCTGACCTTGACACCTTAATGCCGCTGCAGAAACATGCATAATAATTGATTGGAAAAACTCACAAATTTTGGTTGGCAAACGACAAAAATGAAGAGCATAAATAATACATTAGCATGCGAAATATATCAAAATTTTAATTTTGAAAAAAAAATAATTTGTTAATTTTATAAAAAATTAGCTTGTTCAAGTCAATGTTCAAGTAATCAAAAATTGCCACATCAAATTCACACTTTGCTGTCAAAGCACAAAAACATACGAACTTTAAAAGAAATAGGGAAATGATAATTTTGGTTGCAAATGAACACAAAAGCTAAATAATCGGGATGCGAAAATTTTTGAAATACATCGAACTTTTTGAAAAATTTATATATGTATAGTATATGCATATGTAGGTTGCATTTTATATATCTTTTATATTAGAGAACAAAAACAAATATTAATAATAAAAAGTTTCCTTATTTCATTTCAAAATATAGAATATTCTCCATTAAGATCTACCATACTATAGACTTTTGCATGCGTTTGAACCAATCGAAGCACTTTTCTGATTGAGATATCTCACATCAACCGCCTCTTCAGGTGTCGAAAAACGTTGACCTCTCAGGTTATTTTTTCGCACATGATTAAAAGAAGTCATTTGGTGCCAAGTCAAGACTTTAAGGAGGATGACTCATCAAATCGATGTTTTGAGTGCTAAAAAATACAGTTATTTCAGTCGATGTATGAGAGCTTACACGATAAAGTTGGGAGTTGCCAGATTGTAACGCTAGGGTTGTCAAATTGTAACGCTAGGGTTGCCAAATTCTGAATTATGAAACGCAACCTAAGTAAAATTAGAAGACATAAATCAGGGAGGGATGGTGGATATGTGTACGGCATGCAGTCTATGAAGTACAAGAGTGGTGAGGTTCATGTGATAAAGCTCAGAAAGAAAGTTGATTGGGGTGTTTATGTAAAGGGCACTCCCTTGATTTAGGCTACCGAATAACTGCATTGTATTGTAAGCAGAAGTGACTGCCACTAAGATAACAGTAGAAGTATTACTTCGAAATGCAGCCTCTTTTATTGAGGTGTAAGCATTAGAGCTGGTCGATTTTTTACTACGGATCATTCTGAACATCTTTGCCTTAGAGTCTATGAGTCTAAAACCGGTTTCGAGGCAGCGATTTTCAAGTCGAAGTATCCGTTTTTTGGCTCCCGGTAACTCAACCCGCTCTAGTGAGCGGTTTTCTCCGACATCAGAATGGCAATACTATCGTTGAACTCGCTCATTTTGCACTCAAAATTGGTCAAAAAACATTGTTCTAAATATGAATAGCATCAATCTATTGCATTATCAGACTCTTTTGGGATTTGAATCGCTAAAAAAGCGATGAACTTGCGAGAAGGGCCTTATATCGAAATGGAGTTATAAGGTTAGGATAAAAATATTATTGGACGCAAATTGCGAAAGTTTAATAGTGGAAGGTGTGGTAAAAAATTCTAAAAAAATTTCTCTGACATTGTACAGCTTTTGCAGGACTTAGAGCCAAGTATGTAGTCATACTTTAAGGGAACCAGGAGTGATAGCGGTAGAGAGCGAAATTATCAGTATATGGTTAACCAAAGAATGAAAATATTCGATATATGAGGCCTTGACAAAGAAATGAACTAATTACGCCACTTTGTTACCGATTGGAATGAGAGAGGCCAAGATAAATATATTTTAATTAAGAAAAGACAACCGAAAGCATAAAAATCAATATAATGAGTATATGTATTAGGAATTCGGAAGGTTTTCGCCGATTTCATTAGTTTTTGGTTTTAAATTCCATAACACTCAGTTAAACCTACCTACTTATTTTTAATAAGGTAATTCACATAGCTAATAATATAGCGGTGTAAAGTCAACAGGAAGGTCAAAAAACACTATAGGCATTTCGTACACTGCTAACAGGAGGAAAATTGAGCAGATTTCCTCCAATTTTTGGCTTGATATTCTGAACAAGGGGTATCGGTTTCCATTTTTATAGTAAAGTTCAGGGGTTAGGTGGGTTTTAGTGTTTTAAAAGCAGAGATATTTTTACGAAATTTTATATGAACAATCATACAGAAGAATGTCCCCTGAAATTTTGATATAAAAATATTGAAAATTCAGACATTGAGACCTCATCTCCATGGGTGTCTCACAAACAAAGTGATCTCGCCGTGGACAGCATAACTTGTTATTGGTTCATCTAAAAATTAAACGAAAGAAAAAAATAAAATTTTAATTTTTTCTCAGACTTTGAACAAAAAATCTCATTTTTTGGTAAAATTTTCACCATTTATTGGCTTAAAAAAATAAGTTTTAATGAAAAAAAAAATACTTCATTCCATAACTTGATAATGTTATTTTACAGATGTGTACACAATTCAAACTAAATCGGTCCATAAATTTTCGATAAATCGTGTCCACCGACTTTAAAAACGGCACTAAGTGTGCCTAGCTAGCCTCGAGCGCACCAGTTTTCGAGACTGCTTCTCCGAAACTATTACTCAGATCATCTTAAAAATTTGTAACAATATTCTAGAGGTATTGTAAAATAAGACAAAAACAAATATATTTTTTGAAATTTACAGACCTAGCTAACCCTTTAAAAGGGAAAAAGGAGATCCCTACTTTCAACTTGAGCACGTATAAGATTAATGAGTAGATAATTTATTATCAATTTATAAATATTTTAAACTATGTAATAGATTGTAAAGAAAGACGAGGAATATGAAAAAGGCATTCGGCAACAAAATGGCATTATATGAGAAGTGGGCATTGACATTTTGGCATTCTTCGGAACAAGTTCGCCAGATGAACATCACTGTTTCCATTATCCTTGAACTCCGATGCTGGTGTACCTCTGGTTTACGCGTCACACACTGTTGCTGTGAACTGGTCTAACGCTTACGCTTTCGGGAAGAGCAAAAGCGGCACTCCTCACGCTGTTAACCTTTTCATGCACGATGATAAACCATGATGAAATGCCTTCTGGTATCAAGCGGCTCTTATGTACCGTCAATCAGTTTTGTAATTGGTACTACACTATAGTAAATTTCTCTTGAAGTTAGTTAGCGGAGTAGATTTCTGAACATTTTGACATCATCGGTCTACTTCCTGCCGTCGAAAATGCGATAAAATAAGCTGAATTAGTCGAAAGAGACCGGCATAGTAACAGCCGTAGCATCGGTAAAGAGCTGGGCATGAATTATCAAAAATTCATTTCAATTTCAATAAAAAAAAAAATTCGCATTCGCATTAATCAGCTCATTCTTGCGAACTTGCTAACAATTATACAAAGTCTCGAAGTATGCAGAAAAATCGCCGGAGAAGATGTGCGTGAAATTTTTTTTATATTTTTGCTCTTCAAACAGTTTCGCTTTCATCGCTGACGACGTCGTTGTGAGCTTTCAAGCACAAGCGCTGCTCGGCGCTCTGCAGCATCCATAACTCACCCACTAAAGTGCAAGCTGCTGTTAAGCTTACGTATAAATATACACACATATGCAACACAGATGTACAGATAAATATGGATATGGTATGAACATATGTGTGTATTTATCGTACCCGTCGGTCACATCTTTTTGTCAACTTAACAGGTCCAAAACCCAAAGCGCGGCTATTAAATTTTGTGCAAACTGGATACTGTTGTTGTTTCTTTTTATGTTATTTTTCTTGTTTTTGCTTTTGTCACAACAGCAAAATTTAATAACAACTATTTCAAGTGACTGACTTCAGCTAGAAGCTGCCTGTACTTAATACCTACTTTTTAGCGGAGCTTCTATCCGCCGCTGCTTGTCACCGCAACATTCAGTCTTAAACGAAAGCTTACGCGTTGTAGTGCGTTTTTTGCAAAGCACGCTAAATAAAAAATAATAAAAATTATAAACAATTTGTAAAGGACTTTTCCCGAAGGATACGCCATATAAACTTTAATAAATTGAAAATTAGTGAAAATGTTTAAGATTTTACTAAGTGCAACACTGTGTGTGGCCATGTTTGGCTCTTTCGGTTAGTATTTCATGATTTAAATAAAAAAACATTAGCTTTTAGTTGTTAATTAAACATATATTAAATATACTTGGTTTGCATTCCCTACTGCAAGTGTTCAAAAGACTTAAGACACAAACTTCTTCGCGCATATTTTTAAGTATGTTGCGAAAATTAATAGAAGTTTAATACATATTTAGAAAATTAAATCAACAGTTATTTAAAGAAATAAATACCTTCAAATATTTATTTGTATAAAAAATATTTATGAGAAGTTTATATAAAAGTGTTTTCACTAAGACAATGGAATTAAAAGAAAATTATCAATTTTTTTTTCGTTCTCTAATTTTCTTTTTTATTTTGCTCCTTTGTTATTCCACACTTATTTTTTAATTAATTTTGAAAAAATTGTATACATATCTGTTAAAAATTTTGATAGTTATCCACAAGACTAGCGTGGAGTTTTATGGAATATTTTACAATTGAAATAAAATATCGTTGAAAATTCAAATTCCTGGCATATAAATAATTCCGTTATACTCTCATTCTCCCAATATAAAATGGAATGTTGGAAAAAGTTTTTTAAATACATATTTTTTGTATAAGAAATGTTAAAGATTACATTTCTTGGGTATGTTTTTTTAATTTTTTTTTCGTGCAACTAAAGTATTTGATAAACTGTGAAGTCAAATGAAAGGAACTAACTTTGATCATTCAAAATTTAAATAAATTTTCCAAAAATCTATACAATTAAAAAAATTTTAAATTGAAGAATTAAACATTTTAGAAAAAGTTTTAAAATAAAAGAATTTAAAAGAAAAATTAAAAAAAATTTGACAAATTAAAATGAAATTTAAAAATTAAAATTCCAAAAAAAAATTTTAAATAAAAGTTATAATTTTTTAAATTAGAGTAATTATTTAGTTTTTTTTTATTTTTTTATTTAAAATTTGTTTTTTTTTTATTTTAAAAATTAAAAAAAAATTTGTTAAATTAATTAGAAAAAAAAATTATTATTTTAATATTGCTCTTATTTTTTTTTCTACTTCAAAATGAGTTTAAAATTTGTTGATATGAGTAAATCCTTCAAAATGTTAATTATGTAAATGATATTTATGATAAATTTATACAAACATTTTTGTAATTAAAAATTCAAAATTTTTTTAATAAAATTAATTAAGTTGTTTTTAGTATTATAAAAAAATAACATTTTTTTAATTAATTAAGTTATTTAAAGAAAATTAAAAATAAACTTTTCATTTAATAATTAAAAATCTTTTTTTTTTTAATTCGAAAAATTTTTAATTTCTCTTCTTTTTTCGTTTTCAAACTGAACTTATTATATTATAGTTATTAGTAAATTTTCTGCAATTTAAAACTCCTTGAGATTTTCGACATAAGCTCTACTGTATTAATACAATATCAAATGAAAAAAATATGGATATTATTATAATAAAATTTTATTGAAATCAAATAATATTATTTTTTATAAAAAACGTTCAAAATAAATTTATTTGGGAATTGTACTAAATTTGCAATTTTCCTTTTTAAAACTTTATATTATCAAAGCTTTTTTGTTATGTTGAAAAATTCTCTAAAAAACTGTTTGAAACTATGAAATTATTATGAACAAACTACTTAAAGCTCACTTTATGTAAAACTTGTTGTAGCCTCGTCTAAATATATTAAAAAAATACACTTGAAAACTCAGCAACCATTAAAATGTATATTTTTTTGTTTTGGGATCTGAATTATAGATGAAAATTTATATTTTTTATATACCACAGATCACAATTCTTCAATAATTTTATCAAATTGTGCGTAAACTGAAGGCTTATCGTATTCTCTCAAAACTCTTAATGGTTGATAAACATTTACTGATATTTTGTACGTTTTTACTGTTTGTGGATGGTGACAAATCTGTTCTCGAATACATCTATGAAAAAATATTCCCGAATGCATTCGGTATATTTTGGGCGATCCATGTCGAGGTTCCCTACTTTTTTTTAAATAAAAGACACAGAAACTTTGAATTTAACGGAAAATGTTTATTATCAATCGAAAGAACATTCCTTGGCTTTGACTTTTGAAGATTATCTTTTTAAAATGCTGCCGCAGTTACGTCACAGTTGATCCATCCGTTTCAACTGTGAACTGGCGAATGACAAAAGTAATGTTTTGCTCCAAGACCTGAATCGAAGCGGTATTGCCCACATAGCCTTTGGACTTTACATATCCTTACAGGAAAAAATTTAACGGTGTTATTTCACACGATCTTGGTGGCCAATCGACCAGCCCAAAACGTGAAATTATCTGCGCGCCGAAGTGTTTTCTAAATAAATCCATTGTTTGATGTGTTGTGTGGAAAGTGAAGTGAAGATCTCGAGCTTCAATTTCAGTCATCAAATAGTCGGTTACCATAATAGCCCTCCAAGCATTCGATAAATATTTTCTCGACGTTTTAATTACTATTTATCGAGTTCTTCGACTCGCTTTTGCAAATCGGTAAAATTACAGGTCAAGCGGAGGTATATTTAGATATGACCACTACCCATTATACAATCTACAGCTAATTTACCACACAAAACTTTAAAGTGTAGTATAGTGTAACGAATAGAACAATCAAGTGGGATAATTAAACAGTTAGATTTGTAAGCGATTATAATATTTTCGGGAATAATAATTTACTTCCTGCTATTGTATGCATTGTATGCATGTATGTAATTTTTATTGATGTAATTTAAACCTGCAGAAAGTAGTGATCAAGCATTGTGAGAGTGTAGGGAATTGCCGAATCGAATACGGCTTCTATAACTGCTTCTAATATCTTGCTCCTAAACGTATGCTCAAAAAATTTTTCTTTCCATGATTCCTCCAAAAGTCAAAAGAAAGCAATATTAAAAATATTTTAAAAGTTTTTACATCAATTCACATAAAGTTGCGTCAAATTTGTCTTCAATTCCATGAATTTCATACGCAATTGTAAAAATCGACTAAAAATCATAACCAGTTAAAACAAATTAATCAGACCTTTTTTCTTTTTATGTCTAAATATCAATTATTTTCTCAGCTTATCTGTTGCTATATCAAAAAGTACCGTAATAATCTAGCAGTTAACTGTCTAATTATGGAATCCACACACACCTTTATGCCACAAATTTTAGATTTTTTTTTAGAATTTCATTTGTTCCTTTTAATTGCCAAATTTCACCAGCCGCTTCAGCTAGAATTATTTCAAAATAGAACAAATACCGGAATTTTGCCAATTGAAAGCACGCAGAAATATTTCACGCCACCTGATTGGCATATAAATTGCAAATAATTGAAGCAGCTGGAATAACAGGTAAAAGTGCTGGGTGACGCAGGTACATACACACACACATTTATGTGTACGTACATACATACAGATGTACCCATAAGCAGTTGTATGCCGTTGGGGGCATATGTGTCGCAGTAACGCTGTATTAATTATACAAACCCTCCCTGATGGGATAGAGATATCGCTACTTATCAGCTTAATTAACTTTTTTTAAAGAATTTTGCATTTGAAATTTTGTAAGAATTGTGGCAATATTTTACTGAATGTTTACTTATTTATGCTTATTGCTTGGTAGACATTTCAATTACACATATACTTATGTATGTAATAAATTTATAGTGCTGATAAATTTTTCTGTCTATTAACTGGCTGTAATTTATTACGATTTTCATTCACGTTGCACACAAACAACTACAAGGCGTTGGCTATCATTGATTGAGGTGATAGAGCGGCATTTGAAATTCAATATATACAGCTTATGTATGTAAGAAGAGCTTATATATGCATATATATGTATAGAATATGAATACAAGTTGAATTGTTTATAAAAAAGGCTGCCATTAACTTTTAAAATGGCATAACTCAAAAATTAAAATTTTTTGTGCTATTATTTGGTCAGTCACGACAGACAGTTGCATTTGTGATGCCTAGATAGCTTTCCGAGCATAATCTACCAGAACAAAAAGAACCCTTAGAGTTTTTTATTAGAATATTTTAATTTTTAATTTATAAGATAGCCTTCTTTTAGCGAACTTAACATAGTTAAATCTAATTCTCAAATTTTCCTTTAAAAATATCATCGCATCTATTCTATTTAACTCATAACTCATACATACTCAAGTTTGAATTCTAAAAAACATTTCTAAGTCTAGAACACTTTTCTTTTCGCTTTTTTGCTCTAAGGCCATATCAAAATTGCTTTTAGAAACCCAACAGGCCAACTGAGACCTTTTTGAGTACACTTTGTTGGATAATTTTCATGTATTGAGAGTTTCTTCAATAAAATTAACTTTATTAAAAATGTATTAAGTTTCATCTGTGGACTTGTAACTTATGGTAGACCAAGTTAACAGCCTAACGAATTGAGTTGATTTATTATGCCTGTCTGTTTACCTACATAAATGCGAACAGAAAGTATTGAGTAGCCCGAGATTCTTCGGTGATGGTAGCTGGGGTGCTCTTCCCTTCGCCTTGTTTTGCGGATACTGCTTGTGTAGCTGGAGTTTCTCTTAATGCTGTATTTTCTCCAGTTTTGTCCGGTTGTTTTGGAGTGGTGGTTACTATAGGGGATCTCAGTATCCTACTGTTCCTATGGAATTTGGTCCCGTATTCCTCATCTTAACCATCTTTGTTTTGTTGTGTTTTCTTTTGTTGTTATTGAGGTGCGTTCATTTTTATCAAATGGGCTTCCGCTTCAAGAAGCTATCTTCGCATGTGCTAACAGTTACTCTATATGAACTCCGTGGTTATCTATGCAAGCAGAGAGACCACACAAAGGTTGACAAAAATCCTTAATGAAGCTAATGTTCAGAGACAGCGTCGGGCACAAAATAGGAGTTCGTCTCAACAGAACATGTACGGTCAGAAGTATGGCGACGTGCATTGAACGTACTTGAAGACCTGCCAGGTACCTCCGAGCCGGAGACCAGCAGTATAGCATCAACACACGGCAGCGTTAATCCGGATTAACGGCATTAATTCGTATTTATTCAGGAGTTAGTGGAGATAACTCCGTTGCTAACACCCATTTAATCCTCAAAATTTTAGAGAGTTAGCTGCGTTTTCGTTGGCAACATTGTTAAAAATGGCCAATATTAATCTATTGTGAATGGAAAACAAGCAACACTGACAGCTGTTTTTAAAATTTTCAATAAAAAACAAGCAGTTTTATGTTACGATGTTATGTTATGATGCAGTTTTAAAAAGAATATGCTGATATGTTTTTGTAATAAAAAATGGTTTTGTAAAAATTAAATTTTTATCTTCTATTCATTTTCATTGAACATATTACAAAAATGACAATCAGCTGTTTACGAGAGTTTCAAACTCGCATAGCTGCCATTTGTCACCTACAAATTCGGATCTGATTAAGTGCGCAGTTAATCCGGATTAACGCTGCCGTCTGTCAAGGCTATTAGCCTGCCAGCCATTTCGGTGAGATGTCACTCTTACCTACTCAGTTGACAGAATGCTTCTCTCACCAGCTCTTTGTCTAAACTATTCCTTTCCGGGTTTCCAGTTCATCATAATGAGAACCTTACCTACCAATTATTATGAATTGCTTCCAAAAGTGATTTTTTTAATGACTTGGATAACAAGTTACTTTTCGACAATTTTTTCATTTTTTTCCGAGTAAATTTCTTTATTTTAATTTTTAGCAAAAAGTATATTTACAATAATGATATATAAACTTAAACATAAAATATTTCAACTACACTATTTAACCACTCTCACACCACTGTGCGTCATCGCAGCTACCACAACCGCGACCTTGTGAAACAACGAAAGACAACCACAAAAATGTAGATGCGGCAGCCAAGTAAACAAACATATCGATAAACAAATACATTAAGCTTTATCTTAAGCCACGAGCAGCCTCCGGCTAGTGGCTGGCTGCATTGTTATAAATTTATTAATAAAATTTATTTTTATTTATATAAATTCAATTACCTTCAAATATATAAAGACAACAAATCTTGTTGAGGCCAAATGCAAAGAATTAAGCGACGAACTTGTTTGCGAAAACTAACAACAACAACTTTTGCATTGCAATAACAGTTAGCGCGTTTGACTATTTGCCCGCTTCTAACGCAATTGACAGCTCGGAAATTCGCAATTTAGCGAATTAACAGCGAGATGAGTCGCTGATAAATATTTGTATGGCAGAAGATCGCCTATAGACAATTAGTTGTTTATAGCAAATCAATATCGTTAGTTGAGATGCCACATATTTCAATTAGGTAGCCGGTTGGGACACGCCTTACCGCTGTCAGCTAATTGATGGCAATGTGTGGTGTATATAACTAGTGTTTGTTAAAGCAATTATACGCGAATATTTATATTTAATTTGTAATTTTTTTGTATTTGTGTAGCAAGTTAACCTTACAAATGACATAACTCGGAAATGAGAATATTCAGTTGTGCAAAAATGCGTTATTTATATTTTAATTGTTCTCAAGGGTATTGGTATGCTAATAATTTTGACTGCAAGGCAAGGGAAATTTCTGATTTCCTAGTAATGAATTGAGGAAACTCTTTATGGGTAACAATTCTAACAGAATTAATAGATTCATTTATAGAGTCTACGAAGTTTCATTTTCAGGGCATATGAACATTATTAATACTAATATTAATATGTTATGGTCTGAATATTTTGATCTTAGCAACCTACACAGAACTACGAAGCTGCTATATATATTTCTGGTCTAATAATGAAAATAGGAATATTTATCAACGAAAATGGTTTATTGTTTTTCAAAATATTCTCCATCAAGATTTATACACTTTTGCATGCGCTAAAACCAATTTTCGAAGCACTTTTTCCACTCCGATTGAGACACCTCCAAAACATGGTTTTTGAATGCTTCAACAGCATCTTCTGGCGACGAAAATCGTTGACCACGCATTATTTTCTTGATGTCTGGGAATAAAAAGAAGTTATTGGGTGCCAAGTCAGGGCTGTACGGCGGATGACCCATCAACGTTTTGGCCAGTCAAAAAGGCGCTGGTTTGGGCCGATGTGTGAGAGCTCGCATTGTCATGGTGCACAATGATTCGTCTTCTCTTGTTCGTTTTTCGAATTTCTCCGAAGACTTCAGGCAAACAAATGGTGGTGTACCACTCAGAATTGACCGTCCTACGTTGCTCAAGCGGAACAGTCGCCACATGACCAGTTTTGCCGAAGAAACAGGCGACCATTTGCTTCGAAGTGCTTCTTCCACGTACAACTTTCGTTGGGTTTGGCTCGTCTTGGAAGACCCACACAGTCGATTGCTGTTTTGTTTCGGGCTCATACGCATAGATCCATGATTCGTCACCTGTGACGATCTTATAAACGTCTTTTGAAGCACCGCGATCGTATTTTTTCAGCATTTCTTTACACCAATCCACACGAGCCTTTTTTTGAGCGATTGTCAAATTGTGCGGGATCCAACGAGAACAAACCTTTTTTACGGCCAGGTGTTCATGCAATATAGAATGTATGCTGGTGGGAGAAATGCATAGGCATGCCTCTATCTGAAGGTATGTTACATGACGGTCTTTCATTATCAGTTCACGTACGCGGCATCGATGTTTTCTGGCACAACGGCTGTTTTTGGACGACCTTCACGGAATTCGTCTTTGAGCGAGCGTCGGCCACGATTGAATTCGTTGTACCAGTTTTTCGCAGTGCTATAGGATGGTGCTTCATAGCCATACAAAGATTTTAGTTCATCGATGCACTCTTGTCGTGATAATCCACGTCGAAAGTTGTGAAAATTGATCGCACGAAAATGTTCACAAGTTAATTCCATTTTTTGGCCGAGATGAATTTTTTAATTCCCTGCAAATAAAAGAATTCACGATTAAATGACAAAACGTTCTGAGTGATGTTATGCTAAAAAATGTCAAACTTTCCAATGGAAATGTCAGATTGCACTTGGCCACACTTAGTGTTGCCTAGACCAGAAATATATATAGCAGCCTTCGTATTATTTCTTTTATAACACTTATTGGAAAATATTCTAAAACTTTCTTTAAACTTTAAGCTTCTACATTTAATTGTATTTTCACCGCATAAGTTTAAATGAATATATATTCTTTATCAAGTAGTTTCTATTTCCAAATTTAACCATAAACATACACTCGTGGCCACGCAAACCTTACCACACAAAATTTTCAAGTATTGTGCATATTTAACTACATTTTATAGCGGTACTTTTTGCGGTATAGAAATTTTTTATTTAGAAATAAGTTAATGACATGTTATTAAGCAAAAATATATTAAAATTTTAAAACAAAACACATTCAGCTATAGATAAATATTGAAAGATTGTGAGCTTTACAAAATTAGCTCGAAATGTGAGAGATTTACATGCGACGAAAAAATTAATTTTTTTATTTTTTTAATTTAATTTCATTTACACTATATTTAAAGTTAATATTTTATTTTATTTTATTTTTTTTAAACAGAAACACGAAGTTTAGTAGGCGTATCGCTTTAAAAACAATAAAATCGGCCGCTTTTGTATAAGCACAGAAAAGCTAATTTGTGTTTTACTCATTAAACGTAATAAATTAGAAACTATAATTATAATTAGATAATAATGGGTTGTCAAAAAAGTCTTGCGGTATTTTTATTGATTTTTTTTTTATTGAAATTGAAATGAATTTTTGATGACTCATGCCCAGCTCTTGACCGATGATACGGCTGCTACTATGCCCGTATCTTTCGACCAATTCAGCGATTTTATCGCAATTTTCGACGACAGGCCTTCCGGAGCGTGGCGCATCTTCGACCTCCTCTACACCAGAACGAAAACGTTGAAACCATCGTTGTGCGGTGGAAATGGAAACTGTATCAGGTCCATAAACTGCACAAATTTTATTGGCGGCTTGAGATGCATTTTTGCCTTTATCGTAGTAGTACTGTAAAATATGCCGTATTTTCTCTTTATTTTGCTCCATGTTTGCGACGCTATAACTCACGAACGACTTAAAAGAAACGACAATCAATCAAACACGTGTTAGCGCGTGAAATGAGCTTTCCAAAAAGGTATAGCATGACCCGATGCGACGAATAAAACTAGAACTACGCGCTTTCAGCGCCAACTAGCGAAAATACCGCAAGACTTTTTTGACAACCTATTATAATTGTGTATACGTATGCTTACTAACAACATAAAAAAAGCAAAATTGAAAAAAATCCCGAACGAAAGAAAAAGTCCGAAAATAATGTAAGAAAGTATAGTGGTAAGGTTTGCGTGGCCACGCGCGAAAATTGTATACACAAACGCGCCTATTCTACCCCACTGTGCGCTACCTTAAACTCTTTAAATAGTACAGACATACATAATGTAGGTATGTATATGGTGGTATGCTAATAAAAGTTACATAATCCGGCCACGCTTAAGCATTTACAGTTGACAGCATCGTCGTTGCTTCGCGTCTTTACCTTCGTTTGCTGCTCATCTGCAGTTTATTTATTGTATTTATTTTGAGTATCAATTTTATTGCTTGGCAGCAGCTTTTAATGACTTCGCTTGCATATATGCGCAACTATGTATATTAGTAAGTACATACATATGTATGCGTAAATATGTGTAAATGTGTATACACATAAATAAATACATACATATTTATATTTATATGAGCATAAGCTTGCTTGCGAACACTTATCAAACTGCCTAGATGTCTGCTGATGGAACTGGTTTGGTCTTAAACACTTTTACTTTCAGCGCAGCAAAGAATGCTGCTAAACTTTTTGACTTTTGTTGTTGGCTATTATTTCGATTTTCTTTTTTGGTTTATACTTTTTGTGCTTTCGCAAAACTTTTATTGATTTTACCGCTATTTCGAGGTCTGTGATTATATAACCAGTAATTTAACAGTTATACTTTCTGGTAGCGAGTGGCCAAAAAATGTTCGGGAGAATATCAAAATGTATATTAAGTAGCGATTCGATCATTAATTTTGTACGTGGTCTTTAATTTTGGCGTGGTTGATGAAAAACTAAGCGACCTATGATAACGTCTTCCATTCGCCATTTCACTGTTCACTATACTTAGACGAAGTCAAGAAACTACTTAGTAAACCGTAAAAAGTATGTTAGCGAGTTGAATTCGTTACCAGAGAATATGTGGATTCCTTACTGAAGTGTTATAACCGAGCTCTACAATGTTATAAATTTTTCCCTCATGGATTTTAGACCAGTCTCAGACTATAGTGAATGATTTAAATAACAAGTTCTTTTTTTTTAAACAAGAAGTCAATTATATTTAGTATATTGAATTGAAACATTATTTTGAAATAGGATTTTGCTCTCATCAGTTAGCTTGTACGGCTGATATAATTTACTTGACTCTCTATGCTCTAAGTTTTGCGAAATGAAGCCAAATAAATTCAAAGAAGGGGGGGCAGCCATATTACAAGCTCTTAATAAAAATCATCACAAAGTTATTGAAGGCATAAAATTTAATAATCCCTTATTGATTAATAAACTTCGACTCCCCAATCGCTCATATGTAATATTAGCCAAACAAAATAATCCAGATGAACACAATCCATAAGATGTACAAAATAACTTGTTGGCATATTTAAGATGATTGTATAAAGCCACTCTCATAAAAACTTCATACCTACGTTCCTGCTGCAGAAAAACTGCAACAGCCGATTTCACAAGTATTTTGATACATTCACGACTATTCTTTTGCTACTCGCTACCAGAAAGTATAATTGCTTAATCGCTTAGGTAAACTTTTCAATAGCAAAATCATTCACTATAGGCAGGTACAGTTATCATTTGGTGCTGAGTCTGGAATGTAAGTTGGATGCATTTGGACCGCTTCGAAATAATTTCTATTTTCTTGGCTGTAGCCGTCTGTTTTTGAGCAATTATTTTTTTCAATAGTTTTAGTTATTGACGGTACCAATCAGCATTAAGAGTTTGACGACAGGAAAAGAGCCTACAGTTGATGATTTCTTCCATGGGATTCCAATCACAAAAAAATCTTCCTTATCACCAATCCTGTATTGTTAATACTTTTGCACCGGGTCACCGCAGTTCTTAAGTAACCGAATTTTCATCATCAACAACCAACCACATCAGAAATGGTTCGATTTTGATGTGATCCTGTAGTTATTCGCAAATATAAATTCGATCCATGAGGTCTTTTTGTGCAGTTTTAAGATGAGAGTCGCAGTTTGATCTCGGAAGACTATAATATAATTAATAAAAATAGAGAGAATTCAAACAATCACAGCGAAAGATGCTCAAAACTCCAACAAGAAACCAAATACCGCCACTTTTTTGTCCGAGTTTTTATCAGAATTTTATCCAGCACCATTTTGGCTGTGCTGAGCGTTCGTTTGGAACTCGCTTACAAACAAACAAATACAAATAAACACAGGTCTAATATAATGAAATAAGTCTGGCAGCGCAATGAAGGAGGTCATGCCGTGTGACGGCCGTTCTTGAAGTTTTTTCGAATTTCTTTAAAGTGAGAAGAAAAAAATCACACTGCTTTCAATTTTTTTCCACATATTAATTAGGCCTTCAGATTAACTACAAAATTTTTAAGCAAAAAAAACTTATTTAATTGCAATATTTAGCGCTCCAATGGCAGCCATGAGGAAAAGAGGTAGACAAATGGCATCCATGATTCCAGCAGACTGGCTAACCTCAGATCATAAAAACAAAGTGCGTGTTAGTCTGTGGGTTGATGGCTACCGCCGGAACTAAGATATTTCATAAATCATGAAAATTAAATATTTTGAATATTTTTAAGCATTAAAATCATTAAATTTCATTATTTTTTGCGACTATTTTTTTATGAAAAATGCGGTTGATTATTTTTCAAAAATACTAGTTGGGCAATAGTCACATGTCTGATGAAACTATCATTAAAATATTAAAACGATTGCATCGTTTTTGAGAAATCGTCGTCGCCAGTTGAAAAAAAATTTAATGAAAATTTAAAATGTTTGAAATTTCAGGTGTGTAAGCCACGCGTTCTAAAGACCTTACTTTCTCACTCCTATAACTTTCCAACTACAGTCAATTTC
The DNA here is from genome assembly GCF_016617805.1 of Bactrocera tryoni. Taxonomy (NCBI): domain Eukaryota; kingdom Metazoa; phylum Arthropoda; class Insecta; order Diptera; family Tephritidae; genus Bactrocera; species Bactrocera tryoni. The sequence goes on along the minus strand of NC_052500.1, from coordinate 63,705,710 downwards.
GGAAAATTACTTTACCAGAACATTCTATGAATGCTCTAGATTGAATTTATTTTAAAAAAATCGAGTTTTTAAAAACGTGAAAGGGGAAGAGCTCCTTAATGAACATATTTTAATAGTACATAGTATAAAATTTTTTAAATATTTTTTAACATAATACAATATAACATTGTTCCATCAAATAATTTGTTTCTTGGTTAATGTTCCTTTCAGTGCATTTGTTATCTTACTTTTAATTTTTCTTTTATTTTTTTTAATACATTAAAGATTTTATTGAGTGCACTGTGATCACTCATGGCAAACCATAAAAAATAAATTACACAAAGTCAACTTACAAACTTACACTGTCAATTTGCTGATATAAGCATGCACATACATATGTAGGTAAATACACTTGTTTTCTCAAAATGACGAAGTACAAATTATTTGAGTTATTTCTAAAGCCAATTTTATTTATCTGCGTATCCGTACGTAATAGGATTTACACTTATGCATGCATACTTTAAAGCTGTATTTTGAGTAAACAAAGTTGCGACAATTAGGTCAAAATATTACCGGTATTTGGTTGAACACTTTGAAGTTTTTATTTTTATTTTTTTTTTAAATTGAAAAGGTAATTTAATTACAATTACAATTTATATATATAGCACTAGCGGTTAAGCCATCAGCTTAAAACACTTTGAAGTTATACAAATATGATTTAAGCGCATTGATACTAGGGAAAAAGTCATAATGAATTCAAAAAACTAAAAACTATTGTTCAACACATAAAATAATCACCTTTTCCACTCATTACTTCGGGAATAGAAGATATAAAAAAATAATTTAAATTTTTTAATGTTTAACAAAAAGCACTTTTTTGGGAACCCTCATTTTGTCAAATATCAAATTGTTTACTAGTACGATCCCTAGACTGCGATCATTACTTGTATTCATCTATAATAATAGTAAATATTTTCTTGGCTTTTGGATTTGAGATTTCGGGTCAGATATAATTTTTTCAGCAGAATACGGCAACGGAATCAAGGATATCCAAAATTTTTTATTTAATTATTTTTTTATGTTTATATTTTTATGTTTAAATAAAATTCCTCTTCAAAAAATTGAGCCTACTGATCCTACCAGTAACGTTATACGCTTTCGTAGTGGCATTACACAAAGACTGTCTGAAACTGTCTACAATGTTACCCTGAGATTTTTCTTAAGTTTAACGTCAAACCATATGTTTTTATAAGCAGCAGAGCCCAAGAACTATTTGCAGTAAGTTCTTGTAAGAGTAAATCCAGGAGTTAGGACCTTTTCCATTTTTAGTATTTGACGTTTAGGCCTAGATCCGATTCATAATCATGACTTTACATTTGTTAAATGCTTGGTCGAACTTCTTAGCGACTCTACTTTGAGTCTAATGCTTGAAGCCACCTTTGTATGATTGATTTTATGGCAAATATTTTTAAGACAGAATTTAGCAATTTGAAAATTATTATTTTTGATAAAAGTCGAAAGCTTCGATCGCACGTCTACTTCTCATATAGCACAATTTTAAATTCCATCTGATTGTTTTCATTCGAGTGTAGCACAAATCAAGAAGCAATTAATATAACGGGGGATAACTTTTCACGAATAATGCCTTTAGAGTCCTCCACCTTGTCCAAGTCCAACAAAAAGTTTTCAAGCCCCTGAGAACCGAATATGTGGACCCCAAAGCCTATAGTTGGCCTTTTACCGAAAATAACGGTAAATGTATGAGATTTATAACTGAGATTTTGAGAGAATCCTTTCTCTGATAATATTATCTCTGTGTTTCAAATATGGGTTAATACTTCCCTTAGTCCCCATATACCTACTATACAGATTTTCGAACTTTCAGGTTACTTTATACTGGTTATATGAATAAAATCAGGTGAGAACTCGCCTTAGACCCCATATAACTAACACGCGTTATGTACCTGAAGGTAATTTCCCTGGTTTTAATCCTTGTCAGATTATGAAATGTTGGGTTATACCCAATCTTAGCTCTTCCTTAACTGTATACTTGTATATACATACAGCCTGAAAGCCTCCAGCCGCCATTTTATACCGCTTAAGTTCTATTGTGCCCTCCTCTTTGCAACCAAGAATCACTTAAGTCCAGCGCACTTATAAATTAAAGTATTCCAATGATGCGATGTTATCCCTGTTCGGATACATACATCCAAGACTTGAACAAAAGACTACACCCATGTCAAGAGGGTGATTTTTGAGCCTATATTGTCCAATGTAAAATACCACAAGTTACCAGAATTTGTCTCTCGGTAGGATTACGCTTTTAAGATGAGACTGTAACCATCCATTAGCCTGGCGCATGCGTTTGAGTTCTTTTCAATACTTCTCACTCTCCTCTTTCCTCCTGGCGGGGCTCCTTTACGGTACGGACCAATTGCAACGCAAGGTTCCGGTTTTACTAATCTAGAAGCAGCTGCAGAGCGTGGAAACTCATCAGCCACATCATTCCCGGCTACTTCTTGTAACTCAAATGACTTGCACTTGATTGCGAATTATTAATTTATTCTATAAACTCCTACTTCAATAGGGTTGTAATCTCATAAGCTGTTATTGCATTAACTGCCGCTTAACTATCGCTGAATATTGCGATACTTTAGGTTTATTTCTACACACCGACTTATAGCAAAGATCCTGTTATACCTGCACCAATGCCTTCCGATGTTTTCAAGGCACCAGTGTACCACATAATGGTGCTAAACCTTAGCGGTAGGTCTAACGTGGAGTTACTTCATTCAGCCTTACTGCCTAGGGCAACTTTAAACTTAATTTTTCTATATACAATTTATGGTAAAAGATCTTTTGAGTGGCGATACCAAATTTATGACACTCAACCAAGAATCAATACTTTCTTCTTTATCAATTCTAAGGAAGATATTCCGATGTTATATCGAGTCATGTATTTAATATATTTAATGTAGATTATCTGATTACTAATATTACTAATAGAGATGGTTATTTTAGGAAGCTGTTCAAAAGCGAAACTAATTTTAAAAATGAATTATTATTATTAATTAAATTATCTTTATTTATTCATATTACGTTGTTATTTACGAATATACGGGATTTTATGCGAAAACATTACTTTCAGTTCATCTTTCATTTTAAAAGTTTTGGTGTGCAAAATAAATAATTATAAAAAAAAATTTACTACTCATCATTCTACTTCACTTCATTCTCCACTCTGTCTAGGTAAGCAAATGCAATGAAAATTATTTATTAATGTCGACCTTTTTATGCTCTTCTCTCTCTCTCACCTTACAGCTCACGCTCAATGTCAACAACCTAATGGCACACAAGCCATCTCAGGCTCATGTGACGCCTACATCGAATGCAAGAATGGTATAGCCGAAGAGAAGCTCTGCCCCGACGGTCTGTTGTACAATGAAAAATCTTCCGGCTATCCCTGCGGCTACCCCATCGATGTAGAATGCTCACAAGGCCAAGCACGTACACAGCCCGCACAGCCAACAGACGACTGCCCACATCAATTCGGTTACTATGCCATGGGTGATGCACGTAACTGTGGCAAATTCAAGAATTGCGCTTCCGGTCGTGGTTTCGTTTTCGACTGTCCCGACGGTTTGGCTTGGAACAAGGAAACCTACAAATGTGATTGGCCCGATCAAGTGCCCGACTGTGATGCCGAAGCTTTCTTGGGCTTCAAGTGCCCACCACCAAAACCATCGCCCAGAGGTCAATTTATCGGCGAACCCGAACAAGAATATGAATTCTATCCATCAAGTGAGAATTGTCAAGTGTATTTCATCTGTATCGAAGGTCGTCCACGTCGTATTGCTTGCGATGAAGCGAGCGCTTTCAATCCCGAAACACAAACTTGTGACGACATCGACAATGTGCCGACTTGCAGCGCAGATGTCAAGCAGCGCGGTCAGGAGATTAAGAATGCGCGTCTCTCAGCTCAGTCGGCGGCATTAGCGAAGAGAAGATACTAAGGAGAAATACTGAGAAAGCTCTTACTTTAATACTATTTTTTTTTCATTGTTTGTAATTACTCTAGTCCATAGTGAAAAAATGCGACGAATTTGTTTGACTACATTTGTATGTATATTTTTTTGAATAAAATCGAATTGGAAAAAAAGGAAATTTCGATATTTAATTTTCAAGTGTTTACATGGAGTCCCAGTGAGTAGATAGCAGATAGTTCTAAGGAAATAAGTTCTTTACATATAATCCTAGCCTCCCGGTATAAGTAAGAAGCTCTACGATTTACAAGCAAGCTTTGTTAGATGGGTTAGGTTAGATTCGGTTCGAGGGTTGATCCAGAGATCGCACTTATCAAGAAGGAAGTGCGGATTTTTCCATTCAGCTTCCGCAGCTGGCATTTGGTTTCTCAGCCTTACAGCGTGGTTGCTCTAACAGGATGGCCTGTTAGAACTCCCACAAGCAGGGAGAGGTTAGCTTTACTGAGGCCAAAGAGCTCCCTGGTTCTTTTACGTTGGATCTTAGGTCAAAAGAATCTTGCGACAACACATGAACCGATGGTAGTCCGCCCACCGCAGGCCAAATTTGGGTTAAGCTCAGTTATCCAGTAGAAGAACACACGAGGAGAGTGGAGCACCGACCAGTTCTCATTATACTGATAGTTAGAGGGCTAGAATGCCTTTTTTTACAGCTCACCAGCTTTACAAGTGGCAAAGGCAGCCATACTAGTCTAATCATAAAGTGGCTCAATGCCATTAATAACGAAGCTAACCAGTCTTGAACACATGGTTGGTGAGCTCAAGGCTGGAATAGAGTGCATCACTGAAGAAGTAAAATCTGCCACTACTTTTTCAGATATAACGAAAGGGTTTTTCAAACACCCAAATTTGGTTAGGATTTTCACTAGTCTGTGACGTTTTCTATGTTCTATGTTCCCTAAGTTGGTTGAGGTCGAAAAAGAATATTCTTCGCATTCAAAAGTTATGATAATTTTAGACTAACCAATCCGGGGCATTTTCTATACCCACAAGAGAAGAATTCTGATCCAAGGTTCCCTAAGTCGGTTGAGACTGTAAAAGGAACTTCCACGACTCCAAACGTTACGGTCATTTTGGACGAGCCTGTTAAAAATATGTAATACCTTTTTTCATATTCTTAAAGTTATACTAAAGACCCTTCTATAAAAATCGATTATTTTAACAAAATTTAATCCAATTTAGTTAACGCACCTTCTTTTTCTTCACAAAATAGCATACGCCGACCGTTCATGCCCCGAACCGAATGGTCGCTTCGCCGATGACGCGCAATGCGACGCCTATCTGGAATGCAAAGACGGTGTTGGCGAGGAGAAACTCTGCCCCGATGGTTTGCTCTTCAATCAACGCGGCAAAACAACTGGCGACTGCACCTACTTACCATTTACCACATGCAAAGATCGTTTACGCCTGCAGCCAGCAAACGGTACCGCTGAATGTCCACGCCAGTTCGGTTTCTATTCATCCGGTGATCCAAAGAATTGTGGTGTCTACAAGAATTGCGCACATGGCGAGGCAACATTGACAAAATGCCCGGAAGGTTTGGCATTCAATGTGGAGTCCTATCAGTGTGATTGGCCCGATCTAGTTGCCGAATGTAATGCAGAGGCTTTCCTCGACTTCACATGCCCACCACCGGAGATAGTCGATGGTGTGGAGAAGGAAGTCGACACCAGTCCCGAGGGTGAGCTACGCTATTTCCGCCATCCCAAGACATGCAAAAAATATTTCGTCTGTGTCAATGGCCATCCACGTCTATACAATTGTGGCAAATATTTGGCCTTCAATGTGGAGACGAAATTGTGCGACTTCTACACTCATGTGCCGGAGTGCTATGCGCTTTTGAAGGAGAAAAAATTGGCTGCAGCCGCCAAGCAGGCTTAATGCGTGGCAATTATACCATTGCCTTGGTTGTATGAAAGCACCAATTCTGCCATTTTTATTTTACTTAAACTTCAATGAGCTTTAAAGTTTACTTACAACATGTATTTTTTATATAACAAATGTTAAAATAAATATTTAAATAAATAAATACGTAAATATTTATTGACATTTATTCATTATTTTGTGGTTTCAAAAGCTTTTTCGATTCGGTTCACGATTTATTATTTCTGGAACTCAGCAATATTTAATGTTTCTAACAAATGTTGCATAATATTACTCTATCATCTTCTAATTTAATAGGAAAAAAGTCAGCAACAAATTTTTTCAACTTACTTTCAATTAAAGACCAATAAATATCACATACAGCAATATTAAGGGTTAGCAACAATGCTTATAAACATCTTTTTATATTTGTGTTTGTCAAAAGTATTGGTAAACATGCTTAGATAATAAAATTTTAGTTAGCAACATTTTTTATAAACTTTCACCGCACTGCAACTTTGTTGCTACACCACAAAAAATGTGGTGTAACTCAAGCACCAATAAATAGCATTTACTGTAACATTTAATTTAAACATTTTGAATATTTGGCGTTAACAACAATTTTTGTGAACATTGTGTATATTTATCGTTAACAACAATGTTTATAAAAACGCCCATAAACTGATTTTTAAGCTACATTTAGCACTAGCGAAAGTTTATAAACATGTTTATTATTTTTGATTTGCAACATTGAAGACTTACATGCATAGCAAGTAAAATTTAAATTTGCAACATTTATTTGAAAACACACCGCACAGCAACAGTTTCTGTTGCCAACAAAACGTCAGTAACAATTTTTTATCAATTTGCTTTCAATTAAAAATACGAACAGCACCAATAAAGAGCTTTTACAGCAACATTTCGTGAATGCAAAAATTTTTATAAACATTTGGTATATTTGTATTTATCAATATTGATGATAAGCACGCCTAGCTAGCAAAATTAATATTCGCAACATGTATTTATAAACATTTGCCGCATAGCAACATGTTAAGCAACATTGCTGCTATGCCAAAAAATTCATGTGCCAGTAAAAAGCAACTCGCAAGCACCAAAAAATAGCAAATTTAGTGTTAGCAACAATGTTTATAAACATTTTTCATATTTGTTTTTATCAACAGTGTTGCTAAACATGCTTAGTTACCAAAATTTTAGTTCGCAACATTTTTTATAAACATTCACCGCACCGCAACATTGTTGCAAGCACCAATAAATAGTATTTCCTGCAACATTTAGTGTTAGCAACAATGTTTATAAATATTTTTCATATTTGTTTTTATCAAACGTGTTGCTAAACATGCTTAGATAACAAAATTTTAGTTCGCAAGATTTTTTATAAACATTCGCCGCACGGCAGCATTGTTGCAAGCACCAATAAATAGCATTTCCTGCAACATTTAGTGTTAGCAACAATATTTGTAAGCATTTGGATATTTATGTTTAGCAACATTGATTAAAAACATCCATAGCAAACAAAATTGAAATTCGCAATATTACTTAATAAACATTTACCACACAGCAACATTTTCCGTTGTCAACAAATGTTGCATAAACTGTAATTAATCTACAATTTCCTTATGCAAAGTTCAGCAAAAATTTGTTTTCAACATACTTTCTACTAAAAAATCACGCAAGCATCAGTAAATGGCATTTACTGCAACATTCGGCGTTAGCAGCAATGTTTATAAACATTTTGTATATTTAGCGTTATCAACAATGTTGATAAACATGCTTAGCGAATAAAACTTTAATTCGCAACATTTATTTATAAACATTTATCACACATCACCATTTACTGCCAGCAACATTGTTGCTAAGCCACAATTCGTGTGCCGGCAAAGTTTGCTAACGAAGCCACGAAATGCACCAGGCGCGCAGAATGAGTCCACAGGTGGACGCCACGCACAGAGCGGAAGTTAAATGTGCAAGCGCCAAACGAGTGATACCTAAAAGTATGCAACGAAATGCAAATGGCAACCAGTGAAATCAATGGAAAGGCGGACAGCGGACTTTCGTATAGTGTAGCTGAAATGGTGTCCCCTGAAAGCATGCTATGTGCAAATGTAATGTTTGACACAAGTTCTGCGACACCTGGGTATATTGTGAAGTCTTATGCATTTATTGAAATAAAATACACACACATATATATATATTTGTTTTCATTCATTTGTGTATCATTTATTTATTCAATATTAATTATTCGTATTTTTTCGCTTTAAGTCAATTGCATACGGTTCGCTAAATTGTTAGTTTTTTATCATAGTTTACATCATTTCTATATTGTGTGTGTGTGTTTGTTGTAAGTATTTCGCACACATACGCTAATTTAGTTATTTATTTATTCAATTCATGCAGCAGACAATTGCAATTCTCATTTGAAACTAACTAAACTTAAATAATAAATTGGCAAAAATTATATATACATATATACATTGTATGTATATATATATTTAATTTAAAATAAACTATAAAGTAGTATTTTATATTATAATTGGCATTTAAAAATAAACTATATGTACCATATATAATTTTGTTTACGTATGGAAGTAGTTAGGTAAATAGTTGTTGTTGTAATACAGTAATGCTAACTAAAGGTCGTACAAGTATAAATTGTTGTTGTAGCAACGGCATAACTTAGTCTAAGCGAATTATTACTAAATTGTATCGTTGAAAATTATATATATATATACAATACATACATATTTTTGTAAGTGCTTAAGCTGTTTTGTTGTTGTTATTTTGTTTTAAAAGTTTTAGCGCAAATTCTCTGTATGCCGCTTTTTTGCTTTTTGTTTGCTAATCTTTTCTCATTTTTGCACTAGAAAACTCGTATACAACTTGCCAAGCTTGTTTTAAGCGTAATAACATTGTTCTTTTTCTTTAAAAGTACACAACGCATTTGAGAATGTTAGGTGATTGCTCAAATTAATTGCTTTTATGCATAAAAATTAAAAAATTAGTGTTTGAAATTAAGTGGTCATATTTATGCGCTAAATTAATAATTAGTATGTATTTCATATATTCTATTTATTTATTTTTTATCTTATTTATTTTTTATTGATATTATTTTTGTTTTTATATTTATTTAGAAATTTTTTATGATATTTTGTGATTTTAAAAGTAAAAAGTATTTTAAAAAAATAAAATTTACAAAAAAAAATTTTAAATTTATAATTTATACATTTAAGAAGGCAACATTCTTCATAAATAGCAAATTATTTAATACTTTCCTATTTTTTATTATTCTTAAAATTCCATTTAATGAAAAAAATTCAAAATTGTTTAGCTTTAAGAAAAAATTTCTTTATTTTAATAAAAATTTCGCAAACCAGAAAACAAAAAAATTAAAATTTTGAAATAAAAGATATGAAAGAAATTAATTTTAATATCATTTAAAAAATTACTGAATAAGTATAAGAAAAAAGTAAATTTCAATAAAAAAAATTATTTATAAAGAACGGAATAAAAAACACATAATTTTTAAAATAAACAAATATAAAAATTATGGAATATTAAAGCCACAGTGTAAATTAAAAATAAATATTGATGAATTTTAAAATTAAAATTGTAAAAAACTTTGAAATATTAATGAAAAACAATAAAAGACATAAAATTTTAAAGTAAAAATATAAATAAGAATAAAATTTCAAAATTTTAAATTTCGAAAAGTATTTGAATGAAAACTAAAAAAAATAATAATAATTTTTGTAAATAAAAAGAACTATGTATATATGTACATACCTATAAAAAAATTAAAATATTAAAAAAAACCATAAAAAATTATAAAAAAAAAACATAATAAAAATACATTTTTAAATTTAGAAATGGCATAATAATAATAAAAACAAAAAAATCAAATTATATTGAAGCTAAAAATTATAAAAAAATATCAAAGTGAGAAATTTTTTTTCAATTTATATTTAATTATAGTTAATATAAAAATAATTAAAAATTAAAAACAGTAAAAATAAAAATTTAAAAAAAAATTTCAATTTAAAAAAAAGGAAAAAAATGTTAAATATAAATGATAGTAAGAAAGTTTTGTTTTAATTTATATTTACTTACAGTTAGCATAAAAATAAAAATAAAAATAGTGAAAATGTGTAATAAAAAATTATTTCGAAATTTGAAAAGAAAATATACATATGTACATATATACATATATATATATGTATATGTATATGTATGTATATAAATAAGACTGTTTATAAAAAATACAAGTAATGAATAATAAATGAAAATAATTAAGCAACCAAATATAAAAAAAATAAATGAAATTATTGAGATTTAAACCAAAATCAATGATAAAAAATAACTAAAAATGAAAATAAGATTTTTTCGTAAATTATAGTGCATTTTATGCAAAATTGTTTTCTAAGCTTTTTCTGCAAATGTGCCTAAAGTTTATAATTCAAATTACGAAATTAAAAAAAAAAAAAATTTTAAATACATACAAAATTTAAAAATATATAAATTAAATTGAATAAAAAAATATGTATTAAAAAATAATAATAATTTAAATTAAATAAAAAATATGTATTAAAAAATTATTGTTATTATTTTTTAATACATACTTTTTTATTTAATTTAATTTATATACATATTTTTAAACTTTTTAAAAACATATTTTATAATTTTTGACAATATTTAAAATCATTTTTATTTTATTTAATTTTTTTATGCAAATTAAATTAATTTTTAATATATATTTTTTAATTAAAAAAAAATATTTCAATTCAATTTTTTTTATTTAATTTTTTATTTTTATCACCATTCCTATATATAAAAATAGCTTTTTAAATACATATTTTTTAATTTTATAAAAATATTTCACATTATCATTTAGATTTTTTTGATTTAATTTAATTTATAGATTTTTATTTTTATTGTTAATATACATATTGTTTTATGAAAATATTTCAAACCTATTTTTTTATTTCATATTTTATTATAATTATATTTTGTTATAATTTTTATTTTCATTATTTATTTATTTATTTTTATTATTTTTTCTTCATAATATAAATTTATTTATTTTCAGCTCTCAAATACAGAGTATTACAGTGTTAGGGATTTCATTTTAAATCAAATTGCTAAATCAAACACAAGTAGACAAAATAAAAAAAATAAAAATAAAAAATAAAAAAAAAGATAACCAAAAAATAAAATAAAATAAAATAAAAAATAACCAAAAAATAAAAACAAAGAACATGAAAGAAAAAAATTTAAAAAAATTGCAGAAAAAACTATTGAGCGGCAGTTAAAAAATAACTTTTTTTCGCATATTTAAATTATTTTCAAACATATTTAGTTTTTTTTTATTATTTAATTTTTCGCAGAATTAATTCCTCAAAATCAGCTGTTTACTTGCTTAAGAAATACATATTTTTCAATAAAATTATAGCATATTTTTTTCGCACGCATCTAGTCTATAAATGTGGCCGCCTGCCTGAATATCTACCCGTTGCTTCAATTCCGCATTGAATATTTTTATATTTTTTTATTTTTGTTGTTTTTTACATGCGTGTGTGTATTCAATTTGAATGCTATTATATAATTCCTCGAATAATTTGAAATTTCCATTCCTCTAAGGCACTTTAATCAATTACAATTTTTTCTTCGCTTTGTCTGCATTTAAAATGTGTTTTATATGTCTCGATACGGGCATTGAATTTTTCAAATTTCTATGCCAACATTTAAAATGAGATTTTCTTTATTTGTTTATTTTTGTTTTTTTTTATGCGTCATAATTTTTTTGTTTGAATTTTTTTTTAATTTTTCTCAAATAAAATATTTTATTTTTTTATAAATTTTACTTAAATGAAATATTTTTATTTTTTTGTTTTGTTTCAATTCTTATACATTTTTTGTTTTCAATTTTTGTATTTCCCACTGCTGCTACATTTTAATATGGACTACATATTTTATAATTTTCCACCTATTTTCGCTTGGCACCAGCCACTTGTTCGGAATTCAATTGTTTTCAGCTTCTATTTCGTCCTTTTACATGCATACATATACATATATATATGTATATATAAATATGTATTTATTAATATTGATTATGCATTGTTCGCCTATTGGTTGTAACACACCCCCTCTAGTGCACAACGATTCTTCAAATTTGTTGTAATTGTTTTTAGCTATGGAAGCAGCTCAACTGCCTTTTTTGATAGCCTATTTGTATTTGTTATTATAATTTTTTTTTTTGTTTTGTGATTTTTTACAAAATTTGTTGTTGCTAGCAAATAACTATCAAAGTTTTTTGGTTTTTTCATAACTTTTTTTATTTTTATTTCAAGTAGCAATCGACAGCATTTTAATTGAATCAAAATGTTTTATCTTCCCCATCGCGTCTATTTTACTTATACGCATATTTTACAAGTACGAGTATGCATTTAGTTTGCACTTTTTTTTTATTTTTTTTTCGGAAGTGAAAATTAAATAGTTTTAATTTTTTGCTTAATTCCTGCTGTTCCTATTTGCATTTGTTGTAAATTAATTTTGTTTGAGTAACAAATTCTATAATTTTTGGTTTTTTTTAATTTTAAATTTCTTTTTAATTTTATTTTTTTGCGATTTAAATTTTAAATCTTTTTTGTGTTTCTTCTCTTATTTTCTTAATATATTATATATTTTATCCAAAAAATTTTATTAATTTTTTTAAATTAGTTTATTCATAGAATTTATTATTTTATTACTTTATTTACATTATATTTTTTAATATACATAGTATTTTATTTTTTTATTTTTATTAAACACAAGATTATATTTATATTTATTTTTATTTTTTTTAATTATATCGTGTGCTTCATGATTTTTTATATAAGTTTTTTTATTTAAAGTATTTCATTTATTCCATTGTTTTTATTCTATTTTTATTTATATTTTATTTTCAGATATACAAAATAACTTATTTTTATTAACTTTATCAAATTGTTGTTAATTAATTATAATTATTTTTTAATTTTATTATTATTTTTAAATTTTTTTTTTTCATTTTATTTATTTACGTATTTATTTATGTGTTATCTTATATTTTATTTTTATTTATTTATTTATTTTTTTAATTGTATCTTGTGTTTTATGTATTTTTTATATTCAATTATTTCGTTAATTAATTTTTTTCATTCTATTTTTATTTACATTATACTTTTTATTATACAAAATATTTTATTTTGTATTAATTTTATTAAATACAGGTCTATATTTTTAGTTTTATTTATTTTTTTAATAATATCTGGTGTTTCTTAATTTTTTATATAATTTATTTACAACATTGTTTTTTATTAATTAGTATTATATTTTTCTTCTTCTTAATTTGCGTAGACACCGCTTACGCGATTATAGCCGAAGTATTATATTTTTAGTTTCATTAAAATAATATTTATTTATTTTTTTGTTATTCTTTATAACATTTTTGAGGACTTTTTAAAATTTTTTTCATGGTAACAATTTGATAATTATTTTTAATTTCTTCTTGTTTTAATTTTTTATTAATTATTCATATTTATAAAATAATTGTTGTTGTACTTTATTATTTTTACTTGTTAATCTTGGTCAAAACCTTTTTAATTATTTGTATTTTTTTAATTTACATATTTTTATTTATAAAAAAAATTAATTTCATTTTTTTAATAATCGAATTCAAATGTTTATTAATTTTTAATGTATTTTTTATTGAAAGAAAATGATTTCTTTATTTTTTACCGAAATTATTTTTTGTGCGTTACGTCTTTTACATTTACTAAAATTTTTAAACTTCATTACATTTTATTTTATGTTGTAGTTTTTTATATGTTTTAAAGCCTTTTTATTACCCTGAAGTAATGCAAATGTGGTCCCAGGGTAAGCGACGATTCCTTAGAGGGGGGTTTTTAGTTACCTGCAAGTGTTATACCGTTGCTGTGACGGCTCTATTGACGCGGAAGGCATTTCCATCCACTCACCAGCCAACATATTTTTCCTTTATTTATTATATATCTCTTTTTTATTTAATTTTTCTGTTATAATTTTATTTTATTTTAATTAATTTATCTTTTTTCAAATATTTACATTATTTTTAATATTATTTAATTTTTATAATTTTTTTTTTATTTTAGAACAATTTTGGTTTTGTTATCTTATTATTTATTATTACTTAATTTTTTTTTATTTCAACAGTAGGATTTTTATTTATTTTATTTATTTTTTACCACATATTTTTTCTTTTGTTATTTTTATTTTATTTTTATATATTTTCATCATTTATTATTTACTAAAGTGTATATTTTACTTTTTTCATTTTTTTGTGTCACAATATTTTGTTATTATTTTTTATATTTTTTATTTTTTTATCAATTTGTTTTAATTTATAAATTTTTTGTTTTATCTTTTTGTCTTCCTTCATTTTATATCCTTTTCATTCGTATTAGCTTTTTACTTTATTTCTTTCATGTATTTATTACTGAAGTGATTTTTTTACTTTTTCCGTATTTCAATATATTTTATTATTATTTGTGTTGTTTTTTTTGTTATAATATTTCTTGGAATTTATAAAGTTTTGGTTTTAAGTTATTATCTTTATTTATTTTTATATCTTTTTTACTATTGTATTTTTTGATATTTTTTATTGTAATACTTTGTTTTAATTCATTAATTTATTTTCGATATTTTTAAATTTTAGTTTATTATTTATTTTTGTTTTATACTTGAGATTTTTATTTTTTTTTAATTTCAATTTATTATTTCTTTTATATTTCAGAAGTTTTCATATTTAATTTTTAAAAAAATTTTTTTTTTATACTTCAAATTCTTTGTATTTTTTATTTTTTTCAATGTTGAGCTTAGTACTTTCAGTAATATTTACATATTAATAAATTTATCATATTAATATGTATACACAGGGTTTTAAACTCATGTCTTATTGATGGCAGGAAGTTGGCGATTTAGTAATGGAATTGAAAACTTAAATAGGAAACTATAAACCAAAGTTTTTATAGGATAAAAGTAATAATCTAACCTCATCTAAGAAATACATATAAAGCTAAGAGAATATGCGATTTTTTAAATACCAAAAATCAAAATTTGCAAAAAAAAACATTTTTTTTTTTTAATTTTTAAATTTTATAATTATAATTTTCTACATTTAATTATAATTAATTTTTGTTAATTTTTTTAAATTCTTTATAATTATAATTTTATACATTAAATTTAGTTTTTGTAATTTTTTCATTTGGAAAGTTTAAATCCGAAGCCCAAAAGAAATTTGAAAGCAAAAAAAAAAATTCCAAATTGTTTTTTTATTTTTTTTTCCAAATTTTTTTTACTAAATTTTAGCATTTAAATTGGAAAAAATAATTAAATTATGTTCAAAAATTTTCCAACTTCTTTTTTCCTACCATTTTGCGAAATTTTGATTTGAAAAAAATATATTTATTAATATATATCGATTAATTTTTATTCAGCAAATATCATCAAATACCATGGCTTTCTGGCGACTCGCACACACTAAGTGTGCGCTGGTCTCAAATATCTCTAGTGTTCCCTATTTGTTGTAGCGTAGTTTATAGTTGAAGAAGTCTTTGACGCTACTAAAACATTAAATTCTTTATTTCTCATAATTTTTTTTTATAATAAAAATGCATTTTGTTTTATAGCAAACTAAATACTCAAAGTGTTTTCTCTTAAGTATATACATGCCGTCGTAGTGTTAGTGCGTTTATAATACATACACAAATAATTTTGCTTTTAGTTTTTATAGCAAATTTAATGTTTTAGTAGAATTTTTTAATTGGCATTTTTTTAAATATAGTTTTTAATTATATTGTGGTATTTTTAATCAAATACACATTCTTTGTATGTATGCGTAATTAATTGCTAGTCTGCAATGCCTACTTACTAGACTACGAGCTAGTTTTATGTGCAGTACTTATACAAATACTTAGATTACTCACTTTGTATTGAGTGTATACAAATTTTTATTATTATTATTTTATTTTTTAAATCAGTAATGCAGTTTTGCTTCATACAACTTAGTGACTATGTGTTTGCAAAAAAAAGTTTGAATGTATTTGTAATTATTTATTTAGTTTGTATTGTTTTTTATGCACTTTTTAATTACTTCTTTAATTACTAGAGTTCAAATATCACGGTCCTTACGCTTACAAAAGGCTTTTATAATAATTTATTACTTTTTTCTCAGACATTTACTCACGCAGTAAAATGTTGAAAATATTATAAATGATATATTTAAATAAAATAATTATGTAATTGTGGCATTAAATTTAAGTATAAGAAAAATAAAATTACAAAATAAAGCATTTAAATATTAATTGGCAGACATTTGTTGCAGTTAGTGAAGAGTTTTTATGATGGAAATTAGGTGGAAGTCTGTTTTGTTGCATTTTTTGTAGTTGTGAGTTGCGATTTTTTTTTCAAAATGTAAATAAAATGTTTTCTTTAAGCGCTATTTATAATATTAATATTTTTACAAAAATTGCATTAATACAATTTTTTAATAGCAGCCGACTTCGATTTGTTAAAATTTAGAGAGTGGTGATACGAACAGGTAATTGGTATAAAAACTGGTATAATTTAGCGAGTTGTTATACCAGTTTAATATGATAGCAGCTTGCTGTTTTCACCAAAAAAAATTGTGAGTGTCGGAATGCAGAAAAAACTGGTATAAAACTGCTAAAGCTCAGCAAGCGATTACTTAGCACTTTCATACGATAGCAATTGGCTTCATTTTGCTCAAAAAGTTTTGAGAGTGTCGGAATGAACAAAAAACTGTGTAACTCAGCAAGCGATTATACCACATTAAAACGAGAGCAATTGGCTTCAATTTGGGTTTATGAGAGTAGGGAAGTGAAAAAAATTTACAGCGTGGAAACTGGTATAATAAGCAAACGCTTATACCGATATACATACATATGTGATTTGAAAGCAGTTGACAGCATTTTGCCAAAACATTTAAAACCGGTGAAGCAAACAAAAAACCGGTATACAAATTGGCATAATTTGGCCAGATATTATAGCACTTTAATATGATATTTGTGGGCAACGTTTTGCCAAAAAAGTATGAAAGTGCTAATGCCAACAAAGAACTGGTATAATTTAGCTTTCCGTTATACCAATTAAAAGTAATATCAGTACATAGAACAAAACATAGAATAGCGTATCGAACTGGTATAAAAAGTGGTATAATTTAGCAAATGTTATATAATTTTAATGTGATAATAGCTGGCAGCGTTTTGACAAAAAAATCAAGAGTACTGAATCAAACTAAAAACTGGTATAAAAACTGGTATAATTTAGCAAGCTGTTATGCAACTACAATATGACTTTAGTTGGCTTTGTGTTGCCAAAAAAACAGGAAATGGCGAAACAAACGACAATTGGTATAAAACATAAATTGAAATTTTGAAATTTACTGCTTTAATGAGGGTTTTACAGAGTCCCTTACTATTAAGTTCAGCTGTATTATTTTTTTTACTTTTAAATTTCGTTTTTTCACTCAAAAGTGTAGTTCGAATCGAGCGAGTCGGACAAA
The DNA here is from genome assembly GCF_016617805.1 of Bactrocera tryoni. NCBI lineage: Eukaryota > Metazoa > Arthropoda > Insecta > Diptera > Tephritidae > Bactrocera > Bactrocera tryoni. Next base: position 63,688,235 of record NC_052500.1, on the reverse strand, counting down.
GTTGGCGAATCGAAGACGGCTGGTTGGTATAGCATTTCAGCACTTTTCAGAAATTTTAAAACAAGGCAAATTATTTTCTGTTTAAAATGAAGGCGTATAGAATTTGTCGTTAAGAGGTGAAATAAAAATTAAAAAAAAATTAAAATTAAAAAAAAAATTAAATTAAAAAGCAAAATTAAAAACTAATTTTAAAAGGATTTTGCTCTCAATTGCTATATACACTACAAATAAGAAGCCAATTAAACAATTTAAACCCGAAAGTATTAGTGAACGAGCTAAAATGTACCAAATTCAAAATTATTAAAAATTTAATTTTGTCTTATTTTAATTAACACAACAACAATGTACATAATTTTTTGCGAAAATACGAAAGTACATGTACATACATATTGATTGTTATGTAAGCGCGTGTGTGTGCTTTGTGTACACTTAAAGTGTTTAACAAATTTAATTTTTGGCGCTTAAAACTATGCTTCACATTTTTCAAATTCTTTAGTGTGTGACTATTTCACGCGTTTCAATTTCAACGCGTTTACTTTTTTTTTGTTTTTGCTGTATATATTCATTAAACTTACTAGTAATTAATTAACAATACAAAAATATCTAAGTTTCTTTCACTAATCTAATGTTTTTGAATGCATTTTCGATTTTTGTTTTATTTTGCTTCAAATCACTTATTTTCGCAAACATATTTTAAAAATATGTAGCGGCATCTTTCACAAAATAAAATTTTCGAGCTTACAAACTTTACGATATTTTTTCTCAATTATTTTTCCAAAAAAAAGAAATTTCTTTCGAATGTTCAAATTTTACAATTTTTTTTTAATTTACTCACAAATAAAATATTATATTTTTTCGAACTTTCGAATTTTTTTTTTAATTTACTCACAAACAAAACATTTTTTCGAACTTTCAATTTTTTTTTAATTTACTCACAAACAAAATATTTTTTCGACTTCAATATATGAATTTTTCTTTTTAAATTGACTCACAAAAAAAATATACATATTTTCGAACTTACACTTTTTACAGTATTTTTTTTTGTTATAATATCATCCGCTTATATATTTTAATTTTGTGACAATTTTTAATTAATAGCTACAGTTACGTTACAAAAATATGTTTGAGATTATTCTTTGCATTTTTAAACTAAAGAAACGAAATAAAAATTAAAATCAAACTACTATAAAATCATTTACAGTGCGTGTTGGCTCAAATCGACGCTATTAGTTAGTAATTACTAGACATAATTGCAACTATGCATTTGCTGGCAAATAATTTAATATAACGGTATATATATTTTACATACATATACACTTCCGTCAACAGCATATCGTTAATGTTTCGCTGCAGCAGTGCGCTACGTCTTAAAAAAGTAGTATTTTGAATTGTAGTAGTAGTCTTTTAATTCCATGCTTATTATAGCTTAAAAAAGTTTTTCAACTTTTTTGCCAATTTATTAGTTACTATACAACGCAGCCCTGACGCACACCATACATGATCTTCAATTCCGGATAGATAATTTTACGTATAAGTTGATTCGTTTTGCCCGCCAACATGGCGCGACGATTATCTTTTTGCAGCACTTTAATGCCGGGTTTGTGCACGAGGAAGGCATTATCAAGTATATGGAACTCATAGTCTAAAACGCAAAGCGCATAACCCTGTAAAGAAAAAGAAGTCAAATAAATTGTTTTCTTTTTGAATTAATTTTTTAACTTTTTTTTAGTTTATTTAATTTTTTTAACTGTTTTTAATGTTTTTTATTATATATTTAAAATTTTAATTGTTTTTTTTTTATTTTTAATTTTATCAAATTATTTTATTTTATTGTTTTTTTATATTTTTTAAGCTAAAAGAAAATAATACCGTTTTTGGATATCTTTTTCAAATTTTTAAGCTTTTTTAAAATTATTTATTTTTATTTACTTTAGTAAACACTTTTTTTGTTTTTGTAAATTATATTATATTGTTTTTTTATACCCTGAACAGGGTATATTAAGTTTGTCACGAAGTTTGTAACACGCAGAAGGAAGCGTCGGAGACCCTATAAAGTATAATATATGTTTATATAAGTGATCAGTATGTTGAGCTGAGTCGATTTAGCCATGTTCGTCTGTCTGTCGGTATGACCGTCTGTCTGTATATATACGAATTAGTCCCTCAGTTTTTAAGATATCGTTTTGAAATTTTGCAAACATCATTTTCTCTTCAAGAAGCTGCTCATTTGTCGGAACTGCCGATATCGGATCACTATAACATATAGCTGCCATACAAACTGAACGATCGGAAAAAAGTTCTTGTATGGAAAACTTTTGCATTTGACAAAATACATTCACGAAATTTGGTATAGATTATTTTCTAAATCGGTTAACTATAGCATATAGCTGCCATATAAACGGAACGGTCGTAAAAAAATTCTTGTATGGAAATGGTTTGCATTTTAAAGATATATTCACGAAATTTGGTATACATTATTTTTTAAAGCAACAATGTAATCTCCGAAGAAATCGTTTAGATCGGTTAACTATAGCATATAGCTGCCATACAAACTGAACACATAGTTACTAAAAGAAATGCACGTGTGAAGGGTATATTAGCTGCGGTGCAGCCGAAGTTAACGTTTTTTTTTTGGTTTTATTTAATTTTTTTTATCAATTTAATTCTTTTAGTTTTTTCTTTAATTCTTCTTTAATTTGTTTTTAATGTTTTTAAATTACTATTTTTCAATGGTTTCAATTTTATTTTATTGTATTATTTACATTACAAATTTTGTTTATTTTAATTTTTATTCTACTTTTTCTTAATTACTTTTAAAATTTTTTTTTAACTTTAAAGAAAATAATAACGCCTTTTTTTTAGATATTTTTCAAATTTTGTTATATTACATTTTTATTTTTTACATTTGCTGCACTTCTTTTTTTTTTAAATTTAAATATTTTATTTAATTTATAAAAAGTCTTCTTTAATGTTTAATTTGTATTTTTTTTAATTCTTTTTAATATTTATTGCTTTTTAAGTTTTGTACTTACATTTCAACTTTTTTCAAATTTATTTAGTTTTTTCTATTTTGTTTTAAAATCCTTTTAAATTCTTTTTAATATATTAAAATTTTTAATACGCTTTTATTAGCTTCACTTGTATGTATGTATGTATGTACCTATGTTTTTTTTCTTTGAAGCTTACAATTTTCTTTAACTTTTTTTAATAGTCTTAAATCTTTTTTGTTTTTAAATTTTTAATTTTTTTCTCTTTTTGTAATTTAAAACTTTTTTTAAATACTTTTTTCAATTTGATTACATTAAAAACAATAAAAAAATTCATTAAAATTTACTTTTAATTTATTAAAAAAAATTGTCGATGTTTACAAATTTTTTGTTGTAATTTTTTAATTATATTTAATTTTTTTTAATTTATATCTTTTTTTTTAAATACTATTGTTTTTCAATTATTATGATCAAATTTATTAATTATTATAATTAAATTTTTATTAATTATTTATTTTGTTTAATAACAATATTTGCTGCACTTCTTATTTTTCCCGCTTTTTTTGATTTATTAAAATTAAAAAAATTTATTTTGTTTAATTTTTTTCAATTTTTCAATTTTTTTTTAATTATTAAAAATTTGTTATTGATGTTTGAATTTTTGTTTATTGAAATTTTGTTATTTTTGAAGTTATAATTATTTTTCGATTTAACAATTTTTTTACTATTTTCAATTAAACAAATTTTTAATTTGCTTTTATTATTTTTATATTACAAAGTTCGCCTTACCTGCGTCATCTTATCACTTTTGCCCTCCCAGCTCAGTCGCTCGTCGTAGTGCGGATCGGCATGTGTGCCTATATAGATGGGCTCCCAATGCCGAAAATAGCCCGTACGCTTGCCTATGTGGAAAACGCTCAGCTCATCGGTTTCATTTGCGGCCATCCACTCCTTGGACTGTGGCACACCATGACAACTGGCACACACGCGCTTATGGAAGGGTATCGCTTTGCCGGTGCGCAAATATTCTTGCAACTCCGTTTTGTCGCGTGGCACTGTTGCATTCGCCTCCACCTCGAAGATGGAGAGCGGAAAAACTCTATAAGCAATGGAAAATATAGCAGTGAAGAATGGTAAAATATTTAGTTGCATATACCTCGGCGATTTGCGTTGCAGATACGCGTCGTTGCGCGCAATCATTTCGAGAAATTTCTTCACCAAACCGGGATTTGGATACAATTCAATATCTGAGGCTAATATGAAATGTGTTAAGGCAGCATCGCGCGCAATATTACGACCCACATTCACCGGATATAATAATTTCTTTTGTGACTTATATAAATGGCCGGAACTGATATTAAAATAGGGTGGCGGCAACGTGCAATTATAGGGCGTCTTCAGTACTTCTGACTGCTTCGCCACCTGTTTGGGTATGTGTTTCGTGCTGAAGTAGAGATGAAATGTGGTAAAAGTGCGCACCAACGGACTTTCTGGCAGACATTCACGCAGGTACTTAATGGCATCAATGGTCGGTTGATAGTCAGTGCCCGGTGTGTGCATCGCAATGCTGACGGGCGCATTCCAACTATATAAAAAAGGTGAAATTAGTGCTTGATACAATACACAAGATATTTAAGATGGACTCACCGCTCCAGCAGCGGTATGAGATTATCTAAAAATGTATAATCCGCATGTGTTGTATAAGTGATCGATTCGGAGCACTTGAGCGGACCATGATCGGCGCGCACGTAATTCTTGAGAACCCAAAAATCGCCACGTTGCAAGACCTCAGGCTTGAAGTCGCGATCGTAACAGTTTAAGAGCGTTTCCAGCCGTACTTCTGGATCTTTTTCTTCAGCGACTGCGGCATCGCCATCATTTACAGTATTATTTGTGTATACAGCAGGGTCTACTATGGGAGCAACGCCACCAATATTTCCCGCCACAGCGCTACCGGCTTGATTTTGTGTGGGCGCTGCAGCAGTATCAGCAGCTGTAGCAGGAGCCGCTGCCGCAACGCCACCGGAATCGTTGGGGGATAGTGATAGATCGTTTGATGCAGGTGGCGGTGGCGGGGGCGGCTGTATTTTGTCACCTATTAGTTGTGCCTGTAATTGAAAACCGCAATAATTATTTTTTCAAATCCATATATGGTTTCATATGAGAGTGCTTACGCTATTCGCTGTGTCCACGCCGCGTTCCTGTATGAAGAATGTGTTGCTGCCGTTAAAACCGGTGCCATTGCCAATCATAACGTGACTGCATATGTAGAGTATGACCAGTATATTGATCAATATGCTGCAGCGTAGCAACCAATTACGGCGTGTGAACATTTTCTGACCTAAGGGCTCGAAGCGCACCATTTTTGTGTGTGTTTAGTGCGGCAGTGGAGGACTAGTAGTTACGTGTAATGTGTAGGAAGAAAGCAAGTTTTCAGCTGCTTGCTAGCGTATGTAATGTATAAAGGTTTTGCTATAATAAAGTACACCTGTAAAATTTAAAATATATTACGTTAACACTTTTAAATTAATAATAAACTGCTAATATTTATGGGGTAAAATTATCGATTGCCGACAGACAAACTAGTTTGTGAGCTTCATTTTATATTTTATGTATAAAACAACAACAAAGAAATAACAATTTTCTTTTATAAAAAAAATTTATTTCATAAAGATTATATTCTAAAAATTTTATAATTACAGATTAATTATTAAATTCTCAACAACTACTTCTTTTTAAAGAAATTCATGATGTTGCCCTGCTTCGTTTTGGCAGCTGGCGTTGGCTTGGATTTGCTTTCTTTCGGGCTTTTCTTTGGGCTTGCCTTCTTGGGTGTCTTTTGACGTACAGCTGCTGGCTTCGCATGCGTTTTCGACTTAATCGTAATTACAAAACCATCCTCATCCAAGTATGTTTCGGATTTTGGCGGTGTATCAGCTATTTCAGTTACTTCTTCTGTATCAATTTTGCCTTGCTTTGGCTGTGGTTGTTCTTCTTCTTTCACATCATCATCTTCATCATCTGAATCTTCGATACGCAAACGTTTGCGACTGCTTGTAGCTGCTTCAGCCTTCTCGGTTTCTATGACTTTGCGTCGCAACTTATTGATCTCTTCTTCCTCATCCGATGATTCGACGTGCACTTCAACTGGTGCTTCTTCGTCCTCTTCCATTTTACTGTCCTCTTTTTGCTCACCTTCATCTTCATCGTCGAACAATTGTGCTGAAGTGTTGGCTTTATCAACTTCTTTTTTGGCTGTTTCTTTGCTGTCAGTTTGCTTTTTAAAGAAATCATTTAATTTTTTGGGCGACTTTTGACGGATGACACCAGCAGCCGCTTTACTCGTAGTTTCCGCAGCTGGTTTTCCTTTGGGCGCAAAAAAGTTGCCGATACCTTTTTGTCCACTAGCTGCCGCTGCGGCTTTTTTGTCTTTTGGTGAAATTTTTTTCTGTTCGATTGTTTTCTGTGGTGACTTTTTGCCAGCATCTAATTCGCTCTTTGCTTTATCTTGTGGTGATGTTTTATCTTTTGCTGTTGCTTTAGTTTTAGACGTGCCAGCATCTTTATTTTTAGCATCTGTAGCAGAGCTACTATCTGAAGTATTGCTTTGTTTAGTTTTTGCAAATGCGCTCGCAATTCCCCTCGCCGGTTTAACATCTGTTTTACTTTCCACTTTGACGGATTCATTTTTAGTCGATTCTACATGGCCATTGATTTGTTTAGCGCCACCCTTACGCGTTTGTAAGTCTTCTATTTTGATAGCGAACCATGTTACCGGTTTTAAATCTTCAGCGGGCGCTTTTGCGCCACCGGCTATTTCAACAGAGTAAAGGGCGGACTCGGCCTCTTTTAATTTACTTAACCATTCTTTCAACTTTTCTTCGCCTTTCACGATAGTAAATATCTCTTTATTGGCATCCTCCTTTTCAAGGCCATGGATTACGAACCGCTTTTCATATTTGATGCCTTCCTTTTCTTGTTGCTTTAAATATTTTGTTATCGTAGAACTAATTTCATCCATTGGCATGTGATACTCATTTATTAAATCCGTTAGCAACACACGCTTGTCGAAATTTATTACACAATCATTTAGCGCTTCCTCTAATTTAGCAGCACACATATTTTCTCTTTTAATTTTTTTAATATATTCTCAAATTTTCACTTGAATTACGACCGGCAAAATTTACAAATTCGCAAAAGCGCACAAAATATAAGAAATGCTCGTTCACAATGAATTTCACAATTGCGCAGCTGTCAAATTGGAATGTGAGCCACGTGTGGATTACGTCAGCAAGATATGCAAAGCGTACGCGGCGGTGTGGAATGTAACACATATTAAATAACTTTAATTTTATAAGTTTTATCCAAATTTATATAAGATTTATTAGTGTTAAGTAATATAAAAAATTTTGATGTTAAATATGTTTTACCAAATTCAAAGCTTCTTCAGTCAAATTGTAGCTACTGACTAAATTAAGTCTTGCCGAAACATTTGGAAGCGACTTCTGTTGGCTTGCAGACTATTATGTTTGTACTATAAGTGTTTATTTGTTTTGAAGTAATTTAAAACATTTCAAAAACATTTATATTTAATATGTGGACAGGTGATTTACTAATTATTGACACAATTGGAAACTATATGTAATTTACATTTGAGCTATACGTATTCTATGGAATATGCAAATTAAAAACACCAGAAATGAAAATAATTTAAATTAAATTAGAAGTCACATGGCGTATGGTTCCAAATATACAAAAATTGTTAAAGAGATGGACATCACCTTCGTTTTAAATCAAGGTTTTATATAACGCTTAAATTTTCACTAAATTTTTTTGTAGACAAATATTTTTTGGACTTAAACAAAATGTTGTGCTAGGAGAAAATTTATTTAAATTAAAAATCTTTTGTATTTTTTTATTTGACAATCACAAGCTAATAGCTAAATCATGGACAAATAAAACGCACTTAGCTTATTCACATTATCGCTTAAATATAAATTATGTTGGCAATGCGGACAAGAGCAATCAGCTGATATACAATTTAGTTTCAAATTTCAAATTTGTAAACGGAATATTAATATACTATACAAATATATTTATTTTATTTATTTGAGTTCTAGAATACAAAAAACTGCAAACAAATGTTCATATTTGTCTTAATATTAACTCAATACTCTTCCAAAAAATCTGTAATTTTGGTTTGTTTACATTTTCATCTGTCAATATGAGATTTCTCGCTATTGCCAACTACTTTTTTTTTTGGAATAAACCTAGCTATTGTGAATGAAAAAAAACGATGAACTGGCAATGCCTCTAGTTCAATATACAAGCTATGACAAGCCAACATAATTATATTGGCTAAGTCTTCCATACAAAATCAGCTAATAACTTAATTTGCTGGTCGAATAAAAAACGCCTATGGAGAAAAGGTAAGTTTGAATTTTTAAATTTGTAAACAGACTTTTTACAAACTAAATAATTATTTATTTGGTTTATCTACAGCAAAAGAAAAGTTTGGACAGAGAGCGAGACGCTCCTATTCCTGAAGTGTTACAAAGAGAGGAAGGATGAGTTCATGCATGTGCGCAAGAAAAAGTTCGCCTATGAAAACGTCTTGAAGGACATGATATTTCAAGGATTTACGGTAAGAATATTTTCAGGTTAATGTGTAAATATTTATTACATTTGTTTCCACAGGATACAACGGTGAATGTGGCTGCCCTTGTAGCAAAAATGCGAACGCTTTTCAACGCGTATAAAACAGCGAAAGATAATGAGAAGCAGACTGGAACAATGCCATACATGTCGGAAATGGACGAAATTTTCGGCGAAAGCTGCTTGGTGTCCAACAACCACACAATAAACATAGGAACAGATCGTCAAGAGGCATTGATTGCGTCAAGTGGTTAGTTCAAATTTAATTTTCATTACATATTGCTTATATTGAATTCGCTTTTTTTTATATTTTTAAACAGAGGATACAACGGTGAATGCGGCTGACCTTGTAGCAAAACTGCGAACGCTTTTGAACGCGTATGAAACAGCGGAAGATAATGAGAAGCAGACTGGAACAATACCATACAAGTCGGAAATGGACGACATTTTTGGCGAAAGTTGCTTAGTGTCCAACAACCACACCATAAACATTGTAACAGATCCTCAAGCGACCTTGATTGAGTCAAGTGGTTAATTCAAATTGAATTTTCATTACGTATTGCTTATATTGAATTCGCTTTTTTATATTTTTAAACAGTAAATCAGTGCTTAAAAAAGTCAACTGATTTTGAAGAAATGCTCGACGATATGCAAAGTACCTCTAGGCAGAGTCGGTCTGCACTAAATCGTAGCATGTGCACACCAACTGAAGTGTATCCACAAGAGCCGAACGCAGCAAATGCTACTCCATATGCCCATTATCAGAAAAGCGCTAGAGAACGATATTTTGAACAAAAAATCGAACTAAAAAGAAAAAGAGTAGAAGAAAGGTCGAAGTTCTACGCGAATATACAAACTAAGATACAGGATTTGGTGGAAAAACAAGATCTTCAGATGGAAATTGAACAAAAAAAACTAAAAATAAAAGAAGAAAAACTAAAAATAGAAGAAGAAAAACTAAAACTTCTGCAGCAGTTTGTTATGAATAAAAGATAGCAAAATTAGTTGATTTCATAACGAACAGATATTGTTTTATTTCACTGTGTTATATTTCACGCAAATACGCAGTCAAGCTTATCATAAAATGTACATTTTATACATTATACTAATTTAATTACTTTATTAAGTATTTAAAATTTTATCAAAATTCTGAATTTAGTAAATTTTTTTATTTTTAATTAAGTTCTGAATTTTGCATTTTGAAAAATTGAACTGGAAAATTCGCAACGCTGCTTCACAGCCAGCCTGTTAAATAACCAGAGGCAAACTGTAAATGAAATTATTAACATCTGTATTTGTACTTTTTTAATTTTTATTGAAATATCTTAACCAAAGATTTAATTTTTTACCCAAAAACGAATATACCGCAGAAAAAACAAATACCACATAACCTCAATCGGCAAATTGACTTCGCTGTTCCCGCCTTCAGCGATAATCATTAACATGTAAATATTATATGTATGTACATATGTATGGAAGATTGAATTAAACAGATAATTACAATTCTCTCCAGAACCAACTGATTTCCACACATAACTGCAACCGCAATATGTGTGTATGTACGTATGTATGTATTTGTAAAATTTTCACGATTATTTCCAGGTAACCAAAGTGTGTTCATATATGTGCATATATATAAATAGCAGAACGAAAACGGCAGGTAGAAATCAAAGAAAGTGTGAAACATGCAAAGCACAAGTGGAAAGAATTCGGCATATTTGAAACCGGCTACAAGAATCAGCAAACAAATGAAATACCCAACAAAGAGCATTGGCATCAATTAGTCATATTTAAGCAGAAAACGACAGCGCTGATTGCAGAGTTGGCAAAAATAAAGAGATAAAAATGTTAATAAAAAGATTTTATTAAAAAATAAAAAAAAATAAAAATAAGAAATGAAGGATGTAAAATTCCGTTGAAAACTTTATGTAAACATTTAAGCGCTCCAACAGCATCTCGTCATATGCCAGAATATTTCAAGTTTTAACCTAAAAAAATAATTGGTACTGCGTATTGTTGAAAAAATCTGTGCAAATAAACACTCAAATGCTGGTCGTTTACATGTAATTTGAATGCGTCACGGACAGTGACTCCCGTAAACTCAATTTTAACAAATGATAAACTACCATACATACATATATGTATGTAGGTATATGGTACAACCGTTTATATTTTGCGCAGATCTCTCAATTTATTTGTACTTTTTTCAAGGCTCGGTTTTCAATTGTAAAGTTCGGACGGTTCATAAATAAAAAACACAAATTTACCATTCAATTTATTGAGTTCGTAGGCTTATTCGTGATTATATTATCGAGTTATCGATAATCTCCAATATAATTGGGGATCTGATAGTTTGAATAATTTTTTTTTAAATAATTACAAGAAAAAACGTTAACTTCGGTAGTACCGTTGCTATAATACCATTAACGTTAATTTTTTTATAAAAAGTGTTTTTTCTTGATTTATACGATAAAGGAGTCCGATATCAACAATATATTCGGCGATTTTAGCATTGCCTTGAACAGTAATCAATGGCAAATTTTGTGAAAATATCTGGTGAAATAAAAAAGTTTTCCATAAAAAGGCTTGAATTGGATCGGAACCTGCCTGCGAAGGCCTAACCTCACGGTGCTTTCTATTGCTAGAAGCACGTAGATCGATACAATGCGTTGATCAGCGCCCTAAAGCATAAATGCATTCAGCCCTCATATCTTGGAGAACCAAAGTATGATTGTTTTCTGCACTTATACCTTGGTTCCAATTGGTTCGGGTGGATAGGGACACCCTAGCCGCCTTGGTCGGGTTCGAGGCCGACCTAAAACCTCTGCCGTACTGTGGGTCCGGCACCCGGCCGGAATGCGACTCCACATTGGACAAAATGCCCTGCCTGCATTTACATTCAAACCAGAGCCACTACCATTCACAGGCACAACAACCAGAATGTTTAACGTAGGTACCTGTAGACGACAGCCTTACCCCACGGTACTCAAAAGTACAACGGATCAAATCAATGCGTTGATCAGCGCCCTGAAAATTCCAGGCATTTTCAGTACGAATTGGCAGTGTGGAATGGACACACTAACCACCTTGGTAGGGTTCGAGGCCCATCTAAAACCTCTGTCGAACTATGGGTCTGGCACCCAGTTGCAATGCAACTCCACATCGAACTGACAAAAAGTCAATTCTACTCGCATTTGGGTATAAACCACAACCACCACGATACTCCCCGAGGGGCCAGTCCGCATGAGCAGGTTGGAGTTACCTCCAAGGGCTCCTGCTCCCCGTGGTTCCAGAATGAAGTCTCCGGTCAGACCTCGTAGCCGGAACTACTACCAGTTGAGCTTTCATATTGCTCTGGAATGGTGGCCAATATAGAAGGTGGGATTGGACCCCACTGACACACAAAATATACACAACACAACACACAACACTCATACTAAAAACTAACCCTAATCCCCATACCCATACCCAAATCCCTAATGTCTGAGTACATCGGGCATTCTGCAATTATATGCCCCCAATTTTCTACCCGCGCCCCTCAAAAACAACCGGACCGATCAGATAGGTGCCTCTGATGCATTCACAGGCAGAGACGGGCATGGGTAAATCGACTCCAGTCTCAAGTTAATTGCCCAGATGTTAAATACATATATCAATATCTGTGGTTCATCACATTGTGACGGAGCACTTGAACATGTGCAGGGTGTGCGCGAAGATGATCCTAAAAGTGCTCACTGACGACCAAAAATTGCGGCGAATGGAAGTATGTATGTCACATCGCCTCTCTTGTGAACAGCTACCTAATCCAGATGAGGCACCTTCGGACTTTTTTGGTTTCGTTGCCTGAAAAGGTCGATGAAAGCCAAGCATTTAAAGACGACAGAGGGAATCCAAGCAGCATACACCTCGGCTATCAAGTCTATTCTGAAGAATGCCTTCCGTGACGCCTTTAATGCTTATTTTATTTTAAAATTTTTAAAGAATTGCAACGATTGGTTGAATAAATTTTTTTAAATCCACTCAGCCCTATTACTTTCCGGACAAACCCCGTAAGACCGACTCATCGAAATGATGAGGGACTTGTAGAGTTTGGTCTTTGTTCATTGGAAGAGGACTTTGCCTACTCAGTCCAAAGTAGCACTACTTTGTCTCCTTTGAGTAAACTAAAAGTCACAGTGCATAACTCTAGCCCTAGCCCTATTTTGTTCTCTTCAAAGTAATCGCGCCCAGATATATTGCACTTCTGCCAGCTTTTCATTCCATCCTCAAAGCACTTAAAATAGTAAGATCTTGCTCAGCTCCTCCTTTGATGCAGTTTTTATCTCCTCAAAGGTCCTTTCATGGACCACTTCAATTTTGGGATTCTCATGGGGCCAGGTCTGGAGAATACGGCGGCTGCGGCATCATTAATGTGTTGTTTTTGGCAAATATTCTTGCACAAACAGCGATGTGGGAGCAAGGGCGTTATCATGGTGCCATAGACAATTTTTTTTCTTTCACAAATCTTATCAACAATTGCAGGTAATATTTTTTATGGACCGCACGGCCTTTTGGCAAGATATCAAGATATCCCTGCAATCGAAGAAAACCCTTAGCAAAATCTTCACATTTGACCTAACTTGCCAGGCTTTTTCGGTCTTGGCTTCCATCGGGATGATACAGTTTTGGTTTCTACGTCATAATCATAAGCCCATGATTTATTACTAGTTATGATCCGCTGGAACACATCAGGGTCGGAGTGAGTCCAACATCTCCTGAGCAATATAAACGCTATTTTTGGTCGAAAGGGAGCAAAATCGAAAAACACCTCTTGGGCCGAGCTAAGATTGTCGGTCTGGAAGGTTTTCCTATGTGTTTGGTGAGATTGACCATGAATAATCTACTATGGACTGCTCCTATGCGGTCTAACTCTTAACTTGGATCTGTATTGCCAACAATTGGACCATCTTATGGAAGTATGCGCCCAAAAGCGGCGAGCTTTTACCAATAGAATATGAATTGTGTTTTATCCGCATAGCGCCCGGCCACATACATATATTAATAGTGACTCGCTAGATGCTGTGGGAGTTTAGTTGGGATATTTTTATGCATCCAACTTTTAGCCCTAACATCAAGTGATTACTAACTGTTCCTGTTTATGACGTATGCTTTTTCTGGTGAAAAATTCGCCTCTATAGAAGCTTGTGAAAATCGATTTTACATCTTGTATCTAATCAATTGAATTTTCTAAAGAATGCCTGTTAAATAAAAAACCCTCCAATCCATCTCCATCAGCACTTTACATACAGCAACTAAGCTCCAATTTTAGCACCAACTGTTTGAACATATGCTCCAAATATGTTATGGGTTTACTCACTTATCCATTCGTCCTTACATACTTACATATACATATATGATATACATACGAGTATATGACATATGCACAGTACTTTCAATGTTTTTTTATTTCCAAAGTCGACTGCTTTTATGACATCTTCAAACTACAGCAAGTAGCAAAATAATTGGCACCCCACTTGTCTTTTACGAGTCTTCAAAAAATGAAAAAGAAAACGAATCAAGACTGAATTTAATGCCCGTTCTAGTTGTTGATCATACTGGCAAGAAAGCCACTTTAGTATTTTGAATTCCAGAATATTTTTGGTTTTATTACTCGTTTAATGTCAGCAAAGAGGGGTCACATGACTGCAAACACATGAGCTCTCAAAGGACCATGGAAGTGCAGCTACATAGTTTTTATAAAATTTATGTCATAAGAAAAATATGATATTCACAACATATGTTTTTATAACGCGTGAGTATAGTTTGAATCGACTTGTAGAGTTATGGGTTGCGCATGGGTAAAAATAGTGTGATTTTAAAGAAAGCTGGGACTCCTTTACATATGTATGAAAAATAAATTTTAAATAGTAGTAGTAGTATATATACGAAGTAGAAGTACTTTTTTCAATAGCCTTTTTTCTTCTTTTTGAGGTCCAGCATTCAGTGCAGAAAGTATAGCAGCCGTAGGAGAGAGTGTGCACGAAGACCGTGGAGAGTCGATTCGGTGCCGTTCGCAGTAACTCGGACTAACGTATGGAACGTTTTAGCGCATTTTACATCGAGATCTCAAGCCGCTTGACCTGCACAAGTGACATTGCTTCGCTCTTGACAATTTCCAAGAAGATCCGACGTTTACGAGCCAAATTTTGTTCAGCGATGATGCACATTTCTGGCTCAATGGGTATGTAAAAAAAAAAACAAGAAAAAACGTTAACGTCGGTTGCACCGAAGCCAATATACCCTTCACAGGTGCATTTCTTTTAGTAACTATGTGTTCAGTTTGTATGGAATCTATGTATATGCTATAGTACAGTATAGTATAGTATAGAGATTACATTGTTGCCTTAGAAAATAACACATACCAAATTTCGTGAATATATCTTGTAAAATGCGAAAGTTTTCCATACAAGCATTTGATTCCGCTCTTTCAGTTTGTATGACAGCTATATGCAGGGTATAAAAGTTGGGACGAAGAGCAACCTCATGAGACTCAAGAACTGTAATTTCATTCAGAAAAAATGACGGTTTGGTGTGGATTGTGGGCCGGTGGATGGATATTTTTTCAAAAATGATGCCGGTGAGTACGTATCCTCAATGGCGATCGTTATCGGGTCATGTTAACCGACCAGGTACGCCGAACTTGTGTCTACCGAGATATTTCAATATCAGTTTGGCAAAAGCCGGGAAATAGAAGAAAAGCACAAGATAATAGCACCATGCCTTCCTCCTTATAGCTTTGGCTAAGAGCGTTCGACAATATGCAGTCTGAACACCTACAACTGACTTTGCCAATTGTAAGTAGTTCGGAGGACTTCTTACGGTTCACTCTGGATCAGAAGAGACTCGCATTTGCACAAGTTCTGTTTGTTGACCAGCGGTTGTCGAGTTAACTTGAGATCCAGCGCTCGAACGGAAGATGACAACGGAAAACCTACACGTTTCCAATCGAATGAAATTGGGATAAGAGTGCCCTCCCTAGCAAGTTTATCGGCTTTGCAGTTTCCGGTGATTTTGCTGTGAGCTGAGTATAGTTGCTCGGCTATCGAAGTGAATGCACGCATCTCTGAAGGAAGCTGCACTTCGGAGCAACTGCAGGTACCTTGTTGGCAGCCATCTCCGCTTGAAAGAAACTACAGTGGTCCGCTATCTTCAAACATAACAAAAGACTGCATCTCCTACCCTCTTACTTTATTTTGACCCAGTTCTTGAGATTTATCGATTTTCGGCGATAATCACTTTACCATTGCATTCTTAAATGTTTTCGCTTGGGAGTGCAACCACAAATCAAAGGATTTAAGAACTTCTTAATATAAAAATTCAATCAACTGACCATTAATTGTCGAATCAGATGCAGTTAAACTGATTTTACGGTGCTTACAAAGTTGACCAACTAATTTCAAGTGATATCGATAACAACTTCTCTATCAAATACCAGAAATTCAATTAGGAAAATTAGCTTACCGTTAGTTAGCCGTCGTTACTGCGCAGTAAAACGAGAGAAAACCCACAGAAATTCTGTTGGACCTGGTGAAACACATACTAACTTATGTAACATGTTTGTATGTGTGTGTGTATTAAGACTTGAAAGTTGCCAGCATTATAAGCGCTGAATTAGCAACGCACATTCTTTTAATTATTTTTGATCTGCGCTGAAATATGAGCATTACAAAACAACTCGACGATGCCATAAAGTCATGCAAAGTTGCAAGCGAGCAACAGCAACAACTGTTGGTAAATGGTCAGCGCTGCAAGTAATCGGCAAAAGATATGAAGCACTAAGCGTTGGCTAAGCGTTGGTAGGGTGGGAGAAATTGTAGCCCACTTTAATGCAAATTTAATTTCAATTTTAGAAGTTTTAATTGCGACCGACAAGCCGTGGCTTACAATTCACCAGTCAGTGGTTTTGCGTAATGTAATCGACAGACCATCAGTCGCCGCTGATGAATAAAGAGTTCAGTGGTAGAACGGTAGAAACTTCGGCTGTGGTGTCGAAGTGTTAGAAAAGCGATTTATTATCGAAATCGCCGATAGGTTTTAAAGGAAGTAACGAATTTATTTCAGAATACAAAAGAAGAAATACATAAAAGGGTATATAAAGGGTGGTCCATTTCGTGGTTTCCTATTTTTTTTTAAAGAAAAAACACGGACTTCAAATTTAAATTCGAAATTCGAAAGAACATTCCTTGTCATTTAGTTTTTGAAGCTCTTTTAAATGTTATGTCTCAGATGACCCATCCGTTGAGTTCAATTTTCTAAGACTCGTTCGAGCATTTCGACTGGTATATGGCGAATGACATGCTTGATGTTGTGCTGCAAGGCTTTAATCTAAGCGGGATAGGCCGCATAGACTTTATATATCCCCTTAGGAAAAAGTCTAACGGTGTGAGGTCACAAGATCTTGGTGGCCAATCGACCGGCCCAAAAAGTGAAATTGTCTGCTCACGGTAGTGTTCTCTCAATAAATCCATTGATTGATGCGCTGTGTGGGAAGTGGCGTCGTCTTGTTGAAACCAAATGGCGCCGAGATAACGAGCTTCAATTTCAGGCTTCAAATAGTCAGTTATCATGGCGCAATAACGGTCGCCATTGACGGTTACGTTCTCCCTGGCATGATTTTTGAAGAAATATGACCGATGATTCCACCAGCCCAAAAACCACACCTGTTTTTTTCTGATGAACTGGCAGCTTTTGAATCTCTTCAGGATGCTCTTCAGCTTAAAGATGGCAATTTTTCTTGTTCACATATATTTGAGTCAGAAATAAGCCTCATCTCTGAAAAAAATTTGGCTAAAAAACGTCGGATCTTCTTCGAACTTTTCAAGTTCTTCACGCTTATTATTTACATATATATGAATGTACTTTATAGGACCTCCGATATTTCCTTTTGGGTATTAAAAACTTCATGATAAACCTAATATGATTTGAATTTCCAGTTATAGGTCTAAAGTTCTTTACATCAGCGGTGAAGCCATGACAAATATTAGATTTTATTAAGTTAGTTAGATATTCGAAGCGACAAAGATTACGAGACTAACTTTTAGGCCACTTCACAAATTGAAATAAGAGATATTGAAGTGATAGAATATTACTAACTAGAAAAAAATTCGAACCAGCCCAGCCAAGCACCCGGAGTTTTTGCCGAGTCACCATCAATATGTAGGGTCTAGGATCTAATTGAATACAGTACTTATTTTATTGACCAAAGTTGGCCTCTTCTGGTCGATGGCTTCTCTTAGACGGTTTTTTGTTGATGCTGCAGGTCCGAATAAAGAGTTTGTTGCTAGAAGAATAGCTCTAATATATTATTATCTGTCAATACCACCAAACTCGTAGCAAAACCTTCTCGATCGTCAATCCTGGCTGGAACACTGTTTGCGTCGGATTACAGCGGTTTGATCACAACCATTTTCGCTTGACGTTGTCGTAAATAACCCACTTTATATGACCAGTAACCAACCACTTTAGAAACAAACCGATTTTGTTATGTTTCTGCTTCGACTCGTAGATCGAAATTAGACCTATGAGGTTTTATAACGACCCTTTACTACTCCTGCTCTCTATATTTGAGTTTTGTTCTCTTGTTCAAAGATTATATTACATAAGAAGCTGTGGACGCTCCAAGCTACTACCATAATTGGTATTCTGTCTCTATCTAATTACGCCAATTGCTTGTTCGATTCGTCATTAATTTTTTATTCTTTTCTCCTTCAATTAGCAGTGAAATAACATTTCGTATTCTTGAAGGAATTCGTTAAAATAATTTTTTGTAAATAAAGAGTGATCCATTTCGAGGTTTCCTATTTTTTAAAGAAAAACACAGAAACTTTAAATTTAATGTAGTATGTTTCTTATCATTCGAAAGTACATTCTTTGGTATATACTTTTGGAAGATTATCCCTTCCAAATGTTGGCCGCGGCTACGTCTCAAATGGTTCATCCATTGAGTCCAATTATCGATCCCTCGTGCGACCGGAAATTGGCGAACCATGCGCGTGATGTTTTGACACAAGACCAAAATTGAAGATGAATTGTTCTCATAGACTTTAGACTTTACAAATTCCCCTTGGAAAAAGCCTTACGGTGTGTTATTCCATGATCTGGCTGGTTTAACTATTCATGATATGAAAATATCTTTTGATATTGATCCATTCACCTACTTATTTCAGTGTCCTGCCTCATCAAGCCAGGCAAATATCCATCAATCTCCCATGAAAGGCTGGCAGATAATTTGAGTTCTTTTTAAACAGGTAATCAAATATTTACTTATTACTTTCTAAATTTCTTTCCTTGACTGTGCCTTGTTACGTCAAATCACAAATCTTAGACTTTTTAAGATTAGAAGGTCATTTGAAGACACATTTGTCGACGTAAAAATACATAAAAATTTAATTTCTAAACTTTAAAACCAACCTGCCAAAATTTCTTATATACCAGAAAACTTACGTCAATTTAAGACATACGAGTCGTACAAATAATGCTTTCAAATGATGAAGCTTTCCTCCAAAGTAACACACACACCAGTAGCCCAAGCGGTCTGACCGCAACGCTAAAAAATTATGAATGATGATGGATATTCGTCTTCGCTTTTTTGCCTGCAGTTTATTATACATTTTTTTCTTTCTTAAAGCTGCAGAGAGCGTGAGAGAGAGGAGGCATGTTGCCGTATTCTCTGTTCCCATTTTCCCTAAAACAAAACGCTTTAGGAAAGCAAAAAATAGCTTTGTGCCACATACAGAAACAAGCTGCTTGTGGTCGTCATACGGCTTTAGGAGTGTGAAAGAAGTGAGACCACTGAAAATTACTAAACCGCAATGAAAACTTGAAAATGCAGGAAATTGGTTGGCGGTTGCTGATTGTTGGAGCGGTGGTGGAGTGGCTGGGAAGTTTAGCTGAGTGAGTTCTTGTCTCATAAAAACAGTGCCGAGTTTTTAATACTTCCAAAAAGGATGGCAGTCGTCTGTGCAGCTGATATCTTAAATGAAAATAAATTGAGTGTTGCTGCTGCAGAGCGTGAAATGCGTTATCGTCGTTAAATAAATTTGTGCGTTAATTAGGGTTGCATTTTAAAATCGCACAGCGCGAAACAACTCTGAGTTGAGTCGCAGTTGAGCGATTTAAAAAATATGTTAAGTTAAATTTGGTAATTTTTCGCACTCAAAAAATTAAACTCTTAGCCTTTGCAGTTCTTGACTGATTTTTGGTTGGTATTATTAAGACTCTGCCCTAGATACTCTTAATGTTACTTATTGAATTCTTTTATTGAGGTAAAATACTTCGTTTTTCTTTTTACACTGAGAGGCTTTAGTTGTCAATACGCAGGCAGTGTCAAGTACTTGCGGCTTATCTTGGGTAGACAGGCAGCTTATGAGGCAGCCAAACACTGAGGAGAGTAAGAAAGACATAAGTAGCTTTATACTGGTCTTATATCACTGCAAACAGCTGGGGTCTCTCACCCAAAGTGGTTACCTGCCTTGGCAAAACAGTAGACAAACTAATAACGTTTTATAAGGTAATTGTCTGGTCAGCTGCGGATCTAGTAATTTGGCAATGGAACAGTTTTGAAAAATTAATGTTATTTGGAAACAAGTAAGGAAGGGCTAAGTTCGGGGTAAAGTGATAATCGAGATTTCATAATACGTCATTTACATATTTTTCAAATACCGTATTTTTGTAAAGTTTTATTCCGCTATCATCATTGGTTCCTAATGTTTATACTCGTATTATATAGAGAAGGCATCAGATGGAATTCAAAATAGCTTTATATTGGAAGAAGGCGTGGTTGCGAACCGATTTCACCCATATTTCGTACATGTCATCAGGGTGTTAAGAAAATATTATATACCGAATTTCATTGAAATCGGTCAAGTAGCTCCTGAGATATGGTTCTTGGTCCATAAGTGGGCGGCGCCACGCCCATTTTCAATTTTTAAAAAAAGCCTGGGTGCAGCTTCCTTCTGCCACTTCTTCCGTAAAATTTAGTGTTTCTGACGTTTTTTGTTAGTCGGTTAACGCACTTTTAGTGATTTTGAACATAACCTTTGTATGGGAGGTGGGCGTGGTTATTATCCGATTTCTTCCATTTTTGAACTGTATATGGAAATACCTGAGGAAAACGACTCTGTAGACTTTGGTTGACATAGCTATAGTAGTTTCTGAGATATGTACAAAAAACTTAGTAGGGGGCGGGGCCACGCCCACTTTTCCAAAACAATTGCGTCCAAATATGCCCCTCCCTAATGCGATCCTTTGTGCCAAATTTCACTTAATTATCTTTATTTATAGCTTAGTTATGACACTTTATAGCTTTAGCTTTTCGGTTTCCGCCATTTTGTGGGCGTGGCAGTGGGCCGATTTTGCCCATCTTCGAACTTAACCTTCTTATGGAGCCAAGGAATACGTGTACCAAGTTTCATCATGATATCATGAAGTTACAGCTTGCACGGACGGACGGACAGACGGACGGACGGACAGACAGACATCCGGATTTCGACTCTACTCGTCACCCTGATCACTTTGGTATATATAACCCTATATCTGACTCTTTTAGTTTTAGGACTTACAAACAACCGTTATGTGAACAAAACTATAATACTCTCGTTAGCAACATTGTTGCGAGAGTATAAAAAAGTTTGTGCGTCCCTGACGACTTAGATTACTGCATCACAGAACCATCTACTGGCGGTTTCTTTTCTACGCAAATACCTTAGAGAGATATGTGGGTGTTGCGAAACCGCTGCAGCAGAGATGAGATTTATCATAAATGATTGAAAGCTTAAGGAAAGTGTTGGTGGGGGAGACTACTGTCGGTGAAATGTGCATTCACTCCGATAGTAGAGCGGTAATACTTGCTTAGAACTGGATAACAAGGAGCACAATACCGGACAAAGAGAGTTTGCTTTCTTCATCAGTAGCATCAATTTACTTTGCTAAACTTATTAACAGACT
The DNA here is from genome assembly GCF_016617805.1 of Bactrocera tryoni. NCBI lineage: Eukaryota > Metazoa > Arthropoda > Insecta > Diptera > Tephritidae > Bactrocera > Bactrocera tryoni. The sequence goes on along the minus strand of NC_052500.1, from coordinate 63,666,609 downwards.
TGATTGGGTGTCTGGTCACAGCGGAATCGCTGAAAACTCCGAAGGTTATGAGCTCGCTAAGAAGGTTCCCTTATCTGCATTTCAAGCAAGCTTAACAAGCGCTGGTGAACGACTAAATATACGTGTTCTGACTGGACACTGTACAATAGGCGCACATATCTTGTTTACCTTATGCGAACTTGGAGAATTGGCGGTGCTGATATTAACCGCCTAAATAAACTTGTGGCAGGCTCTGAAAGCTTCGTCGAACTAGAAGAGTGACGTGTTCCATATCTAGGAGTTTAGGGAATCACAAAGAACCAACGTTCTTGTTGACCAATTGGGCTCAACCTGAAGATCACGTCTACGTCCAAAACTAGCTTATCTATACTATATTTAAACCCTACAGTAGAGCTTTGGATGGTAACTATGAGTTAAGCGCTTTAATATCCCTCTAAATTAATTTAAGCTTAAGTGATATAACAGTTATAGACACCTAGAAAACTTAAAGAGCTGGTGAAATATGGAGAACTTTTATAGAGCTTTGAATGATATTTAGTACTTCAAATCTGTTCTTAAGTCGATTAAAACTTTTATTATAAGAAAATTATTGAATCTTCTTCAAATATTTTCTATTTTCTGGTACGAAATTATAAAGACGAAGGGTGAAAGAACTCTTGACAAGTTATAACGACACAGGACGGATAGTGATAAGGAGGTTTTAATTGTTGCGCCATGATATCCGACTACTTGATACCTGAAATTGAAGCTTGTGATCTCAGCGACATTTGGTTTCAACAATCCCCACCCCACTTCTCACACATCGCATCAATCAATGGATTTATTGAGAGAACACTTTGGTGAGCAGGTAATTTCACGTTTTGGGCCGGTCGATTGGCCACCAAGATCTTGTGATGTTAGACTTTTTCCTAGGGAGATATATAAATTCTAAAGTCTATGGGAACAATTCCGCTTCGACTCAGACCTTGGAGTAAAGCAACACGCGTGTCATTCGCCAGTTACCAATCGAAATGCTCGAACGAGTCATCGAAACTAGGACGCAACGGAAGAACTATCTTTTGCGGCTAACATTTGCAAGGTATTATCTTCAAAAAGTAAATGCCAAAGGATGTTCTTTCAAATGATAATAAACATTCCCCATTAACCTTGAAGTTTCTGTATTTTTCCTTTAAAACAGTAAGGAATCTCGATATGGATCACCCTTTATGTAATACGTAATGTAAAAAGTCAATTATATGGAAGCCACTAAGCTGAGTCGCAGACGCTACTTTTGTTGCAGTTAATGAATTAGCAACAAATTGCTGGAAATACGGTTATGAACGAATGCGATTTAATACTGAACTCACAATGGACTAAAATTCTCCGTTTATTCTTTTGTTCGACACAAGAAACAGTAACAATTAGCTTAAATTAAATAGCACTTACCTCATATGACTTGCACTTTGTGTTCATTCATGACCAGCAATGGCGCGTCGCTCTAGTGTTGAAGTAATACTAAAAGATTGCTGAAATGAAAAAAAAAAAAAATAAAACAATTAAAATTTTATAATACCGTTAGTCAGTAAAAATATTATTAGATAAAGTTGTGCTTGCATTGAAAAGTTGAAATTGAAATCAGTTTCGTTGAGAAATCCGCTGTGGCAACAATAATTATGACAATTGACGCATATTAACAAACAAAAACAACATTATTGTATAATACATTATAATAATAAGCGCACAAGAGCGCTGTGTAATCAGTTAATACTATATATAAAGAAATCACACACACATTCATGCGCACTTAAGTGCTTTTTCGCGCGCTTTCATGGCTATTTGAAGACTTCCCGGCTTATGATTATTGTGTACGCCAGCGAGTACTTGTGTGAGTACTTGAGGCATGGGATTGTCCCACTTTCTGTAGTGGGCAACCGCAAGGAAACAAAAGACGTACACACAACGCAAAAATAAAAGCAAAAAAAAAATAAAAAAAACACAAAAAAATTACAAAAAAGTATATCAAAGAAATATAAAAAACTAAAATACTCATATAAGCAGATATGTGAATAGGAAATAGCTCAGCGTTAGTGGAGCTGTGGCCGCCCTTCAAGTCTATACTCGTATGTAGGAGTAGCCGAGAAAAGTAAGGTGAGAAGTGGATAAAAAATGGCTTTGGCACTAACCATTAATAATGCCAAAGCATTTACATACCTTTGAGCTGCCAAACCATTGTTGTTATGATAAGTGTTATGAGAGGCTTAGGAGGGAGTAAAAATACAATATAACATAAGAAATAAAATTGAAAAAAAAAATTAAAATAAAAATAGGTGGAATAATATATAACAGCGAATAGTAATAATCATCTGTGTTGAAGAGCAGACACGTTTTAGAGGGCTCACGTGTGCGGAATCACAATAAAGTGTAAAATTATGTGGCTATGTATGAGCTATGTAATGTGGTACGAGGGCTGCTATATACATATGTATATTCTGGCCTAGGGCAACACTAAGTGTTGCCAGGTGCAATCTGACATTTCCATTGGAAAGTTTGACATTTTTTAGCATAACATCACTCAGAACGTTTTGTCATTTAATCTTGAATTCTTTTATTTGCAGGGAATTAAAAAATTCATCTCGGCAAAAAATGGAATTAACTCTTTCGACGTGGATTATCACGACAAGAGTGCATCGATGAACTAAAATCTTTGTATGGCTATGAAGCACCATCATATAGCACTGTGAAAAACTGGTACAACGAATTCAATCGTGGCCGACGCTCGCTCAAACACGAATTCCGTGAAGGTCGTCCTAAAACAACCGTTGTGCCAGAAAACAACGATGCCGTACGTGAATTGATAATGAAAGACCGTCATGTAGCATACCTTCAGATAGAGGCATGCCTATGCATTTCTCCCACCAGCATACATTCGATATTGTATGAACCCCTGGCCGTAAAAAAGGTTTTTTCTCGTTGGATCCCGCACAATTTGACAATCGCTCAAAAAAAGGCTCGTGTGGATTGGTGTATAGAAATGCTGAAAAAATACGATCGCGGTACTTCAAAAGACGTTTATAAGATCGTCACAGGTGACGAATCATGGATCTATGCACTATGCGTATGAGCCTGAAACAAAACAGCAATCGACAAAACAAAAAAAAAACAAAAAAAAAACATTTTCAGTTGATAAATATGCCTATTTACATTATTAGGCCAGAAATATACTTATATAGCAACCTACGTAGCTACGAAACTAACAACAATAATAACAACAGCAATGACGGAATAATTGTTGTTGTTCAATGTGAAATATTTGTGGAAAAAGTAAGCAACATTTGAGAAATTAAAAAAATTTAAAAAAATATTGATATGTGGTATAATAATAAAAAATTTATAAAGAAAATAATAATTATAACAAAAAAATGTATTTAAAATAGTAATGATAACAAAACACATGTTATTTGTAAGAAAGTAGAGTAAAATAAGTAAGGGAGTACTAAGTTAGGGTGGAACCAAATATTTTATCCTCTTGCAACTTGCTAGAATCAATACCTTAAGGGCTAAACGTCAACCAGAGGATCGGAATCCATGCAATTATATATACAGTTAAACTTCCCTCACTCGAATCACCATAATCCACAAAAAAACCTCGAGTTCGAGTTATGAAAGTAAATTTATAAAAAATTTGACTTCTATTGCCAATTCAAGAGTTCGAGTTATGGAGAACTTCGAGTTATAGTAACTGACCGACATAAAGTTTGTTACACTGTTACAAAAAGAAAATGATTATACCAAACGGTGCTATTAATATGCCACATACTAATGAAATGTTCCCTGAGATTCGTTAAAGTACCTCACATACCATCACCAATCATATGGAGTAAAGTCTGAATTTCAATTGCATATCTCACACATTGACCGATATATTCGTTCAAAAGTCAACTAAACGTACCGGGGTCTAAATATTCAGTACTTAGGGACTTAAACAGTTTTTATTGGATTTAAACAATTTTCGGCCATATGATGGCAGACCTAAAGGCCGTTCCTTTAATTGCTTCTCAATTTCTGAAGTAATGGAAAGGGAAATCTGGAATTTAAGGGGGTATTCTCATGTAATCACTTCGGAAAATCGATTGTTTTTATATTTTGACAGTAAAACCTATTGAAAACATGCTGTGAAAAATTCAGACCGAAATTCCTAGTATTTGATAAGTTACAGCTCATAGTCGCCGACGTGTCGCAAGCGACTGTCTACCAGGCATCTAAACGCATTTTTCTCGAATCATCATTTTCTGAAACTGTCATGGTCCTAAAAAAAAAGTATTCAACCGATTGCTTTAAAATTTACATATGTTCCCCTACTCATTTATAGTTATCGTCTCTACCAGAATTGTTTATTTTCGAAAATATTTTCATTTTTATTTTAAACGATTTTAAACGAAAAAAAACAAGATTTTCGTGACTTTTTTTTGAAGTTCGACATTTTTTTTTGTGAAATTGATTATATTTGGTAGGGACGATAGCCGCAGAACTACTGAATAATAATCCATTCGATTTTTTATTTCAGACAACATGAAGTGAACTGAAATGGGGACTACTTTGATTAAAAAAAAATATATATTAAAAATATAAAAAACGGAATTTTTTTTTTTTTGTAAATTTCAAAATACAAACAGAAATAAATTAAAAAATTAAAATGATGGAATTTTGTTGTCGCATAAAAAAAAATTTCCTAAAAAGTGGTAAAATGTATGCGTTCACATGAGAGTACCCCCTTAAAATGGTGTTATATGGGAAATAGGCGTGGTTGTGGTCCGATTTTGGCCAATTTCCCATTGTGACATAGGAATATGAGAAAAATGCCAAGTACTAAAATTAGTCGAAATCGGTCAGTCGGGTCCCGAGACATGTCATTTCACTAGAAAGTGGACGGCGTCACGCCCATCACTCGATTTTCACACCGGTTCCCATCAAGCCTGCACTTAATTATCAATAAAAATAAAAATATATTATATGTTGACTTTGTTTCATAATATTTCCAAAATTTATGTAAAATTGATTTATTTTTAATCTTTTCGTGTTTGAGTTGCTTACAAAATATAAATAAACGACAATCGATTAATATCTCTGATGATCTCTATTCTTCAATATATAATATACATATATTCAAAATGCCAGAAAAGAGTACTTTTTAGTTTTGTGACCTGCTAACTATCAGGCCTCAAATTTGAGGCAATATTTTGAGACTAACGCTAGAGACTGTTTGGTGAATAGTAACTAGTCACAAATTGAGACTTTACCTTAAAACGTCTCAAATAGAGACTAGAGACTGGTTACAGAATCCCGCTACTAGTGGTATATGACTTAAAAAGGCTGTCATCTGATTTGAAATAAAATTTGCGATTACAATTAGTATATAATCTTTATATATAAAAATCACATGTCACATTGTTTGTCCGCGATGGACGCCTAAACTACTGAACCGATTTTAAATTTGATTGCACACCGTGTGCAATTTAATCTTGAAAGACAGGATAGCTTACATCTCAATTTAAAGTCGCAATATTATACCATATTCAGACCGAAAATTTTAAAGGATTAGATTACATTTAAGCCCTTCAGTAATCAGCCCGTTCTCACTGCCGTTGGAAAGATGAAAAAACAGCTGTTTTTGGCATTCAAGAATTCACATCGCTCAATATTTATCAAAAGAAAACATTGTCATATAGTATTTTGTAATAAAAGCCATATTCTTTTAAATATTTTCCATATAATGGAAATAATGGACGCATTTTTTCATTTGGGAAGTCGATTTTCGGGTGAAATTAGATTCATTGCTGTAAAAAAAAAAAATGTTTGTTTACATTTTTTCCCTTTGTAGTGTTTAAATCAGCTGTGATAATGTAACAGATTTCCAGTGCTGACAAGTAGATAGCGCAAAATCAGATTCGCACAGAGAGATTTAGCGTGGATCAATTTTAAATAATTTCAATGAAGTGATTTCGAACTGTCATTTTTGTCTGGCGAAATCTTGATAAATTTATAAGATTAGTGGGATAAACTATTCAACAGCAGAAATCGTGTGATTAAGTGTCGGTCTGAACATGGTATTATATTATTGCAAATTATTTGTGTATTATTTGACAGTCACAATTATTTGTTAGCTCCAAAATTGATACTTGCTCTTGAACTTGAATAGCTTTCTGGGATAGACACTCTCTCTCCTACAATTTTACAAACTACTGTTGGCGTAACTAGTCCAAATAAGGAAACTAATGTGTTATCAACACACTTATCTTATTATCTACATATGTGACCTGGTCTACGAAAAGGGAGCTAACGTGCGAAAACTAGTTTTCTGGGAAAAGCTGTTAAAAATAATCGCCAGTTTCTCGTTATCTCATTAATTGTTCTCCTTTTTTTTGACACCTAAGCCCCCTTTCCGTAGACCAGGTCACATATAGTATATACAAAGTAGCTCTAAAAACATTTGCATACCAATTTATTCACAGTCACAGTTTCGTTCAATTAATTTTGACTTCAAACAAGAAAAATATTTCCGGAAATTCAACAATTTTATCCATACTTATACTTTTATTGACAACTTGTATATAAAATATTACCTTTTAAACCACAATTCCCTTACTTGTAGAAGGAGGAATAATTAATTTTTTTTTTCACTTTTAATAATTATTTTTTATTGGTTAATATAACTGGTTCACAACTTTTTTTAATTGTTTAAAGCACTGTGTAATATGTTGTCGCTGAGAAAATTAGTTGAGCACGTTGAATTTATTCTCCGATTCACTTTTTACTCTCTCTAAAGTGTAATTTTTACGATTATAAAATTTTGAAGGTCAGTCGCACTACCATCTAAACTTCACTAGCCCGCATTGCGCCGCGACTGAAACCGTTAAATGTGGTTTCTCTACTTCTTCGATATTAGGCCACTGCCTGACTGAATGGGAAAAAGTTAATCAATTTCATATCTATCATGTAGTTGGATCATGCTATGTCATTATAACGCAGTCGACGCATAAGTGTTTACCTAATAATCAAAGACAAGAATAACAATAAATGACTAATCGACGGACAGTCGCGGGTGGGAATTAAATAAACAAAAAATTAAGCAGCAATTGTTGTCCGTCTTTGAATTATTTTGTGTCTACAAGTTGATTATAAGCACATACGCAATTGAAAAAAAAAAACAACAAGCAGTGACAATAGAAAAATAGGAAAACAATAATAATCAACATTAAAAATAAACAAAAGACACTTATTGGGTTTTATTTCTGATCATTGTAGATTCGCAATTGAGTATAAGTATGTGCATTTATAAGTGTTTCTATGTATATTCATATAATATACATATATTGGAAAAAGTGGTATTACTTACTATATATATTAAGGTGGGTAAAAAAGCGAATGTTTTTTTTTCGCTTGGTACTCTGAAAAATTGATTGATAGATACTTACATCCAAGAAGCTAGCTAAGGCTATCCAGGTATGAAATCTTAATTGTAACGGGAAGGTATCCAGCCTAATTGATCGATAAACGAGGAATGCACCGCGACCTTACCTACGTCTCTCCCAAATCACAAAGACAAAGCTAGCCCCAGCATATTGATAAAGTCCAACATTTTGCTGGATGCTAGCGAAGCGATGCGATCCCTATTTGGAAACATTGATCTAAGGGCCTTAAATGTGCAACTGCCAAATAGAAGATGTTCTGGAGTTTCAGGCTCCCCGTCTCAGAACCGGCAAATGCTTCTTCAGCTTGATCTCATTAAGAGAAGACTGCTTTAACCGTTTGACTATCGCTAAGTATAGTTATACGTTCGTTGCGTTGGAGGTTCACTATATCTCTATGCACCGACTTATGGCAAAGACTTCTGCCAGAAAAATGATCGGAAAACTTCCCTTAGATATGGGATATATACATACTTGTATATGGTCTTGGGACTGCTGCACCAATTTTCTTCGACGTTTTCGAGCCGTCTGTAAACCACTTAATTGTATCATTCTTAAGTAGTAGCTCGAGAGTGGAATCATTCCATTCAGCTTAACTGCTGAGGGTGACCTTGAACTTCTTGGCGAAGAAAACCCTTTTAGTAATGCTGTTCCAGGCTAATGGTATAGTACCACTTAACTCTTTCATCCGTTGGGACGAGGTTACCTTACCTCTGTCACACCCTTCTGCTGTCATTTGTAGAAGTGTGTGCTTGGCTATCTGATCGATCACTAGATGAAGCGGTGCAAATGGTTTTCTATTTTTTTCTTATTATAAGTTAGAAAAATTCAGTACCAAGCGAAAAAGAGATTCACTTTTTTGACCCACCCTACTTTATCATAAGTATATAAAAGTCTTTTAATATTTTTGCTTGCCAATTAATTTGAAGTGTGCGACTTTAATCTTCAACGTGTGTGATTAAATTGATTAAATTCTGAAAAAATCTAATGAAATATTTACCAAAAATAATTAAAAAAGTAAGTTCAGCTGCGTATGAATGCTAGATAAGCCGTCTTCGATGCGTCGCTACCCTGCTCACTAATTTTCCACTCCACTCTCTTATCCAAAAAAAGTTTAAGTTGAAAGTGGTAAATCGAACGAACTTAACCGGTTGATTAAATAAAGTGGCAGATCTTGCGTTGTAACCCTGGCGCTAACATTTCCTCTGACGCATTGCCAATTTCTGTGGCACTTTTTTCTTGAATAGTGATATTTTGCTTTTCACAATAAAAATAATATCAGTAATATCTTCGTTTTGAGCCTAATCTAATCTATCTAATTGTTTCTACCGTTTTTGGAATTTATACCAGTTGCTTATACGATTTTTTATACTCCACACTGTAGGTCGTTTCTACACTCCACTAGTAATTAGTTCGAAGACTGTAGTAGTATTTAATATATTTAAGACCGTAAGTGTAAATTTCAGTTTATTTTTAGAATGCCAGGCACTTTTTGAAAAGTGTATATTAATGATTTAACTTTTTTTTGGAATTTCAAGAATGTATGTAAGTATAATCGAATAACCAACACGCCTCTATGCATCCCCTCAGAGCCGTAGTTAGAATTGTTGGTGAAAAAATCTACAAAACGTTGTTGTAGAGTATTGAGCCCTCCTGAAGAAGCCGCCGCTCTCGGGAAGAATTATCTGCTCTTTTCTTCATTCCTTCCTTTTTGACATTAGCTTAGATAGGTTGGAGTGACTTGGTCGTAAGAAAGGGTGATCGCTATAAAGAGCAAGTAGGGAAAATCATCAGAATCGGACGACTATATATATATAGCTGTCGATTGTTCAAAAATTATATTTCGTTCTATAAATCCTCCTCTAAATAATTCAAACATTTTACAATGCATCGTGCACTTATTTTGATTCTTAGGGCACCCAGAAGTTTACATTTTAATTCTACCAGGATTCGGGATAATTTCCAATATTGTTAGACCAGAAAGTAATAGTTATAAATCTCCTAATCATCTACCATTTAATATTTTATAATACATCGTGTTACAAGTCGGTGAAAACGTTGGCAAAAACCCATGAATCTGGCTTCGAGTTGTCCCCGTCTCCACTGTATTCTCCAGATCTGGCGACCACCGATTGTTTACTGCTCTCAGATCTTAAAAGAATTCTTGCTGGGAAGCAGTTTTTGTCGAATGAAGAGTTGACTGTTCAAACTGAGGACCATTTTGTAGCAAAGGACAAATCGTACTACAAAAATGGTATTGAAAATTTGGAGGGTTGAAATGAAATATCTTGAATAAAAAAATAAACAGTTTTGCTAAAAATAAAAATCAATTGACTTGGTATACCTTATAGCTGCCTTGAAAAAAAACTGAAAATTATCTAGTGATATAATTGGAAGACTACAATATCTCCAGCACCCGGAAATTGTGAATAAATTGCCTGGATGAATGATATCTAAATTTTGCTAAGTTGGTACGACTGTCCTTAAATACTATGTGAAATATGAGCACCAGCTGTCAATCAGTTGGTTTACAGCAGCTGCTTCAGTCGGTACACCTCAGTAGTGCGTACCCATAATTACAAAGAATAAAAATATGGAAGAAAGAATTTGTCTAAAATTTGGTATTTTTAATTAAATTTCGTGTGCAAATCTGGGAAAAATCGTGGTTGTGAACCGATTTCACCCATATTTCGTACATGTCATCAGGGTGTTCAGAAAATATTATATCCTCAATTTCATTGAAATCGGTCAAGTAGTTCCTGAGATATGGTTTTTGCTCCATAAGTGGGCGAGGCCACGCCCATTTTCAATTTAAAAAAAGGCTGGGTGCAGCTTCCTTCTGCCATTTCTTCCGTAAAGTTTAGTGTTTCTGACGTTTTTGTTAGTCGGTTAACGTACTTTTAGTGATTTTCAACATAACCTTTGTATGGGAGGTGGGCGTGGTTATTATCCGATTTCTTCCATTTTTGAACTGTATATGGAAATGCCTGAAGGAGACGACTCTATAGAGTTTGGTTGACATAGCTATGGCAGTTTCCGAGATATGTACAAAAAACTTAGTAGGAGATGGGGCCACGCCCACTTCTCCAAAAAAATTACGTCCAAATATGCCTCCTTAATGTGATCCTTTGTCCCAAATTTCACCTTAATATCTTTATTTATGGTTTAGTTATGACACTTTAATGTGATCCTTTGTCCCAAATTTCACCTTAATATCTTTATTTATGGTTTAGTTATGACACTTTATAGGTTTTCGGTTTAGCCATTTTGTGGGCGTGGCAGTGGGCCCATTTTGCCCATCTTCGAGCTTAGCCTTCTCATGGAGCCAAGAAATACGTGTACCAAGTTTCATCATGATATCTCAATTTTTACTCAAGTTACAGCTTGCACGGGCGGACGGACAGACAGACAGACATCCGGATTTCAACTCTACTCGTCACCCTGATCACTTTGGTATATATAACCCTATATCTGACTCTTTTAGTTTTAGGACTTACAAACAACCGTTATGTGAACAAAACTATAATACTCTCCTTAGCAACTTTGTTGCGAGAGTATAAAAACGCAATGAATACTATCGATTAACCACCGGATTCACCAGATTTGGCGCCGTGGAACCCGTTTTCAGTCGATCGAAGAGATAAAACCAAATTCACTGAAGGAGTTAAAGGCCATCCCTGAAAGTGCATATGAAAAGTGTTTCGAGAACTGGAAGAGTCGTTGGCATAAAAGTATTATATCTGGTGGGGATTACTTTGAGGGCGACAAAATAAATTTTGCGTTTTATTTACAATTAACGGGTAATTTTCGGATTGAGATTTTCGCTTATTACAATGTAGTAGACATCTTTTTTGTAATTTAAACTCAAAATTTTATACTCATCATTACTCAGAAAGAAAGTTACTGCTATTAGAATTGTTACTGATGTGACTCAACAGAACATTATGCGAAAGTTCACTGAACTGGTGGAGAAATAGATAACTACTTTCAAGCTTAATGACAATTACACGACACGACAAAACACAAATTAGTATGCTTTTCAAATGCAATTTGCATAAACGTTTTTATTGGTTTACTTTTTACCAACGCATTACAAGAATACATACATACATAAGCACAACCACAAATAGACTACCAAAAAAGACACACATATTTACCTAGTAACATTCTGGTAATGATAGCATGTATGTATGTATGTGCGTAGTGTTGTAATTGCAAATGTTAGCTGTTAAGCGTGCCGAACTCATTAGATACATACATACATATATTACACAAGTTACCTATGTATCTAGATACAAAGTACAATATGTTAGTAGATATAGATACATATGTACGTGAGGCGTCTTATTAAAAAGTAATTAAATACTCATAGAAGCAACGAATACTCCTCAGTGCAGAGTTATGCAGTTCACAAGGCAGCTATAAGCAACCGCAGACAGACAGATTGACAGACGTACTAAGCGCGTACTTAACAAATCTGACAGTGGCGGTGCGAGACACACTTTCGGCATAACCACATAAACATACACACACAGATATGTGTACAGATGTGAGTATAAAAGCGAGTATTTGCCATCAACAGCTGCTAACGTGTTGAAAGTCACTTAGAAATTGCTACAATGTTTAAATGTATGTTTGTATGTGGATATGTATATATCCATGTTTGTATGTATGTCTATGCAGGTTTGTAATAAACTAGTTTTGGAATGTCGGCAGGCACGTGTGGCGCCCTAGGTCACTCACCGGTGATGGCAGTGACAGCGCCAAGTTAAAAATAGATCTGCACTGTAGGTAGGAATTAAAAATAATTGTGGCCGGTGATAGAATGCCATTGATAGCGATATGTCTCTAGAAATGAGTATGTATGAGTATGAAAATGGTGAAAAAACTGATGAGTAGTCATGAAAGTCTTCTCGATATAAGAAAAACAATGAAAAAACAAGGCACTCACAGGAAAAAGTCCATACAACAGTGGATCAAATTTGACCCGTACTGCTGCTCTTATGCGCGTGTGAAGTTTGATCTCAAACAATATGTCAAGCAATCTGTGTTTTTGACAGCTGTTTGTGTACGACACGAAAGGTCTATCATGAAAAAAAATTGAACATCCAGCTCGCTTGAAATTTTGTGTTTCCAATGGAATCATTAAAAGTAAATACTTGCAAAAGGGTTTTGTGAAGTTTACTTTAATACGTACACAAGTATTTGAGTAGCTGAAAGCATTCAGTGAATGTCAGGTCATGAGTTATCGAAAACTTGCTTCACGTAGTCCATCTACTTCAGATAATGACGATAGCACAGAAAAAGTAAGAGAGACATTGCTTGTGTTGGCATCAGATTGATAGCAGAGGATTTAAACAAATCCTATGGTTCGACTCAACACATTTTAGTTAGTGTTTGGGTATGTAGCCTTTCATTGCTAGATCGTCCCAAAAATTATGTCAAGTAGAGGTTTTAAAGCCAACTTGCACATAGTGTCCGTAGACTCAAAGAATCTCGGTTTCTAAAAGAACACGAGTCTGAACACTCGGAAATCCTTTCACTCTTTCCCCATATAACAGCTAGAGAGTTGTGGGTGGGAAAAAGCCGCTGGAGGAGAGGGGCAGTGAGCTTCTTTACGGAAGGAGCAAAGCTTAGGGGCAAGATTGGTAGATGGGTTTAATGCCAGCAGCTATCTATCAACTCCAGCTTCAGACTTCTTGACTATTGCAGTGTTTTTCAAGTCGAAGGTATCAGTAGATACTCCGTATATCCACTCATATAGATAGGGCGGCGATACTAGCCTTGAGGTAGGTAGGTAGATAGGAGAGTAGCCCGTTATACTAGCCTAGAACTCATTAACATTGCGTTCAGCGTTGATCAAGGAGTGTCTAACCTTGCTATCAATAGCATCGCGTCTCTTTGTGATAGTACTGGTATGGGAGCCAGGCCACAGCGGAATTGCAGAAAATTGTAAAGCTGATGAGCTGGCAAAGAATATCTTTGCTCTCAGTAAGACTAGTCTCTCCCCTAGTTGTGGGGCTTTTAACAATCCATTGTCCTATTGGCGACCATGTTGAAAGGCTGGGAGTCCTACCAGACGTCATCTTCAAAAGCTGTATAAAAGAAGACGAGGTGGAAACAACTCAACGCTTCCTTCTTGACTGTGCTGCGTTTAAGAGGCCAAGACTTAAACATTTGGGAACGCATACCTTCAGACATCCCACCGAACTGACGCGAATGGAAATTAAACGCCTGTGCAAATTTGTATTGGATTTCTTCCTTTCTATGGCTTCACAAAGGACTACATATAGCAGTTCACGTACGATTTTTCTAAATCTGATGATGGGACTTGAGTTTAAGAATATGACGTCGAAACTGTGCATCAATCAAGGGAATGGCACTTATTAATACTGCGTTCGGATATAATATTTCAACAATTAAAGCTAATATTTGAGTGCTAATGAGCTAATGACTGAAAGATAACGTAATTTGATCGGCTGAGTTCCTTTACTTGGAAGATACGAGTCAGTTCTAATCTAGTGAGGAGCTATATGACCCGCGTGTTCGAACGATAAGACGACAGAAAGCTTTTCTGTATTTTATCTTTCCACGGCGAATATCGCATTCGATAGAACGATGAGCTGTATGAGATATATGACGACATTGACATAGTTCAGCGAATTAAAAGATAGCGGCTACGCTGACTAGGTCGTGTCATCCAGGTGGATGAAAACACTGCAGCTCTGAAAGTATTTGAAACTGTACCCGCCGCGGTAATTAGAGGAAGAGGAAGACCTCCACTCCGCTGGAAGGACTAAGTGGAGAAGGACCTGGCTTCGCTTGGAATATCCAATTGGCGCCACGTAGCGAAAAGAAGAAACGACTGGCGCGCTGTTGTTAACTCGGCTATAATCGCGTAAGCGATGTCTACGCCAGTAAAGAAGAAGAAGAAGGTGATTATCTTATGGATCCAGAGAATAAAAGGAATACTCATTGCTACATTTTCAATTTTAGAAATATATATAAGTGAGGAACCGCCACTGGTGCATTGATTCATACCCACTTTTTTTTGACAAAATCGGTCTCAAGCAGAGCCCTCAGTTTACAAAGTATTGTAAATTATGTACATATATCTATGCTTGAGTTGGAACCACTTCATATGTATGCTTTCGAAGTGATGTTGCTTTACCAGAAGTAAAAAGTAAGATTTTAGCTTGAATAATTGTATTCTTTGTTATAAGTTGGCTTTAGAAACATTAAAGGTTAGGTAAATCTGGTAGGCCACGCATAAACCAGTTTGTTCCGCTAACATACCAGATGGAATTCACTTGCTTGGTCTAAGACGAGTAGTCATCGTTTAGGATGCCTGTCGATACCAGTATCATACTGTGGGACAAGTGCACAAGAAATGCTCCGTTGTTTACTTGGTGTTAGCCCCATCTTGCAGGCGTGTGTTGCCACATTAAAAGTTTGCTAAACATTTTTTATGGTAATAAAAATTTTATAATTTTTATAATGATAAAACATAATTTTTCAAATGCATTTTATTTGAAAAATATATCTCCGAGCACATTACCAACAACCTAAAAAATTAAGACCTTCTTTTGATTCTTTTAAGTTCAAAAGCTCTCATCTTTCATTAAATCTCTTTAGGAACTAGGCCAGTCAAGAATTGAAAATAAATACATTTTTATAAAATTTTAGCTAAAGTACACTCAAGGGTTCTGAAAATATTTTTTAAGTTTAGAAAAGTTAGTTCTACCTTGTCTAATATTTTGTAGCATCAATGCCCTCACATCAGTCAGATTCAGCATTCATTTATATTATAAATCTTTAAACGCGTTTAGTCGAAACTATAAAACAACACATTTATCAAATCCGACCAAGAGGATAATCAGACACTCACATCCGCTTTAAATTCTAACTGTTCGTTCATAGTAAAATCATCCAATAAACTACCTATATTTTTGCTAAAAAATATGATATCTTTTAATTCAGATAGCACATTTTCTTTCAGTTAGTGCGAGTTCCTAGAATCACTATCGCCAGCCACGGCATGACGCAGTAGACGCTATTTCTTATCAAAATGCAAAATAAAAATAATGTTTTCGGTTAAACGAATGTTTAATGATGACTGATAGAGAAAAATTTAATTTTTTGCTTTACTTCCGGAATATGTGGATAAAGTAAGGGCTTTTTCGACAGTTCAAGACCGACCTAACTGCTAAAGAATGGGTGGCGCAGTGCGTATACGTAATATTTCACCTTTATACCTCCAAAGAATGTAAGTAATTAGACTGTTCATTCCTACAAGAATGGCATACCTTCATCTCAGTCAAAACTGCCAGTGGGAAATCGCCTAGTACTTTTACCAATAACATCAACTTCCACCATAAATTTGAGGGTTAACCATGATACTATAAATAGATAATAATAATAGAGGCCTTCAAGTGAACATAATTATTTCTGTCAGCAATCGCATGACTAAAGAAGCGCTGAGTAATAAATTAATGGTTCGGCCGTGTTTTGCTGAATTCTAATTTCAAATAAAAAAAGAGTAAAATGCATAAAATAGATAAAAGTGGTAAAAGTAGACAGCAGAAAGCAACTTGCATATACGCTATAACAAGCACGCATATATGTATATAACAACTAAATTTATGTTCGGTATGTATGTTAACCGCAAACGTTTTGCATGGACAGGCCATTTGGCCTCTTAGTGGTCTTGTGACATTCTCAGTGCCATTTTTGGCCTCACGGTCAATGCGAAAATCAGCAAATTACTGCGGTCAATGCGGCCATGCAATAAGTTCATTTTGGTAATTGCATTGTGGGAGAGAGCGCACATAAAGCCACATAAAGTGTACGCTACACATATTAACTAATTGTAAATATCTGTGTAGATATTAGGGTGTTCGTTATTTCTCAAGTGGTTTTTATATCTACATAGAAGGCGGTAAGTCACTAGCTGAGTCGAATAGTTTTTACCTCAGGTTTTGAGATATCGTTATGAAATCTTGCTAACAGTATTTTCTTCCAAAGCAGCTACTTACTTGTTGAAACCACCGGTTTTGGACCACTATAGCTTATAGCTGCCATAGAAACTGAATGATCAAGTTTAAGTTCTTGTACGGAAAACTTTTTTATTTCAAAAGAAATCTTGACGAAATTTGGCACGAATTATTTTCTGAGACAACCCTAAAATATCTGAAGAAATTAACCAGATCTGACCACTATAGCATATAGCTGCCATACAAACTGAACGATCAAATTCGAGTTCTTGTATGAAAAACTTTCTTATTTCAAAAGAAATCTTGACGAAATTTGGCACGAATTATTTTCTGAGACAACCCTAAAATATCTGAAGAAATTAACCAGATCTGACCACTATAGCATATAGCTGCCATACAAACTGAACGATCAAATTCGAGTTCTTGTATCGAAAACTTTTTTGTGTGACAAGATATCTTCACGAAATTTGGCATGAATTATTTGCTAATACAAGCCTAAAATATCTGAAGAAATTTTCCAGATCTGACCACTATAGCATATAGCTGCCATACAAACTGAACGATCAAAATCGAGTTCTTGTATGGAAAACTTTTTTGTGGGACAAGATATCTTCACGACATTTGGCATGAATTATTTTCTAAGACAACCCTAAAATATCTGAAGAAATTAACCAGATTGACCACTATACCTTATAGCTGTCATACAAACTCAACGATCGAGATCAAGTTCTTGTATGAAAACTCATTTCTCATTATTTGTGAAAAAAGTTCTGGCAAAAATTGAAGTTCCGGTGTGCGTTTGAAAAAAAAGGAATATTGGAAAAAATCTACACCCTAATATATGCATGTCTGTTCTTTACCTAAAAGCATTTGTTTTGCATTAGCACTTAAAGCAAAGGAAATTTGTTGAGCTTTCCAGCACGTTGCTTAATTTTCTACTTCCACTCTCGTTGGGTCGCTTGCAGGCATACAAAGATATACACTTTCCAACATACATATGAATATATTAGCTATATATAAATACATATATATACACCTCAATTTGCATGCTGTCGTGACCTTTACACTCTCGCTCTCGCATTTTGACAGTTAATTTGTTTTATTGACATTTTTCTCATAACTTGTCTTGCCTTTACTACTTGCCTACCTATTTACTTTCACAATTCTGAATGCAAAATATATTTTATGGTCTTTGACAGTGTCGTATTGTGCGCTTGAGTTATGCTCAGCATATTTCTAGATATGTGTGTATGTATTTCCATTACGTTGAGTATTGCCGCATACGGTCGGCCGGCACAGGGGAATGTTAATTATTCAAAAGCATTTATAGGAGTGAGTGTGAGCAGGCAGTGAGCGAAGGAAGGCTTATTTTTAAGTTACCCAAGCCAAATACGTGCATTTGTTTGAATTTTTGAATTGGCATAGAAATTAAAATTTACATTTCAAAGAAAAAGAAAACATTAGAGGACTTCAATTTTAGGACAAGCCGAAAAAGATAAGAAAATGAGGTTTGTTTGATGGTTTCTAATAAAAAAAAGAATGGCGACGCTAATATTAGAACAAACCAGAAAAGAAAAAAAATAAAGGATTAATTGAATTTTTACAGATTTTTGAGCGAAAAAAGTTATTTTATTAGGTATTTAGTTCTAAATTAGCTTCGGAGCTTTTGAAGATATTACATTCCCATAAAGACAGGTTTTTCAAAATGTTGTTTCCAGCTTTTTTTTATAATCCGTAATCTATAATCTATAAATTATTAACTATAATCTATAACCTATAATCTATAAATTATTATCTATAATCTATAAGATCGGATAATCTATAATTTTTAATCTATAATCTATAATCTGTAATCTGTAATCTGTAATCTATAATCTATAATCTATAATCTATAATCTATAATCTATAATCTATAATCTATAATCTATAATCTATAATCTATAATCTATAATCTATAATCTATAATCTATAATCTATAATCTATAATCTATAATCTATAATCTATAATCTATAATCTATAATCTATAATCTATAATCTATAATCTATAATCTATAATCTATAATCTATAATCTATAATCTATAATCTATAATCTATAATCTATAATCTATAATCTATAATCTATAATCGATAATCTATAATCTATAATCTATAATCTATAATCTATAATCTATAATCTATAATCTATAATCTATAATCTATAATCTATAATCTATTATCTATAATCTATAATTTATAATCTATAATCTATAATCTATAATCTATAATCTATAATCTATAATCTATAATCTATAATCTATAATTTATAATATATAATATATAATATATAATCTATAATTTATAATATATTATCTATAATATATAATCTATAATCTATAATTTATAATATATAATATATAATCTATAAAATATAATCTATAATCCATAATCTATAATTTATAATCTAGAAGCTTGAGGCTAAAATCTAGACTTTATTCAATAATCTAAATCGAAATTAAGATTTTAAAATTTAGAATCTATAATCTGAAATTCATAATCTAGAATTTAAACACTAGATCTATCATCTAAAGTATAGAATTAGAACCTAGAACCTAGAATCAGGAATTTAGAACCTAGACACTAGAGGCTAAAATCTAGACTTTATAGTTTATGTAGTCGATTATCAAGAATTTAAAATTTTAAGCCCTGAATATAGACTCAATAGTCTATATGTAGAACCTATAGTTGAGAGCTTGGCATCAAAACTTAGAATCTAGAAAAGAAATAAAGGCGGTTCCAAAGGGTCTTCAAAAAAATTCGGGTAAATAAGCTGTAGATTGCTGATTAGGATTAATCACATAAAGCTGTTGTTTAGGCTCGGGTACTCTTTTAGAATTTCGTATTAAAATAGAGGAATGTTTCCTTTCAAAATGTGATCCGTATTATGCTCGCTAACACATATTTTAAAAGCTTCGGTCATCTCTGTGGCTTTTGAGTACATTCAACACAATATTATTGATTTCAAGGTATCTAAGCTCTTCTAGGTTAAGGCTGTTGCCTTAACTTTGAAACAATATTCTTCACAGACTTCAATTTAATCACTTATGTGTGAGAATCAAAGCAAACATAAGCTACTAATGGACTAAAAATCTAAGTTTAGACTTGAGAGTTCAGAAGGTGTACGTAGGGTTTAAGGAAATCCTTTGAAGTGTCAGGTTCCAGGCTACATATTTCCCCCAATATTACTTAACCAGCGGGTATTTTTTGATAAACCAACATAATATTCAAAGTAATAAACAAACAAGTGCACTCCTTTTCTCTAAACTTACTTAAACTTTAATACTTTCAATCCTTAAAAAAAAAGGAAATCAGTAAACCAAACGCCTTCCTAAGACCATTGCTATTACTTCATCATTTAGCTTTTTCCTAACTCTTTTGTTTTTAGTGGAAAAACAGTTTGAGTGCATCCCACTTACTTGTTCTAAAAGCGCCTAGCACCTGGTGCACTCACCCGATACCGCAAATCAAGCAACTCTTCATTGCGCCGCGGCTAACAAGTGTCCGCTGGCAAAAGTTTAAGTTAATCGCATTTAAATTTGAATTTAATTGGGTTTCATTTCCGCTGCGAATCGACTTTTTGCCACTTCATTATGCTGCCTTTTGTATTTATGCTGGCATCACATTCTGCCTCTCATCTCAAATCTCACAGTCGTACCATGAGACCGTCGTGTTAAAAGGCGTAATTTTGTGGCTTTTCAAATTTAAGCTCACTTATTTTGGTTTTTCTTCTCACTACCAGTGCGTCCGCCATTTTATTTATTCGCTTGAAATACGCCATTGTTTTGGTGTACTATTGCATTGAAGGATTAATGTGCGTAATTACGAATCAATTGAAAGTGCTGTTTTAGAGCTAACCTGAGGGTTTTGTAAGTATCGGAAGTGGCGCGTAGGCTTCGGCTTTAAATGTTTGCGAATTGGGCTAAAAACAATGGCGGTTTATGCGCTGTAATGAAGTTTCATCTTGAAACGGATGTGAGAACTTTTTCATTAGTCTTCTATTATTTATTATGGTAAAGTTGGTTAATTTTTGGGTAGCTGTATTTATTTATTCTCACCTACCAACATTGCTAACTCAAAAATAATACTGTGTAAAGTATCTTGGGTATTATATAAAGTTTATTCTGTACTGTTTCTTGAAGTTGAGGTGGCAGTCTGGAACTTAACCTCTCTTAGTGAAAATCCGTACACAAGCTCGCACCATTTAAAATCACCATAGCTCTTTATAGTGGGAGAAAAATAAGGGTAGAACCCTTTTAATTTCTTTGATCTGCCTTTCGGATCTCCAGAGAAATCTTGTACGTTTTAACCGACCTAAAAAAATATTTTATCTATCTACAATGACATTGTGCTCACAGCGATCTGAAGTACTTCAAGTCTTCTTATAACAGATAGACCGATAGGGTCATCAAACGACGCCTTATTTTTTCGTTCTTTTAACATTTCTCTTCAGTAAGGTGTTCCATTTCATCATGAAAAGATATACGATCTAAAAACGAGTCGAAATTGCTAAAATTTTCTACCCAATTCGGAGTCTGTGGCCTCAACTTTGAGAGCGCTACGTTCAATTTATGGTCGTCATAATCGTTCTGTCAGATCAGCACAGTACAAAATGTTCCCGTGCCAGTGATACCAAGAAGTGCCCGAAATGTCGAGAATATTACTGCCGCTAGCGCATCAATTAAGAAAGACCCAAGTCAGTCTCTCACACATCGTTCTCAAGCGTTGGGCATTCTTTGACGTGGTTGGGGCGAATTTTACGAATAGATCTTGGCCTATATCTTTACAAGATCAAATTGACGCAAGAACTGACGCCGCTTGACCACCAGAATAGTCCTATGTTCGTGAATTGGGCTAAGCAACAAAAATGATCCGGATTTTCTTCGCCAAATCATCTTCAGCGATGAGGCTCATTTTTGACCGAATGGCTTCGTCAATAAGCAAAATATGCATTATTACACCATGAGTCACCATTGCATGTCGAAAATATTACTGGTTCCAACAGGACGGCGCCACGCGCACACAGCGAATGTCACAATCGATTTATTGCAAACTAAGTTTGGTGAAGATGTTATCTCACGAAATGGCCCAGTCAATTGGCGGCCTCGGTCTTGAGATTTGACGCCAATAGACTATTTCTTGTGGGGCTACGTCAAGTCTATAGTCCATGCCAAGAAGCCAGCGACGATAGATGAACTTCGTACGAATATCGAACATGGAATTGCAGCAGTATCAGCCAAATAATGCCGTCGAATCCTTTCACAGGAATAAAGAGTTTCATTGATATTCCAAACCGTTTTTGTAGCGCTCTTATTGAAAACCCCGTTACAACTTATTAAATATCAGAATTAATGCATAAATATTTCTCAATGTTATAAAGTAGTTACAGTAAGTATTTCAATCTTCTTCTGGTATTGTATAAGTCAAAAACCAGAATTTGATAGATAATTTAAGGTCCTACATTTTCGAATTGGCTTTATTTGAGTCCAGTATTTTGAAACCCTCTATCATTACGACTGATCTTTGATGAATCGAAGTTATCTTCATACCGAAACCAGGAAAAGAACATTTCTACCTGCTTAAATCCTTTAGACCGTTGTAGGATGTTCCAACTAAAAGATATGGAAAGGATTTGAGACGATCTCATCAAACGACAATCCTACTCAAACGTTTGAAATGCAAATAAAATAGAAAGATTCTTAGAAAAACGAGAATTCATCATAGCGAAATGCACTGATGTTGTAGGCAAAAAGGCATCGTATCCCCCTTGCGTTGAGTCAACTTGGTCACCTTGATTAATGAATTCAAACATACACTTTGAAGAGATAGGTCGTCTGCTCTATCCGGCAAGTCCACAAATGTTCTAGAGGAGAGCCAAGAGACAATCAAGACTATCTGTAGCACCAGTAATAAGTCTCACTGCATTAGGATACGTACTGCAATGAGAACTTAGTAATATTGTAGAGGTTATCACAGGGCAGCTACCCTTAAGAACCCAGAATGCAAAGCTGCTTGGATGATGACGAGACGCTGGAATATTACCTTTGCGAATGCTCAGCCTTTCCTATTGTTCTAATTTAAAAGTTATTGGGTAGCTGCGTTGGAAAAAAATGTGCTATTTTACCAAATCCACTAAGTTTCTGGATAAAACTTAATTTGGTTACCACCCGGAAGCACAATGGGTCTAATGATAAACTAAGTGCAGACCCCTGCTGTTTAGCGCACTTCCACCTCTCTTTTCAACCAACCAACTGCAACAACAACTATATTATGCCTTTGATATTTGGGGAACACTTTCGTCTTCAAGTAAAAATTCAATTTCCCAAGAGTCGAACATTGATTTTTATTGCAAATTATACCCAGAAGCAAAGTTGTTCAGCCACCACAAATGAATTTTAATATTTCTTTTATCTGCTACTTCGATGTTATTGCATTGCTACACCAGCTCCTTTAGAGCTCCTCAATATCTGCAATATTCTACTTCAGCATCAGTGAGAAGTGTCTGGTAACACAAGTGTTGTAAAATTCAATAAGTTTGTGATAAAGAACAAGCGTTTTCATGACATTTCGCAACAAAGCCATTAACACTTACAACAAATTGCCGTTATTTTGAGGCGACTGCAATGTCCTAAGGTGTTGCGGAGCCAAACACTTGCAAAATAACTACATTTTCAGCTGTCAGTTATGCTAAACAAAACACTTCAATAAGCTACATAATTTGAGCAACGCTTCTAATATCAATTTCCACATCGGCAGCAACAGCTATAATAGCAATAACTGCAAGAACAACAACAGAGAGAATGGCTAATGCTGACCAATAAACGGGGAAAATGTGCACCGACTGAAGGAACGTCATCAATGTGGCAACTATATAGCCATAGCCAAGTTGCAAACCCATGAAAACGCTATGGCAATTTGATGTGACTGGAAGTCATTAACTTGTGTTCTTGTTGTTGATGTTTTTGGTGTTGTTATTGCTGTTGTCGCTGACTGCTGACTGACCATTAACATCAAAAAGCAGGAGCAACAGCAACAAACAAAAGCGGAAAAGCAGGATAGAGTAGAAAAAGACAACAACAAAAAAGAAACAACAAAACGGCAACGGCAACAATAATAAATACGTTAACTTTGGTTGCACCGAAGCTGTAATACCGCTCACAACTGCAAAGCTTTCATAGAAAAAGCTGATTTTGATCGCACAGTTTGTATGACAGCTATATGCTATAATGAACCGATCTAAACAATTTCTTTGGATTCTACACCACTGTTTTGGAGAATAACTCATGTCAAATTTCGTGAAAATATCTCTTAAAATGAAAAAGTTTTCCTTACAAGCACTTCATACCGATCACCTCGTGTAGCCGATATCAGCGCTGTCAACAAATAGCACCACCTTTGAGGAGAAAATTATGAGAGCAAAATTTCAGACCGATATCTCAACAACTGTGGCGTCTCAACAACTGTAGTTCGCGTATATAAAGATAGACGGATCGTCTCAGTTCGTCATGTTTGTCATTTATATACTATATATAGGTATGTATATACTTTATAGGGTCTTCGAAATCTCCTTCTGGGTATTATAAACTTCGTGACAATACCAATATGGTATATATGGTATATACTTTATGGGGTCTTCGAAATCTCCTTCTGGGTATTATAAACTTCGTGACAAACCTAATATACCTCGTTCAGGGTATAAAAGACACGAATAGACAACGATAATGAGAGTAACTGTGAAGTAGATATCAGCAACAATTTTCGAAAATACCACTTGGACTCGCATGTTGCAGTCAATTTTCTAGATTTTTATGATGCCGCAAACATCAAATTTGTAGCACGAGAAAAGCAACTATGCAAACGCGTATCTACTTGTAGCAAGAGCACTTGGGCGAGCGTTGACGATTACTGTGTTGGCTGTGTTGACGCTTGACTGTTGGCTGATGGTATAATGCTGCTGATAGCAGCTACGACGATTTGCTGCTTATGATGGGTATGGAAATGGAAATGGAGCTGAAGATGTTGAAATAGAAAGATGATGGCTGTAATTGAGTAGACTGTGCAAAAAATTATAATAAGAATAAGAAAACTACAACAAGCGCAAAAACACAAGCGCTGAGAAAAACGCGAGCTGGGAATGTGGCTGCTGGCTGGCAAGAAATGAAGGGACTTGTCTGCTCGGTACGGATAATGTGAGTTTGTTGTTATTGTTGCATGTGGCATGTTGGGCGACTACAATTGACTTGCATGACCATAAAAATTATACCATAATGTTATATACCGAAAACCGTTTGGAAAGCTAGACGAGCCGCTGGAGGGGAGCGTGGCTAAGTGGTTGATTGTAGCTTATTGAATTCACTGTGCACACATACTAACATAGAAAATTATAAGAAAATTTAGCGAAGCGTTTAAAAAAGAATTAAACGAATTTTTTACCTATACTAGGGTTGCTGCTGATGTTTTGCAGTTAAAGCTGAAACTTAGTTAAGGCTTAGGAAAATGTAGCTAAGCAAGCAAACAAAAAATTACCGTACAACAACTTGATTTTGTTCGATCAACTCAGCTCTTACCTCTTACCTTTTTCATTATATTCATTATAATCCCGCAGAAATTGTTTGATAAAGTTTAATTCTAGTCTAAAATTTTAAAAAGAAAATCGCCAAAAAACGCTCGAAACTCTCTAAACTAACGAATAACAGCGGAGAGTAATCGGCTCGGAGATATTTTTAGAAATTATTGACAAATTTACTTTATGGCTCTTATCATTATAGTTACCTCCATAGATTGCGACCTAACCTCACATGTGAATTTATGATTTATGAAATTTCTGCCGGTAGAAAAGCAAATTTATTGAGGATTCTTCTCTACAGGCTCTACTTCATTTCTGTGAAAACCCAAAAAAGAATTCGCAGTGACTTTTATCAGAAGAAATATGTCTATATCCACTAGCTTTGATGATCTGTAGTTGGAACAAACATGATTGGGAGCTAAATACTCGTATAGTTGCACCACTAGAGACACTCTTATATTTCATCTTAACTTAACCACTTTGCTTTACAGATTTATGAAATACCCGCGAGTAGTAAACAAAATTTATCGAGGATTTTCTTTACCTGTAAATTTTTTTTCGTCATAAATAAATACCATGGAAAAGTTAGAAGGTAGAAGGAAAATCTAATTATCTCTCATCTTAATCTAAATACATCAGCCATGTGTAGAACTTCACGGGAGTGGGGAAAGTTCTCTGAGCGCCATTCACATGGGAGTGCCCAGAAGAGACCAAGTATTCTCTGGGTAGTCAAAAAATGCCCGTCTGAAAGCGATCTAAAGACGAAACATCCCTAGCTAGGGTTGCGCGCTGGGTTAAGGACCCGACACGTGAAAAACGCCCCAAATGAAAAGAACAAAATAGCCTCCATCTAATGAAAGAATGCTCTCGAAAATTTGTTATTAATTATTAATTGTGGGTAAAAAAATAGTAAGACTTTGTGCATAATTTTAAAATTCCTAATTTATTTTTCAAAATCTACGTAGTCAATTTCTGGTATAACCTTCAATGCCCGTAGTGATTCGCGTTAAATATCTTCAAATGAATCAAAAGGGTTTCCCCGGTGCTGAGTTTGCTGAACAGCCAGTGGTCACATGGGGCTTAATCTGGCGAAGCCGGTGGCTGCGGCGCCATATTGGTTGAAAATTGCGCCAAAACTTCACGAGGAATCAATGAAGAATCCGACGGTGTTATCGTAGTGTAAAAACAAAGAGTTGTCGGCCCATAATTACGGCCTCTTTTAACGAATAGCTTCGCGTAAACGACGCATAACACTCAAAGGCTAATCGTTGTTGACAGTTTGGCCGGTCGGAAAGAGTTCGGAGTGCACCACAGCTCAATAATCAAAAAAAACTCTCAACATAACCTTGATGTTTAACCTGTTTTGACGTGATGTTTTCGGCTACAGGTCAACTTTCCTACGACATTCGGCCGATTGATCGTTTGTTTCCGAGTCGTAAGTACAGGTTTAAGACTCATCGTCAGTAATGATACGTTTCATGACATCCTGGTAGACGGAAAGCACTGTTTCACAGACGTTAACTTCTTTGTTGAATTTGAATTTAATCAGAAGTATTTTTTGCTGGATCTAATATTATCGGTTTTGCCACATCAAGATTTTCGGCACAAAAAAAATAAAAAAAACTACGTTTTTGCCAAAATGTTACAACTAAATAAAAAAACATCAAGATAAGGAAAAAATGTAAAAGGTCATAAAAAAACTGACACATACGAACGCCAAACCCTTTGAGGCTTTCATTATACTGACCTAGTACCATCACCCTGACTTGGAATTTCTCACCCCCCAGACAATAATCCCAAAAATGTTCCATAAATGTTAATGTTTTATAATTATAAGCTTTGAAGACCTTCAGTACTGCCCAAAAAATAACTTTCGGATGTGCTTATAAGACCGTTACATTAGATTAGATGCAAATTTCGGGGAGAAAAGTCGCCTTTTTAAGTAGATTCTACCCTGCTTACCTTGATTTCTTCCTGTTTCTAGACTGGTATAATTATTTTTAGTGTTCTTTTGTAGTCTGATCTCCATGTGCCAATTAGTGCGTGTTCGGCAGCTGTTTGTTTACGACGCGAAAACAATTTTTTGTACCTGAAAAAAATTAACAAAAATCAAAATCTGTGTTTACAATAAAATCACTGCTATGGAATCGTTGAAAATGTGCAAAAAAGTTTTAGGTAGTCTTTTGGGGAGTCTGTGATATAGTACAAACACAAGTAAAACAAAGCATTCAGTTCAAGTCTTGAAGTCAACGAAAATTTGCCATATTCGAGTCGTCTATTCACCACAGTTATTGACGATAACATCGAAAAAGTGAAAGCAGCAGTCCTTAGAAATGATCGCATTGATATCAAAAATATATCAGAGGGTCTCAACATCTCTTAAGGATCGAATGAATATATTTTGGTTAATGTTTTGGGTATGAAGCATGTCATTATGTCATGTTTACTTCAATCTGTTTTGAAACTATATTTACCAAATGCTATCTAACCTCATTAAAATAAAGCCAAGCTAACCTGAAAAATTATTTCAAATTTAGTTTCAATGATACCATAATTCGTAATGAAAATATCCAACTCAAACTTCAAAACGGTTAACCACAACTTTCATAATGCTTGTTAAACCTCGTAGCAGGAAAGAAAATCGCTTATATAAGTAAACTCCAGCGAGTTATTCTTATTGTAGGCAATTGAAAGCAGTTTACTTATACATATATACATATGTAGGAGAGTTTTCAAAGCAACAACGCTAAAAAATTGCACGAAAAAGACAATTTTTTTTTTTTTTTTTTGAAAAGGAACAAATAGGCGACTTGAACTCAAAGTCGTAACACTAGTATTTTTTAGCGGCGAAATTGCTGTGAAGAAAGCAATGAACTGTGCATAAATACGTCGGTATGTATGCAGCAGCAGTAGGAAGCTCTATAACGGCACTCGCAAATACTTATTATGTTTAATTAGACGAAAAGCAATTTTATACGCAGATAAAGCTGATTTTTACTATCTTTTATGATTTTACGCTGCAGCTGCAATAGCTTTTACGACTATCGCATTCGCTGGTGCCGGCGATGAGTTCGCCTGAAATGCAACGCTGCATAGCAGTTAAATTAATAGCTACTATTGGTGCGGATGAAAATGGTGAGTTTTATAGCGAGCACGAGTTCATTAAGAATTCCTAAGAAATGTGTGCAAAAATCTGCCAGATGAAAGAGCTGAAGAAAACACAAGAAGAAGAGCTAAATATATGTGAGAATTTCTTGCGAAAGGAGTACCTAGAGTGCGATGTTGAAGGAGAGGTTAGGGTAGGTAAAAATAAGTGGTGCAGTACAAAGGCAGATATTTGCTTTGGATCAAACCGAATCGATAACTTATAACTTCTATATAGATACATGAAGGAGATAAAAAAAAAAAGATTAAGAATAATAATACCAAAGTAATAGTTTATAATGAACCTATAAACCGCTTTTCAAAGCTTTTACAAATACGAATTTTTGAAATAAATTAAAAAATATATACAAGGTGCCTTTCAAAGTAAAAAGGACTTTAAAAAACATAGAACAAATGGTTTTTTTCGGCAAAATCAATTTATTTTTTTTTCAAAATAGTCTCCTTCTGCTTCAATACAGCTTTTTGCATTGGTCCAAAAGCATGTCGAACGAGTGTTTTAGCTCGTTGGCCGGTATGCCGGTGTTTTGAATGGCCTCTACGTCTGTATAACGCTTTCCTTTCATGGGCAAAATCTTTTTTCCGAAAAGAAAGAAGTCGCACGGTGCCATATTAGGTGACTACGGGGAGTGGTTAATGGTTAAAATGTGATTTTTGGTCAAATAAACCTCTTTAATGATGTCTTTCGAATGTTGGATTCTGAGCAATTTTTGGTCGTCAGTCAATATGTGCGGAACAAACCGTGCACACACTTTTCGTAAGCCCAAATGTTCGGTCAAAATGCGATAAATCGATGTTTTGGAGATGTTCCATTCAATTTCCATGAATTTCAATAATGACTTCGGCTGATTTTTGATGAATTCACGCAAAGTTTCGATGGAATTTCCGGTGATCCCGGATTTTGATTGGCCCACATGTTGATCGTCATTTATGTCCTCACGACCACTTTGAAAACGTTGAAACCACTCGGTCACTCTGCTTCGGGATAGGCAATCATCGCCATAAACTTGCTTCATCAATTGAAACGTTTCGGTAAAAGTTTTACCAATATTAAAACAAAATTTAATGTTGTCTCTTTGTTCGAAGTCCATGTTGGTCCATGAAAATTTCGAAAAATCTCCGATTTTGAAAATTAGCAGTTCATTAGGAAGGGAACCAGAGGCATACCCCGTGACATAAATATTTCGAAAAAATTCTTTTTTTTGCTAAAGTGATTGAAGGTTGAAATTTAGAGCACAATAAAATTGTAAAATTATTTTCTCATAAACTACTGGAGATAAATCGATGAAATTTTGTGAAGTCAAAGAAAAATGGTCGTGCTATATTAAGGATATTTTTCACGATCCATTTGTTTAAATAATAATATTTTACAAAATTTTTTGTTAAATAATTGAAAATTTTCAAGTGTTCTTCACCCCAAAAAAAAATTGAAAAGTATGTGACCCAACGCAGAAAATATTCATCTTAATAATCTGCAAAAAATTTTTGTTCATTCATACCATACCAAAGATATTGAATTTTTTGTCACCCTACCGCTCTTAAAACTTACATACATACATATGCATATAGCAAAATGTTCTTCATGTGGCCTATGCAGCAGACACATTTTGCATGATGACTAAATTAACCCAATTAACTTAATTAAGTTATGGTGAAAAAATTTTGCAACAGCGTAGAAATTGTTGTTACTGCATACATACATATGTACGAGTACCACATACTCCATTACTGATATATATTATATATACATATGAGGGCATAAAATATGCTCTGTCGTTATAAGGGGTGTTACAATAGCAACGCAACATTTACAATACATATTATGTTACTATAAAAACAACAATACTATATCGTATGTTGAAATGCACCATAGGCCAGGTCTATTTTTCGGAAATAAATTAACTTTCGATTTCGACCTTTTGATATACATATATTATATATATGTATATATATGTATATGGGTTACCCACTCGAAGTGTTACCAAATTCAAACTGCTATAACTACCACACTATTAATGACAGCGCGCTTAAATTTACACCAATAACAAATCATTCCATTGTTTACAAGCGTACAAAAACATTTTAGTCTGTGTCGTGTGAAAAAAAAGTTATACGTGATGGAATTTAAACGTAATAGTAGTGTGATTGCTTTATATTTGGCTGGAAAATCACAAGCAGCAATTGTTCGTCAGCTAAAACATCTCGAAGTGAACAAAATGTTTGTGTATCGCACTATAAATCGTTACAATGATACTGGCAGCATCGCAAACGCCAGAAGTCATAAGAAAAGCAACATCACCTGAGATGATTCGAAAAGTGAAGGCTCGACTTGAACGAAATCCACGTCGAAGTGGCAATCAAATGGCTAAAGAGCTGAAAATTTCGCAAAGTTCAATGCAACGACTGTTGAAAAATGAGCTAAAGGTCAAGCCTTACAAGTTCCAAAAAGGACACAATCTTACACCACAGCAAAAAAAAGTTAGACTCGAAAGATCGAAGGAGTTGTTACACTTGCACGAACGTGGCGAATTTCCGAACATTGTGTTTTCTGATGAGAAGAATTTCCCTATTGAGCAATTCATAAACTCTCAAAATGACCGTGTTTACTTGACCGAACGCACGTACGAGAATTTAAGCCTACGAATGGCCACCCGAAGTAATTTCCCATCGCAAGTGATGGTTTGGGCTGCCGTGACCGCTGATGGGCGCTCTCCAGTCGTTTTCATCGAGCCTGGTGTCAAAGTAAATGCGACTTATTATCGTGAAAATATTTTGGAAGGTGCTTTAGAGCCGTGGGCACGTAAACACTTCGGCCGGAAAGAATGGACGTTCCAACAAGACTCGGCGCCGTCACATAAAGCGAGAATTAACCAAGAGTGGTTAAAAAATCATGTTCCACGCTTCATTTCGTCGACACAATGGCTTTCGAATTCACCAGACGCAAATCCGATGGACTTTTCCATCTGGTCCATTTTAGAGAGCAAGGTGCGGACTAAAAAATACACCAGTATGGATGCGCTCAAGAAAGCGATTGTACGTGAATGGGCCAAAATACCACAAGCTCACATTCGTGCAGCATGCAACTCGTTTTTTGACCGTTTGAGGGCCATAGTCAAGGCAAAAGGTGGCCATATCGAGCTAAAGTGAATGGATTCTAAATTTTTGATTATTTTCATACATTTTTGTCATTGGAATCAATAAAAATATTATCAAACTAAAAAATTATAGTCGTTTGAATAGGTAACACTTCGAGTGGGTAACCCGTAGTATAGTAAGTTTGCCACGAAGTTGGTAACACCCAGAAGGAAGCGTCGGAGACCTTATAAAGTATATATGTACATATTTAAATGATCAGTATGTTGAGATGAATCGATTTAGCTATGTCCGTCTGTCTGTATATATACGAGCTAGTCCCTCAGTGTTTAAGATATCGTTTTGAAATTTTGCAAACGTCATGTTCAAGAAGCTGCTCATTTGTCGGAATTGCCGATATCGGATCACTATAACATATAGCTGCCATACATATTGAACGATCGAAATTAAGTTCTTGTATGGAAAACTTTCACATTTCACAAGATATATTAACGAAATTTGGTATATGTTATTTTCTAAGGCAACAATGTAATTTCCGAAAAAATTGTTCATATCGGTTGACTATAGCATATAGCTGCCATACAAACTGAATGATGGATATCAAATGCTTTCATGGGAAACTTTCTCATTTGACGATATATCTTTACCAAATTTGGTATGAGTTATTGTTGGTAGAAATAATGCAATCTCCGAAAAAATTGTTCACAACGGATTAGTATAGCATATAGCTTCTATACAAACAGAACGATTCGAGTCAAATGATTGCATTGGAGACTTTTTTGCCTTAGTAAACTTTTTACCTTTGGATGAAAATCACTGGCCGGTTACGTCTTTGCATTTACTTAAACACATAGTTACTGAAAGAAATGCACCTGTAAAGGGTATATTAATGATGTTATGTTTTCGATGTTATTAAAGATAGCCTTTCCCTTGTTGGTTGCGGCTCTAACTGGTCATTGCTCTACCGGTGTTTAGGCGAGAAGTTGAAAATCTTACAGAATATCAGTTGTTGAAGCTATTTGGAAGCAGATGGTGAAGAAATACCTCCTTCTCTCTTGCTTGTACCACCTTTTTGAGTTCATTGCTTTAAAACCTCGAACCACTTGACAGATAGGTCTAATAATAGGAATTCTATTTCACAAAAGATTTTATATAGTGGTTCAGGTGCGACGCTCCTTTGGAGGATCAACCATTGAACCTAAGTTATATTATGTTTCAATGCTTTTCAAATACATTTTGGTATTACAAAAAGTTTGAATAAAGAATTTCCAGTTATCGAAAAACTGTCTGAATACCCACAACTTGAATTGACTATCGTTACAGATAATTCTAGCTTCGAGGAGTCAGACAATTTCATATATTAAGGTCTCGTAAATATACACAATAAGAATGATAGTCCGAAAATTCTATATGAGATTTCACAACCAATTGCTACATTGGCTATGATCGTAGATAGCGAGTTCTTTTGAGGATGAAAGCTGACAGCTGTTTACTACGCTGGGAGAATGCTACGACCAATTTGTGTTCCTTTGACAGTCGGGACTACGTAACCGGAACGGACCCGGATTTTTAACCGGCCAAGAACTGTAAACTGGGCAGAATAACAACAACAACCAATTGGGGTATTTTTTACTGTCAGCTTTAAACAATTTTTAATAAAATGCAATTTTTTTCTAAGTTAACTCTATCCCATAGTACAAAATTTGTCCTCAGCCTTACTCTCGACTTCAATGGCCTTTCTCCCTGCAGAGTTAGATCGATTTTAAACTTAATTATATGCTCTAAATTATAAAGCTTATTTCGCATACGACTTGGATATCATAGTTTCCTCTTCTATGAGAGCGATGTATTAGATAATGCCACAGGGGCCTTCCCTAATACATTATTGTGAAGACCGCCCTCTAGTAGTTTACATAGTTAAGATATTTGTGAACGGAACTTAAATTAGTAAGAGCAAAAATAGTGTAAAACTAACTAACTTAAAAACGAGAAATATGTTTTCACTCTAATTTTGGACCTTCTATTTTTAAGCAACTCATTTATACACATACACTGTGTACTAAAGTACTTGACTCAAATCATTTTTGCTGTCTGTCACTGAGTGGCTGCATTTTCACGCAGTTTTATCTACTTAACTTCAAAGTTTATATCAAATAAATTCGCGAAAAGCAAAAAAAAAAAAATATATATACTTATAAATCTGACATGAATGCCTGTCTGCGATGTCTGGCGTGTTGGTGCGGCTTTTCACGCTCCAAATGCGGCATACACTCGCTCGTACACTCACGCATACGCGATACAATCGTGTGAGTATGTGCATATGTATATACATATATGCATGTATGTATGTATGTTATCGTTTCAGCAAGTGCGAACAGTTTGCTTTAATTAATTAAATTATTTACTGTAGTTATTGTCCGGAACACCACTAAAGTTAGTAATCTACTGCAGTCACTTCCAAAAAAAATATAATAAATGAAAATAAGAATAAACGTTCAATTCGACTACAACGAAGCTACTATAACCTTTAGAGGTGCATTTTTTTATCATATAGGGTCCGGCACTCGAATTAAAAAAGCCATAAATTCGGTTTGGAAAATTATTTTTATTTATTTTAAAGTACAAAATGTGTGAAAATAATCACAAATTCAGGACCAATTCACTTTTGCTCGATATGACCACCTTTTGCCTTAACTATGGCCTTGAGACGGTCAAAGAACAAATTGCAAGCTGCCCGAATGTGACTTGCCGGTATTTTGGCCCACTCACGGACAACGACTTTCTTCACCAAATCGAGACTGGTGTATTTTTTACTTCGGACCTTGCTCTTCAAAATGGCATAGAGAAAATAATCCATTGGATTCGCATCTGGTGAGTTCGAGAGCCATTGTGTGGTCGTAATGAAGTTCGGAACGTTGTTTTTCAGCCATTCTTGGTTCACTCGCGCTTTGTGAGACGGTGCTGAGTCTTGTTGAAACGTCCATGGTTTGCGACCGAAATGTTTGTTTGCCCACGGCTTCAAAGCAGCCTCCAGAACACTTTCCCGATAATATGTCGCATGTACTTTGACGCCAGGCTCGATGAAAACACTTGGAGAGCGCCCGTCTGCGGTGACAGCGGCCCAAACCATTATTTGTGGCGGGTGCTGCCTCCTAGTGGCCAACCGTTGACTTAGATTCTCGTATGAACGGTCGGTCAAGTAAACCCTATCGTTTTGAGAGTTTACGAATTGCTCAATTGGAAAAATTGTTTCGTCAGAAAACACAATGTTGGGAATTTGACCGCTTTCGGCTAAGCGAAGCAACTGTTTCGCTCTCTCAAGTCTTACTTGTTGCTGCTTCGGTGTGAGATCATGGGCCTTTTGGAACTTGTAAGGCTTGACCTTGAGCTCATTTTTCAATATGCGTCGGATGCTGCGGTCGGATGTCGTGGATTTCGCTCAAGTCGCTTCTTCACTTTCCGAACCATCTCACGTGACGTTGCAATATTTTGATGACCACCTCCATGGCGTTTTGCGATGCTGCCAGTATCATTGTAACGAGTGATGGTGCGATAAACAAAAACTTTATTAACATTAAGGTGTTTGAGCTCACGAACAATTGCTGGCTGTGATTTTCCAGCTAAATATAAAGCAATCACACTATTACGTTTGAATTCCATCGCTGATCACTTTTTTTGCGTTATACTTCGAGTGCCGGACCCTGTACAATGGTGTAAAAAGCGATTTAACATACATAGGTATATGCTATAGTGGCCCGATATGAACAATTCGTTCGAAGATTGTCCCCTTACCTAGCTACTGGCAGCAAAAAGTCGATTCGGCGCGGTTTGCTGCAAGTCGGCCTGACGTATGGAACGACTTGGTGCATTTTACATCCAGATCTTAAATTGAAAGCGTACAAAATACAGCTCTTGCAAGCCGCTCGACCTTTCCAGCGACATCGCTTCGCTCTTGAAAAGTTATAAGAAGATCCGATGTGGTCGAGCCAAATTTTGTTCAACGATGGGACCAATTTCTGGCTGAATGGGTATGTAAACAAGCAAATTGTTGTATTTGCCATTTTATCCATTGCCATTTTTTTTATTTATGGGCCGGTGGAATCATCGATCTATACTTCTTCAAAAATGATGCCGGTGTAAACGTAATCGTCAATGGCGAACGCTATCGTGCCATGATAATCGACTTTATGAAGCTTGAAATTGAAGCACGTGATCTCGGCGACATTTGGTTTCAACAAGACGGCACCACTTCCCACACATCTCAGCAATCAATGGACTTATTGAGAGAACACTTTGGTGAGCAGATAATTTCACGTTTTGGGCTGGTTGATGGCCCACCAAGATCATGTGATATCAACTAGTTAAACTTTTTCCTATGGAGATATGTAAAAACTAATGTCTGTGATAACTATGCCGCTTCGATTCATTCCTTAGAGCAAAACATCGTCAGTTACCGGTCGAAAGTTCGAATGAGTCATCGAAAATTGAACTCAACGGATGGACCATCTGAGACGCAGCCCCAGCCAACATTTGAAAGAGATAGTCTTCAAAAAATAAATGTTAAAGAATGTTCTTTCGAATGCTAATAAACATCTCCAATTAAATTTTCAGTTTCTGTGTTTTTTTTTAAGTAGGGAACCTCGAAATGGATCAACCTTTGTAACTTAATCCGGATTTCCGAAAAATTTTAATACCTAATACTAGACTGTATAAGAGATTCTCAAAAGTCTACTGTATTTCACTCATAAAATTAAAAATATAGTTAAAATTAAAAATATAATTGAATTTTGTTGAACGAAATTTTTTTCAGCCTTTTCTCATTTTTATGCTTCCTTAACGCACTTAATTACAGCAAAGTGAAAACATACAATTATTGAAATAAAATGTAGTAATTTAGCATTTTAACAAATTTACTCCGCATTACCTAAATTAACGCCGAAACTAATTTTTTTGCTTTTGTAATTTGGCAGCATTAAAATTGAAATTTATTAGGCCACTCTTGCGTTACCACATACACTTTGGCGCTTAATTGTGCGGAAAATTTGGCGCGTGTGTGGTTTTTGGGCTGCAGGCTTTTTATGCTTTCCCCTGCGGTTTTCTGCTGTTCTTTTTGCATTTTCCATTTACCATTTTTCAGTTTAAGGTTTTTATTGCTTTTGTTTGCTGACACTTGAAAGCCATTGCCCACTCAACGTGGCATGCGTTCATTAAAGAGGTTGTTATTCCATAGGTAGGATTTTAAATAAATAATGGGAGGTTAAATTTAGATGTATTATTAAATATTTACAAATATACGCGGAAATATATATTTATTTCCTTGCTGAATAATTAGCAAAGATTTGAAGCCCAAAGTTGAAATATTCATCTTAGTTAAGGAGATAATAAAGAGCGTTCTTTGTATGGTCATTAACAGCGATAACAATGTAGCAGTTTAAGAACTGACAGAAAACTACTTCAGCGTAGATCAATTGAAGAATAATTTCCTCTTCCTAAAGTGTGGTGTTATAGGTATGTAACTGTATGGAGAGAGACTGTGTGAAGTTCCTTAGAAAGATTCTACGAAAATTTACTGGTTAACAGAATGTCACTTAGTACATACTAAATTACTCTTCTAGGAAAATAATTCCATTAGTTCTTGAAAATTTTCGGAAAGAAAAATTTTATATTTATTAATAAGAAGATGGTAAAAAATTGGGAATTTTAAAACTCTCAGAAAAAAAGTATAGTCTTCATAAGAAATAGTTTAATAGAAAAATTGTTATCCATAAATACGTGCTTTATTTGATAATATGTTTCCAACCTCTGTTCAATATGATACCTTTGGTCTCACATTTTCAGTTTTATCTAGAACACAAGCCTACGGCTGGAACAAAGTCTTCAGAAATGATTGATAATCGTTGAAAACATACCTGGACGACATTCGATCTCTTCATGTGATGAAAATATCAAAAAAGTATGGTGCTTGAAAATCATCAGGCAAGTGTTAGAAAGATGTCAAGAGACCTCGCCATCTCTCGAGGGTCCGTTTCAGAATAAATCATGAATTTGTTACGGAGGGACAAAAGGTTAATACGGATGGAGAACATTCGTCGAAACGGCCGGAATTGTGAAAGAACAATTCATGGATTTTACAAGATGATATGCGCCATAGCATCGAGCCACGATTGTGATCGAATTTAAAGCCAAAAACGCAATAACCGCCATCGATCAACCACCGTATTCACCAGATAGGGCTCCGTGTGATTTTTTCCTATTCCCCAAACTGAAATTGCCGCTCCAAGGAACCCGTTTTCAGTCGATCGAAGAGGTAAAACAAAATTTGTAGAAGGAGCTGAAGGCAATCCCAAAAAGTGCTTATGAGAACATTCGTCGAAAACGGCCGGAATTGTGAAAGAACAATTCATCGATTTCACACGATGACATGCGCCATAGCATCGAGCCACGATTGTCATCGAATTTAAAGCCAAAAACACAATAAATAGCATCGATCAACCACCGTATTCACCAGATAGGGCTCCGTGTGATTTTTTCCTGTTCCCCAAACTGAAATTGCCGCTCCAAGGAACCCGTTTTCAGTCTATCGAAGAGGTAAAACAAAATTTGTAGAAGGAGCTGAAGGCAATCCCAAAAAGTGCTTATGAGAAGTGTTGGGCCTGGAAAAATCGTTAGCATAAGTGCATTACATCTGGTAGGGATTACTTTGAAAGCGACAAAATAAGTATTGATGCATAATAAACTGTTCATTTAATCTGTCCTCGCGAAACAAAGCGATAAAAAAATGTTTCCTAAAGATGAAGATAATGTTGCCTTAGAGTTTTTATGATTCCTAAGTCCAAACTGGTTTCAACAGAATGATGCCACACACATGTTTAAAAAACCACCTCTTTTATGTGGACTCATAATATGCTCGTCGCTTTTAAGGTCTATGTATATGCAACTTCTGATTTCTAGAAATTAATATGAAATTATAAAACCAAAACTCTTATCTCGGCTTAATTATTCCATACTTTCTCTTTGAATTACTTTTCTATTTGTAATGAAAATTCAGTTGAAAGAATAATTCAAAAATAATGAACCGCAAAGAAATGCGAAGCACTATTCTTCGTCTAAGTGATTTTTGTCTGCAGCAGTGGTAAATTGGAAATACTAAATGTCCTCGTTGGACTTGAAATAGCAATGCAAGCGCATAACTGTACTTGCAGATGAAGAAGTTATGCACATTAATTATCAGCAACGAAAGTGTACTGATTAAATATAAAAAAAATCTAAACAAAATATAACAATAGCGTTGTGACAACAACAAAAAGAAATAGAAAATATTCAAAAAAAGAAAGAAAACAAGAGAAAACGTTAACTGAGGCTGCAGTGTAGTACAAATACCCCTCACAAGTAAAAAGATTTCCATCCGAAGGCTTCATTTTGTTCGGTCTGCTTGTATGGCAGCTTTATGATATATTATTTCGATCTGAACAATATGTTTGCAAATTGTTGAAATGCTTTGAATAATTTCTTGCACCAAATTTCGTAAAGATATCTTTTCAAATAAACTATTTTCCATACAAAGCTTGATTTGGATCGTTTAGTTTTTATGACAGCTATATGCTATAGTGGTCTGATATGAGCGATACCAACAAATAAGTAGCTTCTTGGCAAGAAAAAGACATTGGTGAAATCTCGATATCTCAAAAAGAGAAACCTCAAGGAAGATGAGCGACTAGTTCGATTATATATAGACGGACAGACTGGACTCAGTTCTTCACGATGACCCTTTATACCATATAAATACAGGTTCTCCGAAGTTTCTTCTTCATCTTAATTGGCGTAGACACCGCGTACGCGATTATAGCCGAGTTAACAACAGCGCGCCAGTTGTTTCTTCTTTTCGCTACGTGGCGCCAATTGGATATTCCAAGCGAAGCCAGGTCCTTCTCCACTTTGTCCTTCCAACGGAGTAGAGGTCTTCCTCTTCCTCTGCTTCCCCCAGCGGGTACTGCGTCGAAGACTTTCAGAGCTGAAGTGTTTTCGTCCATCCGGACAACATGACCTAGCCACCGTAGCCGTTGTCTTTTAATTCGCTGAACTATATCGATGTCGTCATATATCTCATACAGCTCATCGTTCCATCGAATGCGATAGCTTTTCTCTCGAAAACTCGTAACGTCGATTCAACGGTGGCCGTCATCGCCCAAGCCTCTGCACCATATAGCAGGACGGGAATTATGAGTGACTTATAGAGTTTGGTTTTTGTTTGTCGAGAGAGGACTTTGCTTCTCAATTGCCTACTCAGTCCGAAGTAGCACCTGTTGGCAAGAGGTATCCTGCGTTGGATTTCCAGGCTTCCAGGTATTACAAGCTTTAGAACAAGCTTTACATAACCCATTCAGGGTATAACTACACAACAGGCGACAGACAGCCAGCAATAACAATAACAACACAAGTACGAAGTATAACATTATAAATAACTGCAACGAATAAACGGTAAAAATAGTCGCGGCAACGAGAGTCAATGGAAATTAAACAAATAAAATAAAAAGCAGCAAAAACGAAAATAATAAAAGAAAAAGCTAAAAAGTAAAAAGAGTTCAAAAAAGCTACGTCCAAAAGCAGGTTGAAAAGGCAAAATTACTATGGAAGCGATGTTGATGGGCTTGTCATGACTTGTAGTTTCGCAGTTATACAACGACAGACATGCGGCTACCGAAAATGTTGCACAACAATTGAAGGACGAATGGCAGGCAATATAGGAAGAAGACACAACACAACACAAAAACGAAAACAAAAACTTAAGGAAATAAGCACGCAGTTACAGCAAAAAAGTGCTGAAAGGCAGGAAAGAAAAAAAAAACAGATTGCATAGACGCTTGCCGCAAGACAAGTGAAGCAGACAAACCACAAACAACAACAAAAAAGAAACAACACTTGCAAGCCAGACTGTGCGCTTGAATGCGGCTCAGCTGCTTCCAGTTGCATTTCGGCCAACGCCAATGAGCGGAGATGAGGAGCTGGCAAATAAAAAAAGTGAATAGCAAAATATTCATAACAGACTTAAACGCCGAAAAGCAAGCAGCTTAGCGACGAGTTGCTGCCTTTATATGCGCTATATACGGCATGTACTACAAGTATGTGCCTTTATATATATATATTTATATAATATTATATATTAAAGCCGTTTTCATAAACAT
The DNA here is from genome assembly GCF_016617805.1 of Bactrocera tryoni. NCBI lineage: Eukaryota > Metazoa > Arthropoda > Insecta > Diptera > Tephritidae > Bactrocera > Bactrocera tryoni. The sequence goes on along the minus strand of NC_052500.1, from coordinate 63,626,133 downwards.
AAGCTGCTGTAATATCACTGGCAACACTCCGAATCTTGCTATCAGCAGCGCTGTGCTTAGCATCAGCAATCACACTAGTCGTGGCTCTACATGCTGTTGCAGACAATTTTCTTAAATTCCGCAGTGCGCTTGCTTGTTGCTTATCTACTTATTCTTAGCTTTTTAGCTGATAGGATTTGCGCTGCTCCAAGAGTGCTTGCTTTTCATAACTGTGAGACAGTTGTTGTTTCCTATGCTCATGATTTTCACAGCAAGTTGTTCTTGTTGTGTTTTGTGGCAGATAATTATAGTGAAGTATAGCATATCCAAGATTTATAAGTCAACTTAATATTTCTAAGATATTTTACGTATGTACATATGTACCGATATATGCGGCATAAAACCAACCGGAAATTTTAAATTCTTATAGAAAACTAGAGGACCCGTCCCCGCTTCACTCTGGCTGATACATAGATAATGCTACTACTACCATCTATATGATTTCTATTAGTTGGATTATAACTATTAGTTAATGAGATATAGCATTTTTATGAAGCAACTTGTGTTAGTTTTTAAAAAATGGACCATGGATTTCGAGTGTTAATAAAGCTTTTTGGGGGAAAATACTGTTGAATTTGGGCTCAGGGAATTCCAGCGATGAAAAGATATTTGCTAAGCTTATAGAGGCGAAAGCTCTGTGCAAGGTGGGTGCCTCGCAAGTTCATAATTCAACAAAAACAATGAATAACTGATTCTGAGAAGTGCTTGAATGCTCTTTAATGGTCGGTGTGTGACAATAGAAACATAACTCCATCATTTCCCACTGAAGTTCAGTCGACTGTCATTCTAGTGGACTGCACATGATGAACCGGTTCTCAGGCGTGGAAAGACGAAAAAGTCAGCTGGAAAGGTTATAATATAGCCTTTTGGGATGCACGTGGTATAATGCATACTCAACGACTGATTACTGAGCCAGTTATAATCTATTTTATTGCGTATTTGGTTGTAGTTCTTTTCTACTATTCCAAATACTTAGCAATAGTTTTATTTTTGAGGAAGAATCTGTTTAAAATTGTACGCATATATTCAAATGATTCTTACAAACATTAATTTTGAACAAATGCAAATGGATACTGTGATGGTAGCGCAATCTATCGGATCCAATGTAAAACATTCCAAAATTAGCAATTAATTACAAATGAAAAATTAATTTAAAAAACATTTTCCAGTGGACCAAATTGTGAATCTAAACCATCCTCGAGTCTCCTTAGGCACACACAAAAAATTTCATCAAAATCGGTTCAGCCGTTTAGGAGCAGTTCAATTACAAACACACGGTCAGAAGATTTATATATATAAAGATATATTGGAGTTAGAGGTTATATTGACTCGATTTTATTCATTTTTGGCATCAAAACATATCATTATCAGAGAAAAATCACATTTGAATCACATTAAGATACCTCACATACTAACCGATATATGTATGTACATATAATATATAATATAAACTCAACCAGAGGTTTAAAAATCCTCATATATGCTATAAGGGAACAAGAAGTCATTTTCACCTGACCTTATTAATTTTTAGACATCACGACACGTTATTACCAGAAAGAGATGAACTCTGAGTTTGATCAAGATAGCTCACAGATTGACCAATATGTATAGTATAAAGCATATAAAGCCGGGCGTTCGGTTATTAGTTCAAAGTTTGAATACCTTTATACTCCACCAATTGTCCGCTCCTAGGCCCGTGTAGTGTAAGATGGAGTGTTGGAAGAGGTACCCCGTTGGATTCCAGTAATCGTCTCGGAAGGTGGAAGAAGCAAACAAAACCCACTGAAGGACCCATCTATCTTGTAGCGTTAAGTTAAAATGCTTAAACCAACCGAAGTCCTGACAATGTCACAACTAAGTGGTGGCACCCACGCATGGAAAGACACCCACAGCTTCGGCAGTGATAGGAGCACAAGTTCTGGAGGCGCTAACCTCGTTCACAGATGAACGAATAAGTTCGCCAACCGTAATTTTGAGAGGAGTTGGGACCCACAAAAAGAGTGAGCATTACTCCTCTTGAAAAAGGGACCGATTGAGCGGCAAAGTAATGGACCATCAGTTTAAAAAATCAGCAGTGACATAGTCCACACCGGCAGACCCGGAGTAAGCATGACGGCGGAGTAACAGCGCCAGCGATGGTCTAATTCACTGACATCGAATTTGTTGGTGCTCAAATCCGACATAGTTTTTTTTTTTTTTAAATGGAAGTGTTCCGGTTGGCCATTAAGTACTTGGAAGACGTTGCAGCCATCAGCTCCATAGTATAGGCCTCTACTGGAGCTTAGAGTTGACTCCAAACTGCGTTTCATACGTGACGAGGAGGCCCGTACGCTCCTTAAAATCAAAGTAGGATCTATATATCGGAATTGAGGACGAGTCTGTGAGAGACATTTCATCATGGGAGTACCACAGAAAGTTAGATATGTATATGGTATATATCAAGACTAGTACTCACTTGTTATTCTCCACCGTCCAGTTTAGGGTCGGTTCCCGGCAGATCGCGACAACATCTCCTTAGGAGAGTTGCCCCCTGACGTGGCCAATACTAGAAAGACGAATGTGAGGAGACAAGTGGAATCGTCATTGGCCACGACGTTTACCGGCGAGCACCCAGGAGTCCAGTCGATAAGCACGTAGATGGAGGGATGTGAGGATTTCCACCCAATAAGGAGAGTGCCGGGATAGGAATTTGAGATCGACTCGGAAACGGACAGGGCTGATTCCTTCTCAGGAGGCCAGACTCCGGAATAGCTCAGTATCTAATAATAATAATATATGTTAATCACTGAGAATAACTGCCAACGTAGCAGCGTGACGTGCGAAAGCCTGGTCGATAAACTAGTATACCTTGCATTGTCTTAATCCAGCAACTCATCACCTACCAATGCTGGGGTACTGGACTAAACTCAATCCTATGTAAACCTATTTTTGGCCAGGGATAGGGCTAATTCAAGGATCTGCATAATATGTAAAAAATAGTACAATTTTTCTCTCTTAGCATACATATCGACACAGGACATCACAATGGTGAAAATTAAGATTATAAATTTACCAATTTATATTTCAATATTCACCCAGAACCTCCACCGTATGGATCAAAAAGACCATCAAGAATTAGTTACATACAAAAGCTCAGTATTTTTCGCATCAATCACTTCAATCAATTCAGTATTGTAACTTTGATTCTATTATCTATATATAAATATTTAATACTAAGCCGGCAAAAAACTTGCCGCATTAAATAAATTACGAAGAGAATACGGAGATATGCAGTAATCGAAAGTCATTTGCAGATAAAAGCCAAAATGATTCCAGGAAATGCTCATTCATTTGTAAACGTTTTCAGAAGAGAATTAAGATGTAAAATGGAGCTCGAATAACAACCAAAGGCAACACATTAAAGCAGAGATATTTTTTTCAGATCAAAAAGTCAAAGAAGGGAGATGAAAGAGACGCGACACCCACGCCACATCACACACACAGACACCCACCCACTCACCTTTCAAGCAATTACAGTAAAATTTTCAACAGAAGACCGACAGCGTTGACATTTCTCAATTTCACTTGCCGGAAAGTGCTTGTGGCAAAACGAAAGTACAACAAAAACCAAAGAAAACAGTAACGGTATATACATAAGTATGAAAATATAATGGAAATATTTGCGCGGCGTTGAAGCCATCACCGACTACATTGCGCAACGTAATGCGACACTCGGAATTGTTGTAAAATTGCAAGAACAAAAAACCAACGAAAATATAAATGGCGAATAAATATATCGAGTGAATTGGACTGACAGCGTGGCGTAAATGACTCTTCGAGCACGCGAGGGATATAGCAGAGCCATGTAATATTACAGTTACACCTATGATATTTGTATGTATATGTCTATGTGCGATAGTTGCTGCACAGACGCCATTAATATTTCGGCAGCACACAGTTATCAATATTTCACAGCTGTCAATATGATACATATATAGTATTTACAAACAAATATGTGTGACAGGATATACGGAAATTTGAGAATATTTATGTTGATTACATGGGTGTAAGGAAAATATTATGTCACAGCTTTTGCTGGTGAATCGTGTTTTATTACTGATTTTGTACTATTGTTGTACAGCATTGTATGGTTTCTCAATGGAGCACCAGTTGCGTAATTAATTACATTGAAATATAAATTCTAGAACTTAAAATTCACATTTCCACAATTATAAGTCATTACTTTTCATGAAATAAGTTACAATTTGTAGCTCATTAATTATAATTCATTTATAATTCCTAATTTATAATTTATTATTTTTAGTTGCTAACTCATAACTCGTTACTAATTAGTCATAATTCATATTAACAATTCTTCTTTTCATAATTTATAACTAATTATTTATAATTCATAATTATTAATTCGTAATTCATAACTCATAATTCATAACTCATATTTCACAATCCGTTAATCATAATTCATAATTCATCATTCAGAGTTTATTAATCATAATTGATAATTCGTAATTCTCCATTCATAATTCATAAGACATAATTCATAATACGTAATTTGCAATTCATAAGTCATAATTCAAAATTCACAATTCGCAATTCATAAGTCATGATTTGTTATTCATAATTTACACTTTATAACCCATAATTTATAATTCTTAGTCCCTAATTCAATACTATTATATTTCATACTTGATAATTCATAAGTCATGACTTATAATTCATAATTCATTTTTCTCAATTCATATTTCATAATTCGTAATTCATAAAATAATCTTAATTACTACTCATATAAAATTTAATTAAATTTCAATCAATGAAATTCAAATTCGATTTATAATTAATCATTCATAATTCCAATCTTGCCATTAAGAATGAAATTTTCAATTTTTAATTCCATTTTTGAAATTTCAAAAGAAATTTTCGGATATCAAAATTCTTGGACTACGAATTAAAATTAATGAAAAATTAAGATTAATGAAAAATTAAGATTACTTAAAAATCAAAATTGATGGAAATTAATTAATAATTATGATTAATTAATATGAATTAAAAATTAAATTCACCATTAAATTAATGAAATTATTGAAAATTAGTTAAAAAGTACATTAGAAACTAAGATTAATTAAAATGAATTCGAAATTAATTGGAAAATAAATTAAAATAAATTAGAATTAAATTAATCATTAAGATTAATTAATTAAAAATTAAAATTAATTAGAATTAAATTAATCATTAAGATTAATTAATTAAAAATTAAAATTAATTAGACTTAATTTAATCATTAGGATTAATTAATTAAAAATTAAGATTAATTAAAATTAAATTAATCATTAAGATTAATTAATTAAAAATTAAAATTAATTAGACTTAATTTAATCATTAGGATTAAAAATTAATTAAAAATTAAGATTAATTAAAATTAAATTTAAAATTAATTATAATTAATTAAAAATTTAGTTAACCACACATTTAATTTTTATTCGGTTTCTGCGGAAACTTTAAATTAACACATTTAATCCAAGATCTTTGGGATTCTGATTTGTGAAAGTTTATTTTTTTTTATACCCTCCAAAACTTTAAAATTAATTCAAATTATATCAATAAAATTTATTTCTTATTTTTTCAAACCGATATTTGAGATAAAAAATTAAAAATAAATTTTATTTATAACCTAAAAAATTACGGTTCATTAAAATGAATTAAAAATTTAAGATTAACTAAAATTAATTAAGAATTAAGATTAATTACAAATAATTTAAAATAAAAATTAAGTTTAATTAAAAACTAATAAAAAAATGAGATTAATTAAAATTAGTTAAACATTTAAGAATAAATAAAATTAAATAAAATTTAAGTTTAATTAAAAATAAATTTTATATTAAAATCAATCAAAGATTTAATATTAATTTAGGTTTTGCAGAAATTTTAAATTATAATTTTTTATCCAAAACGTTTGGAAATCTGAATTCGGAAAACTTATTTTTGTCCCTCAAAACTCAAATTAATTCAAATTATGCGATTAAAATTTGTTTGTGATTTTTTTAACCGAAATTTGGGATAAAAATTAAAAATAAAATATATTTATGAGCTAAAAAAACAATAAAGAATGTGCGACTTTTTTATAATATAAAAATATTATAACTTTTATTTATTTTGAATTATTTAATCCGGTACTTGGGATTATATATTTGATTAAGATTTTTAGTATTACAAAAAAAATGCAATTCCATTATATTAACAACTCTGCTGGTGAGAAATTGTGAAATACTTTTGTAGAACAAGGATATTTGACTTTCTCTAAAAAATTCAAACTTTTTGAGGCACATTTCAATGTTAACAAGACTTCTGACACCAAACCTTTTTAATTAAGGTCAATGCATATTAGAATTATTAATTTAATTATAATTATTTATTTACAAATGAGAATTTAGGCCTAAACTGAGACCATGAAAGATATACGGCCACATGAAATACCTCAAATTTATTCAACCAGCAACTTGTCATGGAACAGACCTACAACGTGGTGGCCATTACTGCTTCCACACAAATTGATTTAACCACAAATAAATAAAGAGCGGGTGAAATTATATAGATAGGTATATGCAGATATGTATATAGTATGTATCCGTGTGAGCGTGTGTGTGACACAGCAGATTGTTAACAATTTATGTTTGTTGTTATATTTAATTGTGGTTTGGCAGGAGCACGACAGCTGTGGTTGAATGAGAGAGGAAATGGCACCTATATACATACATATAGACATATAGAAAACGTACATACATATGTACATATATAAACAGTAAAGTATATGTTGCCATTATATATTATCATATATCGCTCTTTATATACATATATACATATGAATTTAACTTTCATGTTTGCTTGTGCCTTTGATGCATTTAAATAAATTATATATGCTTGTATCCAAACGCCTGCACATGTTAAATAACGGTTAAATGACGCAAAAAGGTCAAATGTGTTAATTCAGCTGTAAGCCACAGACTACTCAGAGCGCGTTAATGTCAATACGTGTGTATGCGTTTCATTCTAGATGTGACAAACTATGTGGTTTGGTTGCGTATACGTCCGGCTGGCCGGCTGGCCGGCTGGTTTTGTAACTTGCTGATCTTAGCGTTTGTGGATAAACATGTCGAGTCAGTATTTTAAAAATAAGTTTCACTGCTACCAAGTCAATCTGCTTAAAAGGTAGCTTATTTCTTATACTAATTTTGGTTTCTTAGCATACATTTAGGGGCATTCTATATTGTGTTGGTGTATGCCAAGTTTTATCACAATATGTGCATGTTAAGGCGCTTGTACTCATAGCGGATAGACATTTTGTTCGATATCATTTACCTTGATTATTTTCGGAGTTATAAACAACCGTTAGTTGAACCAAACTCGCTACAGGATGAGTTAAGCTACATAAAGTAAATTAAATTTTGAAAAGGGTTGCCACATATCTTTAAAAAAAAAATTATTCCGGCAGTAAAAATATTTTTTTTCCATAAGAATTTGAATTTTTTCACGAATACAACCTGAAAGTGTTGCCACCTAGAGTAAAAAAGTCTACCGTTAAAAAATTTTAATATTAATTTAAATTAACTCTTTATCTCAATAAAATTAGCAGATGTGAAATTAAAAAAATTGTGCGCAAAAAATTTTAAAAGGGTTGCCATATGTCTTAAAAAATATTTTAACTTTGGTAATAAAGATAAAATTTGTATTTTAAAAGCATTAGGTACTACTTTTTCGTGAAAGTGCTGCCATCTATCGTAAAAAAAAATTATTTTCTAAAATAAAATTAAATTAACATAAATAAACTTGTTATATCAATAAAATTAGCAGATGTAAAGAAATATTTTTTTTCCGAAAAAATAATTTAAATTAAAAATAAATTTTATTTATAATTTTAAAAGTATTGCCACGTTTTTTAAAAAATACTGCAAGCTTAGCAATACAAATTAAACGCTTAATTCTTTAAAAATAACAAATATAAAAAACAGTATCGAACAAAATTTGTAAAAGTCTTGCCACCTATCTTAAAAAAATTTTAATATTGCCACAAATAAACCTTTTATTTCAATAAAATCAACAGTTGTAAAATTATTTTTTTTTCGAAAAAAATTTTTTCAAAAGTGCTGCCACCTAGCGTTAAAACCAATTTAAGTTTAGCATTTCAAATAAAAAGTTTAATTCATTAAAATTAGCAAATATAAAATAATTTATCGAAAAAATTTCTAGAAGTGTTGCCACCTATCTTAAAGAAAAGCACTTTAATAAAAAATTCAATATTTTATTTCGATAAAATATTTTATTTCAATAAAACAATTTAAATAAATTAAATTGTATATGTAAAAATATATTTTTTTCCTACAATATTCATATTATGTTGCCACCTTTCTTAAAAAGTTTTAAATTTAATAATACAAATACAATTTTTATTTATATTTAATTTAAGAAATATGCCTCCAGCATTAAAAAATAGCATGAACATAAAAATTTAGAGTTACCATCTTTATCAAAATAATAAGTTATCAAAAATAAAAGATATAAAATATTTAGGTGAAAAATATTTCAATACTATACACTAACCTTAAGATATTTAATTTTATACTACCTAAAACATAGCTGCTATCTTCTGATCTTGCCGAATAGATCAAGTACAAGTCAAGTCAAGTATAGGAAGGGTTTTTTAAAATTACAGAATTTTTCAATTTTTTCGAAAAATCAATTTTCAGAATTTTCAAATTTTTTCAAAATATGTCACATGAATTTTTTTACATTTCTTATAAACAAACCACATACTTTTGTTATTAAATAAAAAAACACTAATTTTGTTATATTATATCCTAAAGTAACTAGTTTGTAATTGGTTCACTGCTCGTGCTATAACTGTTAGAATGATAGTATACCGCAAGCCAAGCAAATCAAAGAAACAATCTCTACGTCTAATTATGCTTAGCAACGGTGCATAGCAAATCATAATTTCGATTTAGAATTTTGAGCTATTATCGTAGATAAAAATTGAGATAAGCAATACTATCATAACCCGTTTTTTTTTCAGTTGTTAATTGATAACAAGTAATAAAATGTTAGGTACTTAATTCATATCAGCTGAGTCACACGAAGTATGTCTATCGCACCGGTTTTTTTTATTTTTTCAAATTCTCATTTGTTTTGACAGTATACCGCACATCTTGTAAATTATTTTACTCAAGCATTTCTTTATCTAATTGGTTTGCTGTTAAATTTCAATTAGTACATATAATAAATCATAGCAAATGACATATGAACAGAATTCCCGTAATATTTATTGATAAATTGCCGATGTCAGAATGAAATGTCAACAAGTTTTGGGCTAAAAAAACTGATAGCTGAACAAGTGGCAATGCAAAATAAATGTGAGATACTTAACCACTTCAGTTTAAATGCGTTATTTCCGTCTTAAAAAGGAAATATTGCTATTGGTTGTAGAGTAATGAAGAGAAGAATAAGAAGCTTATGAAATGTTCTTTAATGCGAAAAAGCTAAATTTTTAGTTTTTATGCCTACATACTGCGACAACTATAATGCATAAATAAGTGATTATAATCACGTTGAACAAATTTAACCGAGTTGAGTGTTCTTTTGCTAATCAGTTGAAGAAGAAAGCTGCTAAACATACAGCAAGCTATTTAACATAGACAATAAATCTAAACAAGTGTCTAATTAAAGCAAAGAACCCTTTCATTGTTCTAAGATTCCGAACATGCGTTGAAAAACTATTGTCATTAATAGCATTGACAGACGGCAGCGTTAAACCAGGTTAATTGCATTTTTCGGGATTAATTCAGGAGTTACCACAGCTAACTCCGTTGCTGTATCCAAAAATAACTCTCAAAATTTTAGGGAGTTTGTGAGATTTTCTTTGGCAACGTTGTTAAAAATGGCCAATTTCCATCTATTGTGAATGAAATAAAGCAACCCTGACAGCTGTTTATCAAATTCTCAATATAATATCAATAAAACTTCTTTGTTATGATGCAGTTTTAAAAATAATGTGTTTATATGTTTTTGTAATAAAAAATGGTTTGGTAAAAATTGGCCAGCTAAAAACCGTAATGTTTATCTTCTATCAATTTTCATTGAAAATATTATAAAAAGGACAATGAGCTGTTTATGAAAGTTTCAAACTCGCATAACTGCCGTATGTCACCTACAAATTTGGATCTGATTAAGTGCGCAGTTAATCCGGATTAACGCTGCCGTCTGTCAAGGCTATAAGAGAGGCTCTTTCAGCATAAGCCATTCATTTGCAGCGTAAAAAATAAAAATTACTTCTTCATTAAAGAAGAGTCGAAATTTGTGCCTGAAACAGTGTTTTTGCGTGGAGTTCTTCTCCACTACTTTGATAACAAGAAAACCTTAGCCAAAAGTTATCGCTTTTTGGTCGAAGTTTATGGTGCACATGTTCTAGCTTAGCAAGTAATTTGCACGATTTAAAAATGGTGATTTTGGTTTTGAAGCTAACGACGTTTAAGGCGACCAAACGGTTAGTAGATGAGAAACTGGAAGCTGGTCGGTATAAACTTGGATTTATTGTTTGTTTTTGAAGATATTAACTGGTGGTAAAATCACGACAAAAAACGAGGTCTACTTGTAACACTTGACAGATCTAAGTTGGCATAAGTAACGGAAAAAGCGGAATATTTCTTTTTTTTTACTGAAGCTTAGGTAAATAAGAAAGACGAAAAACGTTCTGGTCAGCCAAAAAACTTATAAGATGAGAAAGTGGCAAATTACTGGACGAATATTGCTGCCAAATACAAAAAAAAAGTGCAGAGAATTTTTGGAAGCTACTCAAGCCATTTGAAAACTTTTAAAAACAGCCATATTTATTTAAAAGCAAGAAAGTTGGGCGCCACGGAAATTAGGCACCATGTGAATTGAAGCCAAGCGACGTCGAAAAACATATTTTTGTTCAGAAAGGCTGCTTGAACGCTTTAAAAATAAGCCGTTTTGCAACGAACTGTGACTGGTTATGAAAATTGGATGCATTACGATAACGATTAACGCAAAAATGATATGTGAAACCAGGCTAACCGGCCAAATTAAGGCTAAGCTAAACATCAATGACGCTGGAGTAATACCCTTTATTAGGTGGGATCAGAAATGCGTGCTGTATTATGAGCTTCCAAAACCGAATGAAATCATTAGTGAGGATCGCTATCGCTATCGACAGCAGTTCATGAACTGAAATATAATTATTATATCCTTAGAAAATACAGTGAAATGAGGAGCGCTACCAACCATAGCTCAACAAATTGAAGCGAGCGACTCACATATGTAGGAGCATTTAGCCTCAAAAACCGGACAAATTATTTAAAATGATTTTATGAATGAAAATGAATAAAAATGCATGATTGAATATAATAATGGAATATACTAAAATAAAACAAGTAAGGAAGGACTAAGTTCGGGTGCAGCCGAACATTTTATATTGAGTATATTTGAGTAGGATTTGATTTGGTTTTGCTCATCCCACATACTACTAATATGCCACATACTCAATAAAATGAATAAGGAACGAAGTCTAGGTCCCGACTACTTCTGTGGCAATATAGCGGACTAAAGGTCATTCATTTAATCGGTTCATTGTAGTACGGTTACTTAGGTACTAAAAAAATCAATTTTGAGTAGCATCTTTTGTCCGGTTTTTGAAGGAAAATGCTCCTATGTGCGACTGCCAAAAAAAGTCCGAAACTCTTCAGTGGATGCGCGGCAATAATTTTGCAACTTGACAGCGCTAAGTCTTATATTGAAAACCTGGTTAAAAACTATTTGGAAAACTGCAGCATTGAAGTTTTGTCTCACCCACCGTATAGCCCAGACTAAGTTTTTTTGGGTCGTTAGCTAAAGCTTTAGATTGAGAATACCTTGAATAATACTTTTCAGCCCATTCTTCTTAATTAAATGTTCAAAAAAAAAAAAAAAAAGAAACAGCCGCACGAATGAGGTTGTAGTCTCAATTCAATGTTCAAAATCCTATTGACAATTTACTCACCCTGTGTATAGTGAGCGTTCGGCAACATAACGTCGAGGCACAGAAGTAAGTTGATAACAAAGCGAAGAGTGCACTGTCTCAAAAATGTTGGAGTGCTCTTCATAAATAAGTGGAAAAGTGAAGTTTGTATACTATGTTGCAAAAGATATTGTGTTAGGTTAGGTTAGGTTAGGTCCTCTTGTTTATTAAAAATCAATGTGTCTCACTTGCACAGATATTCGGGTTTTGTGTTACTCATTACCTGCTAGTCCTGTAACACTAGTTCCTCATAGATCGGCCAAGTGTACACAAACCAGGAATTTAAAAAAATTTCCGTTTAAAAAATTTACAGTAGCACTTATGCGATTTTCACTCATAACAAATATAAATTTTAAGAGTTTTCAAACGAACACGCAATATCAATACACTGCTTATAAAAGGAAAAATACTTCGGAATATTTTTGTTTTATATAAGTATATTAATATTCCAATTTAAAGTTAGCCACCTTTCGTTGACATGCACTTTTAATATTTTTTTACACAGTGTTTTAAAATTTCTTCAATTTTAATAGAGAAAAAATATTTCATTACACCACTTAGACAAATTTTTTTAGTTTACTATTATTTTATCACATTACCAAATAATTTTGTGCTATTAAATAGTATTTTATTATAAGTTATATATTTTTTAATACCGCTAAGCGTACGAACAGTTCAACGCAACTTCCGCGCTCAGACTGTCGACAGAGGATTTCAAAAATCTGCTTAGCAATCGGAAGCTAAGGCCGAATAGTACGTAGTAAGATAAGTATGCGCCACACATACTATGTTTATTGCGATAGTGATAAGGTAAGAAGCTAGCTAAATTAACGCATGCTAAATGCTTTGTTGGACAATCAACAAAATTTTACCACTCAAGAAATTTCAACAACGGATCCACCGAAGCAATACCCTTCATAAATACAAACAAGATAAACGATAACTTCGGCTGCACCGCAGCTAGTATACCCTTCACAGGTGCATTTCTTTTAGTAACTATGTGTTCAGTTCATATGGAAGCTATATGCTATAGTAATCCGATCTGAACAATTTTTCCGGAGATTACATTGTTGCCTTAGGAAATAATCTACACCAAATTTCGTGAATATATCTTGTCAAATGCAAAAGTTTCCCATACAAGAACTTGATTCCGATCGTTCAGTTTGTATGTCAGCTATATGTTATAGTGCTCCGATATCGGCAGTTCCGACAAATGAGCAGCTTCTTGAAGAACAAATGACGTTGACAAAATTTCAAAACGATATCTTAACAAGTAAGGAAGGGCTAAGTTCGGGTGTCACCGAACATTTTATACTCTCGCATGATAAAGTGAAAGTCGAGATTTCATTATCAGTCATTTACATATTTTTCAAATACCGTGTTTGTGTAAAGTTTTATTCCGCTATCATCATTGGTTCCTAATGTATATACTATACAGAGAAGGCATCAAATGGAATTCAAAATAGTGTTCTATTGGAAGAAGGCGTGGTTGGTAACCGATTTCACATATTTCCATATTTCGTACATGTCATCAGGGTGTTCAGAAAATATTACATACCGAATTTCATTGAAAACGGTGGAGTAGTTCCCGAGATATGGTTTTTGATCTATAAGTGGGCGACGCCACGCCCATTTTCGATTTTTAGAAAAGGCCTTGTTGCAGCTTCCTTCTGCCATTTCTTCCGAAAATTTAATGTTTATGACGTTTTTTGTTAGTCGGTTAACGCAATTTTAGTGATTTTTAACATAACCTTTGTATGGGAGGTGGGCGTGGTTATTATCCGATTTCTTCCATTTTTGAACTGTATATGGAAATGCTTGAAGGAAACGACTCTATAGAGTTTGGTTGTCATAGATATAGTAGTTTCCGAGATATGTAAAAAAAATTAGTAGGGGGCGGGGCCACGCCCAATTTCCCCAAAAAATTACGTGCAAATATGCCCCTCCCTAATGCGATCCTTTGTGCCAAATTTAACTTTAATATCGTTATTTATGGCTTAGTTATGACACTTTATAGGTTTTCGGTGTTCGCCATTTTGTTGGCGTGGCAGTGGACCGATCTTCTTATGGAGCCAAGAAATACGTGTACCAAGTTTCATCATGATATCTCAATTTTTACTCAAGTTACAGCTTGCACGGACGGACGGACAGACGGACGGACGTACAGACAGACATCCGGATTTCAACTCTACTCGTCACCCTGATCACTTTGGTATATATAATCCTATATCTGACTCTTTTAGTTTTTGGACTTACAAACAACCGTTATGTGAACAAACTATAATACTCTCTTTAGCAACTTTGTTGCGAGAGTATAAAAACTCTAGTCCCCCTTCGTGTATATACAGACGGACATGGCTAAATCGACTCAGCTCAACATACTGATTATTTATATTTATACTTTATAGGGTCTCCGACGCTTCCTTCTGGGTGTTACAAACTTCGTGACAAAATTAATATACCCTGTTCAGGGTATAAAGATGCTGTCACTTTATTCCGATTGTTCAGCTATATGCTATAGAAGTCCGATTATTGGCGCTTTCGACTAATGAGCAACTTCTTAGTGAAAAAAGAATGTGTAGAAAGTTTCACAACAATAGAAAATATAACAAATATAAATGGAACTGGCTAAATCGACACCTCTCTTCACGAATCTGATAACAATTTACGTACTATATATAATCCAATAATTATTTATATAAGGGATGAGACGTCATGTCAAGCTGTCATGTTTTTTTTCGGTATTGTTTGGCATTTCATCATGGAAAGACTTACGCTTGAACAACGTTTACAAATCGTTCAATCTTACTACGAAGATTCACATTCTGTTAAGAATGTGTTTCGCGGGTTTCGCTCAAACTATAGTCAATATAATCGGCCTACTGAGCGTATTATTCGAAACACTATCAATCATCATTATTGCATAATATTCAACCAAATAGACCTAGCACGCAGTGAAGAAAATATAGCCGTAGCTGAGAGTAAAGACGAAGACCGTGGAAAGTTGATTAGGCGCCGTACGCAGCAACTCGGACTGATGTGTGGAACGACTTGGTGTATTTTATTGAGATCTTCAATTGAAAGCGTACAATATACAGTTTGTGCAATAACTGAAAACGCTCGACCTTCCCATTCGACGTCGACTCGCTGTTGGGACTCTTGAAAAGTTCAAAGGAAGGCTCAAAGGCAACCTGAAAAGATTCAAAAGCTGGATTTTTATTCAGAAAAAACAACGGTTTGGTGTTGTTTCTGGGTCGGTAGAATCATCGGTCTACAGTTCTTTAAAAATGATGCCGGTAAGAACGTAACCCTCAATGGTAACCATTATCGCGCCATGAAAACCGACTCTTTGATGCCTGAAATTTAAGATCGATTGGTCAGGAATCTGATGATAATTTATGTACATATATAATCGAAAGATGATTTGGAATTAGGATATGCGACGTTTTCTTTTGGGTTTTAGAAATTTCATATCAACATTATACGAGTATACTATACATCAGCCAGGGTATAAAAAAAAAAATAAATATATACAAATTTTATACGTCTTAGTCTTGCACCATATAATTAGGCATAAATATTTGCTTTTATATATTTTTATTTCACCTCTACAAATGACTGTCAATAATTGCAAACAACATGATAACACAAGAACTTAAGCATATCGTCTTAGCATAGCGCTTATAATACGAACAAGATATGATTGATTGTTTGTCTGGTATAAACTCTAGATAAGAACTTGACATACAAACAACAATCAAAGTTAGTTTATGGTACTGAAACATAGCTGAAAAGCGACAGTGTAAAAATATGTATGTATACATAAGATCTCACATAAGATCTCTCCGTTTCACTAAAACCTTAAAGAGAGTCGAAACGAAAAGGCAACTGGTATAAATAGCATAATCAAGTATCACTCTAGTAAAGTAAAAAATTTGAACTTGAAGTATAGCTGAATAGCGTCAGCTAAGAAATATATCTAGTTATCAGCGGTTTACCATAACCTTGGAGAGTGACTAAAGAAACAGACAATTGCTATAAATTCTTCACACAATAAATATAACTTAGGTAAATCAAAGAATTTATGTACAAACTAAGTCATCACAAAATAAGATTAATATGTGTAAATATTAAAAAACTAGACTGAGGAATGCAAATAAAACCATTTTGAGGCTTAGTCAGCTCTTTTAAGTCAAATCCACTGGTGGCGTAGCTAACAACAAGCTACTTGCGTGTCATAGAAGGTTAAAAGGCTTTGCCAAATCTCAGCAGACAGTTTGACTTGCTTGCTTAAAGAAAAGACTCTGAATGTAATATCTGTAATTAAGGAAGTCCAAGACAATTTCTGTTCTGTTAGAAGAAAATTATTGTCTGTTTTTCATAAAAATTTGTTCAAGAAACTTCTAGGCCCAAATAAAACATTCGAAAGTAGTATAAATGTGCGAAAATCAAATTTTTCCGACGTTCAAAATATTCTTTTAACTCAGTTAAATCCCCAAAAACTTAAAAAAAGTGTGACCAGAAATGTCTTTGGAGCTTCGAAGACTCCTTTATACAAAAACCAATATGTAGAATGTGTTAAAACTTAGCAGAGGAGACTCGTAGCAGCTTGAAAAGCGCCACAACGTCGCAACAGCTTGCTTGGCAAAAATAATAAACTAATTGAAATTCAAATGCAAACCAACAAGATAGTAACCTACCTACTAACTAACACAAGAGCCAACAATTTTGATTAAAATGGGTAGCCAAATGAGTTATTTCAAATGTAAGCTACGACTCAGAGCGCGTTATTGTCAATGTATGTGTGTATTTCGTAATTTCTTGAAATTTGGTTACGTATACGCCCCGGCTGTGTGTGAGGAGGAAAACAACTTGCTGTTATTAGTGAATGGGAGTAAAGAAACAGAGTCATCGATTTGAAAAATACATTTCTTTTCTATACAGTAAAAATGTTTAACTTAGATATACTATTTTTGTTTTCGTAGCATACATTTAGGTGCTGTGTATGGCTAAAGCCGGAAACCAGAGTTGGTGTTGTGAGTGAAAGTGTTGAGTAATTACATTAATTTATATCCATTAACTTTACTTTATTTACTTTTAATGTCCTGCTTAATTCAGATCACTTAAGAAATTGACGGCGATCACACAATTTGTGACAGCCGGAAAATGACTGACAACTGATTGGGTGCAATGTTTATTACATTATATTAACATATGGTATATTTAGAAAGCTATTAGTGAACAAATTACAATAGATATATGTAACAAGAAAAAACGTTAACTTCGGTTGCACCGAAGCTAAATACCCTTCACAGGTGCATTTCTGTTAGTAACTATGTGTTCAGTTTGTATGGCAGCTATATGCTATAGTTAACCGATCTGATCAATTTCTTCGGAGATTACATTGTTGCCTTAGAAAATAATATATACCAAATTTCGTGAATATATCTTGTCAAATTTGAAAGTTTTCCATACAAGCATTTGATTCCGATAGTTAACCGATCTGATTAATTTCTTCGGAGATTACATTGTTGCCTTAGAAAATAACATATACCAAATTTCGTTAATATATCTTGCCAAATGTGAAAGTTTTCCATACAAGCATTTGATTCCAATTGTTCAGTTTGTATGGCAGCTATATGGTATAGTTAACCGATCTGAACAATTTCTTCGGAGATTACATTGTTGCCTTAGAAAATAATATATACCAAATTTCGTAAATATATCTTGTCAAATGTGAAAGTTTTCTATACAAGTATTTGATTCCGGTCGTTCAGTTTGTATGGCAGCTATATGGTATAGTTAACCGATCTGAACAATTTCTTCGGAGATTACATTGTTGCCTTAGAAAATAATATATACCAAATTTCGTCAATATATCTTGTCAAATGTGAAAGTTTTCCATACAAGCATTTGATTCCAATTGTTCAGTTTGTATGGCAGCTATATGGTATAGTTAACCGATCTGATTAATTTCTTCGGAGATTACATTGTTGCCTTAGAAAATAATATACCAAATTTCGTGAATTTAAAAATTGACTTGTCGGCATCAGAGAGTTAGGAGAGGATCTCAACCTCTCGCAAACATTTGATTCCGATCGATTCGGTTGTATGGCAGCTATATGTTATAGTGGTCCGATATCGGCCATTCCGACAAATGAACAGCTTCTTGAAGAGAAAATGACGTTTGCAAATTTCAAAACGATATCTTAACTTAAAACTGAGGACCTAGTTCGTATATATACAGACAGACAGACGGACAGACAGACGGACATGGCTAAATCGACTCAGCTCGACATACTGATCATTTATATATATACTTTATGGGGTCTCCGACGATTCCTTCTGGGTGTTACAAACTTCGTGACAAACTTAATATACCCTGTTCAGGGTATAAAAATTACTTAAAGGCATTAAAGCATAAAGTTGCTTTAATAGCTTTAAATAATAGAGTTTTTTGTTACATATGCCTCATTAAAACAAAACGAATGAATTTAGTGAAAATTAATTTAATCATTTAATAAAAACAATTTGACCACAACCAATATCCCCAAATGTACTTTGATTTTTCCTGCAATTCCCAACAAACCATTTAAGTTCACTATGCAACCAAATTCAAGCTATTTTTGGTAGCATTCTTTAGGGATGTTTAAAATGAAATTTATTTTAATTAAGAATATAATCTGTAGTCAAGTGAACTCAATTAATTTCTAGCCTACATTCAGGCACTTCACTATATAAAAAACCCCTCGAACTATCGCACCAACTTATGATCGCATTTTGTACTGCCGAACTAAAATTTTTCTTGTAGCTTCTTTCAAAAGTAAACCATGTAAAAATGTCGAACAATAGATAGGTAGGTAGGTAGGAGTGCAGCCCTGTTGTCTTTCGGACTCAATTAAAACTGGCTGTGCCATTTTGACGCACTACTCATATACCTTCTTTTTGCCATCACGTATCACCTTCTCTTTTAAACCATTTTGAGGTTTCGATGAAGCTACTTATGTCCGATATGCTTTTTGTAGACATCCATTCAAGGTTTGGTGTTTGATGGATTCCAATTACATTTTGTTATGTTTTTCCATCTGTTATTTGCAACTTGTAGAAATTGTCTATTGATCCCTCTTTTGATCGATCCTAGCAAGCTTTGTGTTAGCTGTGCCTCGGATTTGTTAAGGAATGCTCCTGCCTTTGCCAACTCGCCTGCTTTTTCGTTGCCGAAAATGTTCCTGTGGCCGGGAACCCAGATCAAGTCTAGGTGGAGTTTGTCTTTTATTGAGCTTAGTGCTTTCTTGCAATTGTGGCTTTCCAATACAGCTTCGCAGGCCTTTTTTATGCCCAGTACTTCCGCTTGGAAGATGCTAGCCGAGTTCGGTAGACGGATAGAGTGAGAAATGTCCAGATCATCGGAAAATGCTCCAGTGCCTACCTCGCAGTCTATTTTGGAACCGTCGGTATAGATTGAGATGGTATTTTCCTCTCTTATTGAGCCTCTTCTCCATTCCTCGTCCAGAGGGTATCCTCACCTGGAAGTGTCTATTGAAATCCAGCTTTGGGAGAATGTAGTCTGTTTTATTAACCTTGAGCTGGTTTAGGATATCACTATGTCCATAGTTCTGCTGATTCCAACCACCCAATTCTTTTATTCTTATAACAGAACATGCTGCTTGTGAATAAAGATGTCTATGGGTAGTTGATGCAAGACCACATTGATTGAACTATAACCTATATTAGTTTTAAAATTAAAGATTAATTGTTATATAAATTATATAAATGCATATATTGTTGCCTACATTTATGCAGAACCTACAAAAACCATATTCTCTCATAGACGCAAAGCTAGTTGTTACTAAATAAAGTATCGAAACCATAGATGATATTATATAATATGATAAGCTTAATTGATAATCTGCGTTAGGTACAGATGTATCAAATAAAATCTTCCAAATAAGTTGTATTACATTTATTTGATAAGATCAGCTAAATTGACAACTATTGGCACTCTGGTGGCTTATTCAACGATTGTTAAGCACTCAACTTTACTATATTTAGCCGAACTCTATTTTACCAGCCTTAAAAATTTATTTGTTGTTCTAGTGTATCCACAAAGATTCAGACATATTCGAACTTATCAATATCTTTCAATACTCACTCATTGGCATTTCGGAAACCGGAAAGTCTTGAAATCAATTTCAGAAAGCTCCTCTATTTACTCAGTTAAAAATTCGTGAAACTTAAATCATCAAAATTCATTTAAGATAGCTAATTAATTTACTTAATTACACTTTTAGAATATTAATTGTCTCAAAACGCCTTTCAGACAGCTCTTTAAATTATTTAATTAACAATTTTTTAGTCTTCAGCCATCAAAATGCTTTTCAAAATCATCAAAATTGATTTAAGATAGCTATTTAATTTACTCAATTAACATTTTTAGAAACTTAATTATCTCAAAATGTTTTTAATACAGCTCCTTAATTTACTCAATTAACAATTTTGGAATTATAAATCATCAAAATGCATTTCAAAATCATCAAAATGCATTTCAAAATCATCAAAATTTATTTTAGCTAGCTCCTTAAATTACTCAATTACCAATTTTAGAAACTTAATTGCCTCCAAATGCATTTATTATAGCTTCATTTACTCAACAGTTTTAGAATACTAATTTTCTCACATTTCACTCCGCTCCTTAAATTGCTTAATTAAAAATTTTAAAAACTTAATTATTTCGAAAAACATATCTGATATGTCCTTAATTTATTCAATTAACAATTTAAGAATCTTAATTATCTCAAGAGGAGGATGGAGTCATGTGTAGAAGTTCGCGCAAGTGAGGAAAGTTCTCTGATCGCCATTCACTTGGGAGTGGCCAGAAACGATTCTTTTACATATGGCTCAAGCAGCTTACGATCTTCCGGTCTTTGACCAAGTATCTTCTGGGTAGCCTAAGAACATCCGTTTGAAGCCGAGTTAAAGTGAGAAAGCGAAACATCCCCTATACAGAGTTGTGCGCTGGGTTTGGGGCCCGCCACGTAAAAAACGCTCCAAATGAAAAATTGCCAACTGCCTCGGATGAGAGACTTTTGGCTATAACCGCGTAAGCGGTTTCTACGCAGAACTAAATTAACAATTTTAGAATCTTAATTTATTCAATTACCAATTTTGGTAACTTAATTTTCTCAAAAGAACTTTTAGACTTAATTACCTGAATTAACAATTCTGTCTTATATTTTACTGAGCTAATTGAGTAAATGAGGGCTTATAACCCTCAATCACTAAATTTAAGATATAACAAGTAAGGAAGGGCTAAGGTCGGGTGTCACCGAACATTTTATACTCTCGCATGATAAAGTGATAATCGAGATTTCATTATACGTCATTTACATATTTTTCAAATACCGTATTTTTGTAAAGTTTTATTCCGTTATCATCATTGGTTCCTAATGTATATATTCGTATTATACAGAAAAGTGTTATATTGGAAGAAGGCGTGGTTGTGAACCTAAAATATTATATAATAAGAAAATATTATATACCGAATTTCATTGAAATCGGTCGAGTAGTTCCTGAGATATGATTTTTGGTCCATAAGTGGGCGAGGCCACGCCCATTTTCAATTTTTAAAAAAAGCC
The DNA here is from genome assembly GCF_016617805.1 of Bactrocera tryoni. Lineage (NCBI taxonomy): Eukaryota > Metazoa > Arthropoda > Insecta > Diptera > Tephritidae > Bactrocera > Bactrocera tryoni. The sequence continues at coordinate 63,604,401 of NC_052500.1, read as the reverse complement.
TGGGTGCAGCTTCCTTCTGCAATTTCTTCCGTAAAATTTAGTGTTTCTGACGTTTTTTGTTAGTCGGTTAACGCACTTTTAGTGATTTTCAACATAACCTTTGTATGGGAGGTGGGCGTGGTTACTATCCGATTTCTTCCATTTTTGAACTGTATATGGAAATGCCTGAAGAAAACGACTCTGTAGACTTTGGTTGACATAGCTATAGTAGTTTCCGAGATATATACAAAAAACTTAGTAGGGGGCGGGGCCAAGCCCACTTTTCCAAAAAAATTACGTCCAAATATGCCCCTCCCTAATGCGATCCTTTGTGTCAAATTTCACTTTATTATCTTTATTTATGGCTTAGTTATGACGCTTTATAGGTTTTCGGTTTCCGCCATTTTGTGGGCGTGGCAGTTGGCCGATTTTGCCCATCTTCGAACTTAACCTTCTTATGGAGCCAAGGAATACGTGTACCAAGTTTCATCGTGATATCTCAATTTTTACTCAAGTTACAGCTTGCACGGACGGACGGACGGACAGACGGACGGACTGATAGACATCCGGATTTCGACTCTACTCGTCACCCTGATCACTTTGGTATATATAACCCTATATCTGACTCTTTTAGTTTTAGGACTTACAAACAACCGTTATGTGAACAAAACTATAATACTCTCCTTAGCAACATTGTTGCGAGAGTATAATAAAAGCATAAGTTATAACTTTCAGTTAAATAAAAGTAATAGGGGGAGCCGTACTATTGCTAAAAAGAGTAGCGGAAAGTGAAGAGTCTATGAAAATTTCAACTCGTGTAATAACAAAACACTATAATATTTTGGCAACAAACCGTCTTTTGGTGGTATATTATGAAATTTTCTGGTAAAGTTCAGACTTAGCTTACGATTAACTACCATATACATAACCTATATATAACCATTTTAATTATATATGTATATAACCATCGCAATTGCGAAGATGTATCAAATTTCGCGGAGAACCGACAATAGGAAAACACCGACGTTTTTTTCGAAAAGGTCGAAAAGATCGAACACGAGGCTTCCTCGCCACTAACGCAAGTAGCTGAAAATATTGCCATATGTAGCTTCTGCAACTACATACATTATGGATAGTTTGAGAGCTGCCATAAAAAATCATTAGTCCATGAAAGTTGGAGCTTTAAATGATTATTCCTCTATTTCATTCGTTTTTTAGACAAAAAGTAGACACACGTAAATTATATTTGAACTAGAAGTGCCATCTAAAGTGCACCAAATAAAATCACCAAACTATACTCCTCGACCTACACTGTCCACTAACTGCAATTACCACAACTCTACAAACAAAAACAAACATACAAAATTAAGTCAAACATCAAAAGGAGAAGTACATACACATATAGTTACAGTCTTTATGTATTTGTGTGCATGTAAGTTGTAGTTAATTTGTCGTTTTCGTGACTAACGTAATTAGTTTCTGCTCGGACTGATAGCTGACCATTATGTTGGGTGATTTCATGTTGCCGCTCCGCCGCCGTTGCTAAACAGACAGTTATAGATACAAACGCCTGTTTCCATTACCGAGGAAGCTTTGCTCAATTTAAAAGCGTCCAGAGTAAACGACAGTCATGCAAATGACAGCCGACACAGACGACTTAGAAAGTCAGGTTAGGTTTACTATGTAAATGTTGTATTCATAGATTTCTCTTTTTGCCTTAGTATACTTTGCGCCTGCGGTTGGTGCAGAGCAAGCTAAGAGCATTATTAAATTGTTAATCCACTAAGTAGTACTAAATTATAATGTTACTTGCTGGCAAGTAAATGGTTAATGCAGTTCTAATATTATGCGAGTACTGGAACAGCTTTGGTTAGTGGTGATTGGGTTATGATTATGGATATGTGGAAATATGGTTTAAATGTTTATAATGAACGGAATCTGGCAGGATTTAGTGTAGACAGTAGTATGGTTAACGTTTAATGAATTTGCAGATAAATTGTGATGATTTTGAGCAAGTAAGGTATTAACGCATTCCAGAACTAAAATACACGCATTCAAGGGAGCAAATTCTGTAGCCTAGTGAGTTTAGTAGGTGATTTTCACTCCTTTTTGGTTTCGTTCTTTTCTAAGCATTGCTTATGTGAAGAGCTTCTTCCAAAAATATATCGTTCAGTGAGAAAAGCCCAGCGCGAAACTTAAGGTAATTTTGCAAGAGGAAAACACTCCATACTTATGGTGAATCTGGTCTATATATGTAGGTATATCTCAAAGACTTGAAATTTTGTGCTTCCAATGAAATCACAGTGTTTCATTGACAATGTTGCAGTAGAGTTTTTACGAGTTTAAGACTTAATGATGATAACAAACAATAAGTTAAAGGGGCAAGGTTTACAAATTATCATGCTGAAATCGGGGAGATAGAAGAGGATCGTAACTTCTTTTCTAGATCGATCCAACACATTATAGGTATGAAGCATATCAATGATATACTAGTACTAAAGACCAGAATCTTTTTCAAAAACAACCTTGAGTGAAGATTGCATATGAAATGTTTGACAACGTAGCTGAAGACCCTGAAGACCACATCATTTTTGGTGACGAGACGTGCCCGAAGGCACTGAAGTCTATCCAAGCCGAGGTTTACAACAAGTGCATGGAAAATTGTATTAAACATTGGTATGGTTTGTATAGGCTCAGGAGCCTATTTTGAAGACGATAATAAAGAATTGTGTTATACGTGAAAATATAGTTTCTTATTAATTCGAACGCATTATTTAGGGTGCTACAATTTCCTTTAAGAGATTATCTGAAATTGAAAGATGAAAGGTGCTTACTTAAGGCTTGCCTAGATACTTGTGGCGCAATTGCTGGAAATTCAAGGAGATATGATAGATCAAAAAGGATCAGTAGTTATAAAGCATATCGATTTCGTAATATAAGGAAAAAGTTTGCTTAGTTCCTCTAGAATATAAGCTCTCCAGCCCTTGTTAGGCTCCAAACACGTAAAGTTTGTCCTGATTTCTAAAATGATTGGGAAGAAATGAGTTTCTAATCAAGAACTAGGACCCTTGGTATCATTATGCCCTTTTACTATCATAATACACACAAGAGCGTTTAAACGTAAGGCTATAATGCTCTTAAAAATCGGAGATTCTTACTTCTAGAAATAATATTATGAGAAAGTTTTGCAAAAAGAAAGTTCCTAACTCCTTCCTAGATCTTCAACGACTCCATAACTGACATTGAAAATTTTCGGTTACGCCTATATATAACTCAATTAGTGTTTTTCTAGCTTCTGTTGTCCGAATGGATGAAAACACTCCAGCTCTGAAAGTATTCGCCGGGGGAAGCAGAGGAAGAGGAAGACCTCCACTCCGTTGGAAGGACCAGGTGGAGAAAGACCTGGCTACGCTTGGAATATCCAATTGGCGCCACGTAGCGAAAAGGAGAAACGACTGGCGCGCTGTTGTTAACTCGGCTATAATCGCGTAAGCGGTGTCTACGCCAATTAAGAAGAAGAAGAAGTGTTTTTCTAGAAATCTTTCTGTGATTACTTGAAAACGTAGATGTCATCAAAGATCCAAATATTTTTCAACTATCAATAACAACTTTCGGACTTGAGATACACATTGCAAACAGGAAGGCCTTGAGCGTTGGAAACAAAAGTACAAATCCCAGAATATCTATTAGATGGATGAAATCTTATAAGCGTATCAACATTTAAAGATTCCAAGCATTCATCAACAAATGCTTTCGATTTATGTGCAAAATTGTCTGGTTTAAAACTATAAGCAATGAAACAGCATGTTCTGAAGCTCAGGTATTACTCGGATTTCGTTTGGCTGGAATTCGCAAGGAAGCAGAAATCGAGCGAGAAAGACCCGTGGAAGGAAGATCGACATACACCACCTCTTCGAAGATTCCAAAGCTGCTTTTGACAGCACGAGCTTCCTTTCTGCTGTTATGTCTGAATTTGGCATATCCACAAAACTAATACGGCTGTACTAAGTGACGTTAAGCAATACCAAAATCTCCGACAGGATTCCTCTCCTAGCCGTTCGATAGCAAACGAGGTTTCAGACAAGACGTCTTGGTATCGTACGAATCCTTCTGGAAAAATAATTCGAGCTTTAGATCTGAATAGAGGACACTCTACAACAGTGTACAACTGCTGCCGTACGCCGATGGCTTCGATATCATTGGCCATAAGAACCGCGTCGTTAGCTTCTTGAGGTTGGATAAAGAACCGAAGAAAATGTGTCTGGTAGTGAATAAGGACAAGACCAAATATTTCCCGTCATCAAAAAAATAGTCGTCACATTCGCGAATTAGCTCCCACCTCACTATTGACAGCCATTCACTGTTGACAGTCATAGTTTCGTCCATCTTAGTCCAGATTTACACCAAAAACAGTGTCAGCCTGGAAATCCAACGCAGATTAAATCTTGCCAACAGGTGCTACTTCGGACTGAGTAGGCAATTGAGAAGTAAAGCCCCTTCTCAATAAACAAAGAGCAAATTCTACAAGTAAATCATCATCCAATGTACGATGACAACATCTGCTGAGTCGATGTTACCAGTTTTCGAGAAAACGGTTCTGCGGAAGATTTATGATGTCTTTGCACATTGGCAACGGTGAAAACCGACGACATTGACATAGTTCAGCGAATTAAGAGACAGCGGCTACACTGGTTAGGTCATGTCGTTGGAATGGATGAAAACAGTCCAGCTGTGAGAGTATTTGAAGCACCCGCCGTGGGAAGCAGAGGAAGATGAAGACTAGATGGAGAAGGACCTAGCTTCGCTTGGATTCTTCAATTGGCACCAAACAACGAAAAGGAAGATCGATGTGCTGCTGTAAACTCGGCTATAACCGCGTAAGCGGTATCTACGCCATTAAAGAAGAAGAACGAACTGATTAATCAATAAATTTTTGAAATATATTGCGAAAAATAAAGACAGTAAGAACAATTGGGTATTTTTTTTTTAAATTTGAAAAGTTGCTAAATTATCTTATCTTGGGATTTGCTTTAATTTGCTTTTGCTTAAATGTCCTCAAAGTTTATATTCGGATTTCAACGTATAAGCAATCGCCCTACTATAATATATGAACTCTCTTAATGAAGCAAATAAAGCACAGAAATTGGCGAAAGATAAGTCATAGTCTGAGGAAGACTTTAGACAACCTTTCGAGGATGTCATTTGATTGGTATCCTCCAGGCAAGCTCTAATTTCCTTAAATATATTTTGGATTTCACCGAATAACAAATCGGTGTGCATTGGTTTTACAAAACCAAGTATAAGATATAGCTCAAAATCTGTTATATCGGAGTTACCTATTACATAGCTGTTAATAGGGTGGTTATGAAAGCAGCTGAGTACTCATTGTCTAACTTCGTCTAGTTGGGGCTAACTCCCGAGATACCAGGTTAGGTAGTTCAACTAACTGATATGTTGTTTCGTGGTCACCAGACTACTTTACATACACCGTAATAGCTATTAATGGAAAATAATTATAACTGACTTAGATTAAATACAAATGCACTTGGTAGATACATAGCTTTCCCACATAATTTTGCTTTACGCCACATAAATTTCAGTTATTTAATAAAATAAGGTTAACAACAACAATAAAATTGCACAATTATCAAAGCAAAAATATTCCAAATTTTACGACTTTTTAAGACGCGACCGACACAAAAGCAAGAATATAATGAAAAGAAAAACAAAAGCTGCTGTATTGTTATTGTTGTAGACTGCAATGAGCACGTCGCGTCGCAAGGCAAGGCGTGAAACGCCAAACACGTGTTCAAAATGAAACTAGAAGCAGGAAAGAGTAGCGCTACAAATATTTAAAAGTATATGTGTATGTGTGTGTCGCTTGGTGGCCAAACCCACATATGAAAATCGATTGTTTTTGACCTCAAATGCCAGAATTCGGCGCAAGTGAATGAGCAAAACTTAGCAAAGGAAAAGCAAAACGAAACTGAAAAAAAAACCGTACAGCTGAGCCACTGACGCCATTTAAGCGCCACTGGGGCACTGGCATACGCTGGTACTGTGTGCCAAACACGCAAGCAACGAAAGTGTAAAAGCTCAATGCAAAAGCGAAACTCACTGGTGTATAGAATATGAAAAGGTGCTCAAATGCAAAAACGCTAAATGTCGTAACCACAATGTAATATAAATGCAGACGTCAAAGCAAATGTCGAACGAATAAAAAGCAGTTAATAAAAAAATAAAAATAAAGCACAACAACAAGCAAAGAAATGGGCGAAAAAAATGCCAGAAAAAAGCAAGCAAACACGACATGCAAAGTCAAGTGGCGACAAGGTAAGCAAGGCAAGTAAAGAAAAAGTGCGAGGAAGGAGGAAAAAGGCGGGTAAGCGAACGCGAGAAAATGCGATAGCACACTTTTAGGCGTACGAACACGCTTTTTTTGTTTGATTGAGGCAAAATAAATGTTTATTTAGGTACGTTTATGTGTATATATACCATATATTTGTATATTTATATATCTTAAAGTATATATGTATGTCTTGTATATACAAACATATCAGTTAATGGAAATTGTAGCAGCGTTACAGGCATTTACACGCACTTAATAGCAAGCAAACAATAAATAATGATACCCTACACAGGATGACAAACTTAATGTTGTCATCCACGATAGCTCGGCAGTCCTACAAAGTATATGTGATGAGCTGAGTTGATTTAGCCGTGTGCTTCTGTCCTTCCATCTATATATACTCGAACTAGCCACTCAGTTTTTGAGATATCGATCTGAACTTTCTTATACTTCCTTTTTTCTTTAAGTAGCTTCTCACTTGTTGAAATTGACGATATCGGACCACTATAGCATATAGCTGTCATACGAACTGTTGAATGAAAATCAAGTCTTTGTATGGAAAACTTTTATATTTTACAAGATATCTTACCAAAATTTTGCATAGATCATTGTACAAGATAAGAATATAATCTCTGAAAATATTTTTCATATCGGATCACTACAGCATATAGTTGCCATACAAACTGGTCTATCAAACTCAAGTCCTTGTACGGAAAACTTTTATATTCGACAAGATATCTTCACGTAATCGTGTATGGATGATTGTCCAAGACAACCCTACAATATCCCCAAAAATTGTTAAGATCTGACTATTATAGCGTATAGCTGCCATACGAACTGATTATCAAAATTAATGTCTTATATTAAAATCTTTTATATTTCACAAGATATCTTTATATTTATATCTATATATTATATACATATATTTGGCAAATATTATTGTCCATGGTAATACGACAATCTCTAAAAGTATTGTTCATAACGGATCACTATAGCATATAGCTGCCATACAAACTGGTCTATCAAACTCAAGCCAATAACCACTTTAAACCTGTTAATGCTTAAAGCAACGCACCTGTAAAGGATATGTAACTTCGATGTAGCCGCAGTTAATGATTTTTCTTGTTTTTATAATTCACTGGTAGGTAGCCAGGTGGCTTGTTAATGACAGCGTGACGCGCGAGTGAGCATATTAAAATCATCATAATCGATTGTGTGGCGTAATTGAATAAAATAAAATGCGTTGCGTAGCTGGCCAATGGCAGGAGAAAATTATATGCAATCGCAATTTATAAGTGTTTGTGACTGAGCCGCATGCATGCATTTGCCGCTTGATGGTTTTATTTTTAGATATGCAAATGCATTATTTTATAATAACTGACGCTTAAGCCGGCCTTCTCGCTAACAATAGAAGCAGCCCAGCTGACAGCTGTAGATTTAAAGCCAATTCGAAATTTTCGAAAATTGCTGAGCTTTCATTTACTTTTGTGAAAGCTTTCGGTTTTAAATTATTGTGATGTTCAAAGGTATTGGGTAGTAATCAATACAGAAAAAAAATTTGGTAAAGCTCTCGGTTTCAAATAATTTTGATTAAATAAAGCAATAATAATTATAAAGTTGTTTGAAAGGTTGAAAGATCTGTTAGCAAAGTTTATCTTTAGATAATACAATTTTGTATTAGCTTCTAGCTCTGGTAGCTTTCATGATTAGAAACGGGCATTGCTTTGTGAAAGCTAATATAACAATACGAATTAAAAGCTCTTTTAGAAAACCACAAATGGTCTTGAAAGCTTTCAGGCCTAAAGCTGAGTTTTCGTCTGCTTTTCTGAAAGCTTTTGGTGTTAACTAATTGTAATTTCCAAAAATTTAGTCCAGTAAATATTTTGTAAAAGCTCGTTTAGCAAATGATTTCATAAATTTTTAACCCTCAAATTTCATATAAGTTCCACATCTTTGAGAGCAAGTGTTTTCATAAGCTTTCATAATTCGAAATTAACCTCTTTTTTCTAACTTATTAATTCTAGCAATATTAATTCAGAGCTCTGTTAGAGAATCATAAATGCTTTGAAAAGCTTTCAGGTCTTGATTAATTTTTTACAAAGCATAAATTAGTGGTCTTAAAATAGCAGAACTTTTGTCTATTTTTGTGAAATTTTTCCGTTTAAAATAATCGTTATTGTTAAAAGCAGGTAATAATAATTTGGCATTTAATGCAAGTTCGAAAGCCCTGAACGCAAGTACTTTCACTAACTTTTAACAATCATATTTTGCTTTAACTCAAAACCTCTGTTAGCAAGTGCTTTTGTAAGCTTTTATAATTGGAAAAGCACTTCTCTTTTCGAAAATTTTATCTAGCAATATTTACTGAAAGCTTTTCTAGAAAAGTTAACTTTTTCAAACAACTTGAATTGAATGAAAGCTGGGCTTTCGTCTATTTCTGTGAAAGCATTCGGTGGCAAACAATTTTTATATCCAAAAATGTAGCGTTATACTTTTGTGAAAGCTCAAAAGCTCTGACAGCAAGAACTTTCAATATCTTTTAATAATCAAATTTTGTATTACCACGAAAGGTCCATTAGCAAGTGCTTTTATTGCTGGGAATTTCATCGTTTTTAAAAGCATAGCTAACAATATTAAATAGTTCAAAGTTTTTTAGATGAAAGCTACTAACTGACTAACTAGCGGAAAATTTGGAAGGTCTATTAATAAAATTAATGATAAATTGAGAAACAGAATTAAAAAAAAATATACGTATGGTTGCAAGAACATAATGCTCACCTACTAATCGGCACGTGCTCGTATACTGTAAAAGCTTTTAATGTATTAGTAGTGAAAGGTCTTGTACATATAATATTTTAAAATTATTAAGAAAACTGCTACTGAAATTTACGTAATATTTTCATAAACGATACTAAATGTTTCTCAAAAAATGTTGAAAAAATTTTATGAAAGCTCATGTACTGAAAGCTTATAAAATTAAAGTTTTATTAAAACTGAACCATATATCATATTTTATGAATCAAATTTCATACTGCCTTATATGCCATAATATACATTAACTACCGTCATTGGATTCATAAAGGACGAAAGCTTTTATAATATTTATGTGAACACAAACAAAAGCGGATGAGTATCATACAATATACAGTAATTTGTATATGACATTTTAATGACTGCATTCAACAGTCGGCATTAAAAGTACAATTTCAGTTTATATGCTGAGCTTTCATATTTTAGTGCATGATAATATCGATTCATTACTATGGTGGTTTGAGCTCATATACATAATGGTTTATGGTGTGACTATAGCCACGCATGTGTTGCCATATAATGGCATGTAAATTTATTTATGTTGATAAACATCACAGTGATGTGGGAGCTTTTAGCAATTTTATACATATTTACATACATATGTATACATAAACATAGAAAATTATATACAAAATTATGTGCACTTTCACAAAGAGAATATCTTTTTATGCCGCCTTACGTGAACTTTATTTGCTGGTGAATATTTTATGTGGTTTAGGTATTCTAAATGCATGACTTTCAACGAATTCCAATAAGCTTGTGGGTTGTGAAGAGTTATTATAAATAAATAAACTCTCAACTTTTAAGCGTTAAATAGAATTTCAGAAACTCAGATTTTGAAACTTTTAAAACAGTAATTTATAAATAATTTATAAAGGAAAATATAAGCTTTTCAAGCTAATTTCACAAGTTTAACCAGAGACTTTGAAATCTTGTACAAGTAAGGTACAAGGCCCTTTCATTCTTAAGGCTTCATATCCAGTTTTGATATACATACAATGAATATTTTATGAATATTACCCAAGAGCTTTTTAAGCACACAGTGATCAAGTGCATTCAAACTTGACTGAATCTAGGTTCAAAAATAATTGTGTGTAGAACACATTACAAAAATTTTAAATCCGTGGTGTCAAGCATATACTATCAAAAAACTTAAAAAGCTTAGAAAGCTCACAAAGTTCAAATTTCTCCTTATTCCAGTATATGCTTTCGAAAGCCTTAAAATCTCAAAAAAAGCTTAGAAAGCTCTCAAATTTTTAAAGTTCACATGACTAAATTTCTCCTCGTTAAAGTTCATGCTCTCAGATACTTATAAAGCTCACTAAAAGCTTAAGAGGATCACAAAAATTTAAAAAAGCTCAAAGAAAGTTTAAAAAACTTTCATGGTTTAGAGAAAAGTGCTTGTGGAGCACAGAACGCTATATAGTAAGGTTTAAATAAAAAGCTCTCTTTCAAGTATTTAATATCAAAACGAGTCTATATTCTCTCAAAAAACTTATGAAGCTAAGAAACTTTGAAAAGCTCACTAAAAGCTAAAACAGCTAACAACAAGAATAAAAAGCTCTCTGAGCTTAACTCTCCTACAGTCACTCAGAGCTTTCTTGTATAAACTTAACAGCAGCGCATTCGTATCGCAGCGCCGTAGTATATCTGGAAACTACATTGTTAGCCAACCTGATAGGAGATATACAGATGCCTCTCCTAAGCGTGTGATGTATGTAGTAAGAAATTTCATCGAAATACGTGCTTACATACATATATTATAGGATAATACATTTAAAAATTAATCAATAGTCCAAGGATCAGAGCTTTTTAGGAGCTTTTTCCGTCAGAAAGTTTTTGTTTCTTAAATTTTATTGTGAGACGATAAATTTTAAAATAATTGAACAGTTCAGAGATCAGAGCTTTTTGAGGAGCATTTCTACTACTAAGCGCTGAATCATGACCTGAAATTTCTGCTTTCACTTTTTGTAGTTGGAAATTTATTTAACCCTGGATGTGCTTTTTAGTCGCTTCGATTAACAACCAGGTGCAAATTAGCGAAGCCCGTCCAGGGTTAAATATCTCAGCGAAGAAACAAATACTTATTTTGAATATTAAAGTGTGCTCTTCCGGTATTATAATAACACTATTGAAAAGAAAAGATTTGTCGTTGTTTGAAGTGATGTTTAAAAATTCTATAGTCAAGTTCCACACTTATGGCTAAATTCAAATGACTATCTGATTCTTTAATGATTAGTTTTGTAAGTTGGAATTTTAGAGATGAAACTATCAGAAAACGTAGTTTAACCAGTTTATAATAGACTTTTGGTGCTGATAGAAAAACGATTTTTGAAAATATATTTCCATAACAGAATCCTTGGTAGAAAAATTATTTCTAAAAAAGAAAACATATTTTTTATAGCTGAGTCTCACACCCTACAGCTTAACTGAAATTAGTGTCAGTGTATTCAAAGGTCAGATGTCTGACTGTCGCTTCTAAGGATAGCAAGCTAATGGAAAAGGGAGTCTTCTATCATCAGGCGTTTTGTTGTAAAATTCTAGGCGTCACAAGAAAAAAATATTTCACAAAACTTATCCTTTATTCGTGGTTTATAACTTTGATTATGTTGAAATAAGGGTTTTGGTCTCCGATAATTTGCGATATATCGCACCTAAATGGAGCGAAGTGATAGAAACAAGTATTTGGCAAGCTTTGATTTTAAAATATATTATTACATATACATACATACAATTTTATTTGTAAACTTACGTACATACAGTGTTGAATATACGAGTATATGGCTTTCAGAATTTACCTGCAAAGAGCAAAATGTAAAACGTATTTAAAAACTTGAATGAAAATATTATAAGATTAGTAAGATAAATGTTATGTATTTATAAAACTTTAATTGAATTCAGCAGGAATCATCTGCTAACCCACATTAAAATCAAATTAGTATAAAAGCTCAACATTCCCTACACAAAAGATGCTTTTTAAGTCACCCACAAAAATGTCGGTGCGCACTTTAAACACAATTTACCAAATCAACGGTATAACTAAATCAATTTAGGTGACTTACAAGATATTCTGCTGCCGGCAAGCTGAAGAGCAAACAACCAACAGGCCAAGAGCAAGTCCTTTCCAACAACAAATCAAAACACAAAAGAGACGAGATTTATTTTACCTCACTTGGGCTTTTCATAAAATTCCAGGGTATGTCAATAACCAGGCATTGTGAACAGTTGTGCAATTAAGCACAGATGTGGCGCATAAAGGCCGAAAAGGAAGGCGCACAAAGGAAATACGCCTAAAAGCAGGCAGCCGGAAATTACGCACATACTTAAGGAGCGCAATAAAAATGGAGGCAAGCTCAAGGATATTGAAGTGATGAATAACAACAACAACAACAAATGCAAAGAAAACATGTTGAATCACGCCGTTGTTGGTTGTTTGGATAATAATTCACACTTGTAAACTAACAGCAACAACAACAATTATACTTGGCTCATTTGTATTATTTCTTAATGTTTGTTTGTCGGCCTTTAATGTCTGCAACAATGGTTCGTTAACATAACCGGGCTGTAGTTAATGTGATGGTTGTTGTTGCTGTTGTTAAACGTTATTGTTGCGGATTACTGCTCCAGCAATCTTATTAAAGCTACGCCTAAAGTAAGCACTTCTTAAAGAGTAAAATGATATAAAGCATAAACGGCGCTTAAAGACAGACGCCGAAACACACAAATATAAATGAACACATATACACACATAAGTATAATAGAGCTCTATTGTATAACCTTAAAACCCAGCTGAATAACATTTGTGAACTGTTGCTAGGCGCCTAACGCCTAAAAGTATACTTCACATAAGATAAAATCACTTTCTCAGCATGAAAAAAGCTGAATTGGGTGTACTTAAGCAAGGCATTGTGATGAGTTATACCAAAGAATTTTAGAAATTAATTGAGGTCTTGTACTGCGACCATGGTCTATTGTGCCCTATACCAGAGGTACAACCGCACGTGTCCAACTGTTGGGATGTTGGTGATAACTGAGGTTCACATGATTTTATACCTCTATAATGCCAGCTTCACATAAATAGTCCATTTGGAGTGACTCCATTTCAAAAAAAAAAACAAGAATCCGCCAAGTCCCATAGACAGTTCGAAAACAGCAGATAGAATAGCTGTTGGGAACATGTGTTCAAGAAGCAGGTTCTAAATGTGGTTTGTAGCTTTGCCAGCATCTTTCCAGCTGATAGTTTTACTATAAACATTTAAAGGGTAATATCAGCTTGTGATTATGAAAAAATTATTATTTTTTTGCATTTATATCGCAGATATACATATACATATATATTAGAGTATTTTTTTTTTTTTTTTTGAACTATTAATTTTTTTAAGCCCCTAACGAAATTTCCTTGGAATTACCCAAAAAAAATTCCCTGAAAAGTTTAGCCCTTAATATTAACATTAAGAACTGCACCAAGGCCTATAAAAATTTTCCATAGAAAATACACTACAATCGTGAGTTTTTATCTTTTTCAGATCAGAGGTGTTTTATGGCATCGCTTTGACTTTAGACTCATATTTCTCAGAATTGTTCACTCTACAGAAGTGCCTCGTGCAACAAAATCGTAACTCACATCGGCGAGGTAGTACGGGGCTCTAAACCCGAGTTTTCCAAGAATTTCGCATTTTTTTGTATAAATCTCGTAAATGACAGGAGCTATAGAAAAAATGTATATGACAAATTTGTAGGAAATTTTGTTTGCTATAAAAAACGTTCGAGGTCAAAATCGCTATCATTAATACTTCTCGAGATATTCGGCTTTTTAAGTAAGGCTGTATGCAATTTACATAGATTTTTTAATACATATCATCTATAAAAATTGTTGCTATTTCTAGGCAGGGCAGTCACTTCTTGACTAACATTGATTGCACAGTTAGTGAGCGCAGCGCTCGTATTGTCGCTTTGCTATCGCCGTCAGTACTCACCTCCCCGAAATACGCTGCATTTCTTGGAAATACGTTTATCAAAAGCTTGGTAACAGCCTATTTTGTCTGAAAAACACTACAGTGGTCTGGCAACCTAAGGCTAGGATTGACGGAGAGTTTCTTATAGAGTACTCCTTTTTCAACATAGCCTTTGATGTACTTCGTAGTCTTTGCTCAATATTTGGCCTCCTTAAAGCTTTCTTTCAAGCATAAGCTCTAGGTATTTCACTTTATCAAGAGAACAATACCCTAAGGAGGCAATAGGCAGCTTTGAGATCTTATACCTCATAATAAATAAAACTATTTCAGTTTCACTTGGGTTAAGGTACCCTTCCTTTTCTTTAAGCATAAGAACGACGTCAGCAGCGTAAGCGATCATCGGACAGCCGTGTTCCTCGACAAAAACAGTGCTTCTATATATTATATATTATTTCCTAGAAATCAAACCTCAACTGCTGTCAATTTACAATGTATATAGTTTTAATATAATGAATCCATCATAAAATCGTTGAGAATACAGTTGATGTGCTGTTTTATACCTTTATTGGCTTGTGAAGGTACTTTACTTGAAGGTTCTTAGAATTTGTTGAGATTAAGGTGAGTCTTAAGATAATAAGAAGTAGATCTTTTGTACACAAATATAGTCTGAGGTGTTGCCCACAAATTCTTTGTAGATAATATACTTGTAGTAAATGCTAGCTCAGATAAGTTTGTTTGTTTGTTTATCTAGTTGTTTTAACTTTTTAGAAATTTTATTTTTGTTTACTTAAGAAGTAAAAAGCATAATAAGAATATAAAAAATTATATTTAAATCTGGTCCCAAACTAGTTGGAAAAATGCTAGTTTTAGTTTAGAATTTACGCACTGAAACTAAAGTAGTCCGAAAAAGTACAGATGTTTATCAGTGATCTAACGATTCAAGCTCGAAAGATTTCTATCTTGATTTCTACGATTTAGCAAACAAAATATACCAGATTTTATTTCTATTTTTTAACCATAAAATCAGTTAAGAGTTAATTCAATTTGCATAATTCTACACAACTGTCATTCACTACTACATTTCTTAGTTTTTGAGCACAAATTAGTTCTGTTGGCCAATATTGAAACTAGTTTACTCTCAACTATTATAAGACTAGTATATTTTAGACCAATATATGATAATTGAGAACTCGTAGAACAAAAAAAGGGTCTTGGTTCACAGATTACTACAGAACTACTTCAAATTCCTACAAAAATAAACCAGTATACCAATATACTTTAATGTCATATTGAATCAGCTTCTGTCTTTCCACATATTATTTTGAGTTAAATTGGTTAAAGAATGTTATAAAGAATAGCGCCAGCTCATATAATAGGTTGTCAAAAAAGTCTTGCGGTATTTTCGCTAGTTGGCGCTGAAAGCGCGTAGTTCTAGTTTTATGCGTCGCATCGGGTCATGCTAAACCTTTTTGGAAAGCTCATTTCACGCGCTAACACGTGTTTGATTGATTGTCGTTTCTTTTAAGTCGTTCGTGAGTTATAGCGTCGCAAACATGGACCAAAATAAAGAGAAAATACGGCATATTTTACAGTACTACTACGATAAAGGCAAAAATGCATCTTAAGCCGCCAATAAAATTTGTGCACAACGTTTCGTTCTGGTGTAGAGGTGGTCGAAGATGCGCCACGGTCCGGAAGGCCTGTCGCCGAAAATTGCGATAAAATCGCTGAATTGGTCGAAAGAGACCGGCATAGTAGCAGCCGTAGCATCGGCCAAGAGCTGGGCATGAGTCATCAAAAATTCATTTCAATTTCAATAACAAAAAAAAAAAAAAAAAATTTAATAAAAATACCGCAAGACTTTTTTGACAAACCATTATTATGGACAATATTTAACGACAACCATATGTGCTGAAGGTGATATTAATCTCTTGTCGCGGAGTGTATACACATAAGCTGTATTTTTTTGCGCTACTTATTTGACAAAGTAGTAGTCTAGGTGATGACACTTAATATTCTACTTCTTAGAAATGGGTTTTAACGACTTTTCCGCAGCTAAAGGTGTCACTGAAGTAGTATAAAGTTAATACTAATTGTTTATGATCAGATATAATATAACAAGACTGCGTCTTTGCATTTTAGAAATATGATTATTTTCTTTAGAAATGTATGCTAGCTAGCACAAGGTTTAATTTAGAAGAAATAGAACGTGCTTTGAATAGGTAATTAGGTTACTTATTCTTTTTTTTTTCAAAAGTGAAACATTTCGAAACTTACCCTAAAATATAAAAATTTTGAGGTAAAAGTAAATTGGTCAATTAAAAGGACATTTCTCATTAGTTACTAGAGGTTCGAATACTCTATCTTCTCTAAAGAAAAGTCGAAAATCTTATAAAGTATATATATATATAATATATATATATAATATATGTATATATACATTATTATATATATACAACTCGACGAGCTGTGTCGATTTAGGCACGCCCAACTGTAAGTATATAAGCGAACTAGTCCCTCAGATTTCGCCATAGCGATCTGAACTTTTACATTGGTACTTTCCTCTTCAAGAAGCTGCTCATCTGTCGGAATGGTTGATATCCAAGAGTTATACCATACAAACTGAACGATCAAAATCAAGTCCTGGAAAACTCTTTTATTTGACGAGATACAACGACGAACAAATCGAATGGACGAAAACACTCTAGCTCTGAAAGTAGGGAAGCAGAGGATGAGGAAGACCTCTACTCCGTTGGAAGAACCAAGTGAAGAAGGACCTGGCTACGCTTGGAATATCCAATTGGCGCCACGTAGCAAAAAGAAGAAACGACTGGCGCGCTGTTGTTAACTCGGCTATAATCGCGTAAGCGGTATCTACGCAAATTAAGAAGAAGAAGATAATAGTTTTAGCACTGGTTTGGTATGGTCTCGTTCTTTAATGAAATCAATTCAGATCCTAGTGAATTCCGTGCCTTTAAGAATTATCGTAGTTATTGAGACTAAATGATGAAGGCCGACAATGCGTTGACGACGAACCACATCTAGGACAGCCATCAATATCAAGTGATTATCAACACGTTAATAAAATAAAGGAATTGGCGCTTGAGAATCGACGATTAACAAACAGGGTTCTCTCTACGTTGTAATAACGGAAGGATCATCCGACTAACAGGATGTCATGAAACCTATTATTACTGGCGATGAGTCTTGGATATGTGCTTAAGACCCGGAAACAGACGATTAATCCTCCGAGTTTCGTGGCAGAGGTGAGCCGAAGTCGAAAAAAACTACCTCAAGGCAAGTCCAAAATCAAGGTTATGTTCCACATTCCTTCCGACCGGCCAAACTGTCAACATGAAATACTATTTGAGTATTATGCATCGTTTGCGCGCAGCTATTCGTAAAAAGTGGTCCGAATTATGGACCGACAACTAATAGATTTTGCACCACGATAATGCACCGTCGCAAACTGCATTAATGCTTCGTGAGTTTTTCGCCAAATTTTTCAAAAATATTCGCCTGTTTTGGCTTTGTGTGACTGCTGGCTATTCAGCAAACTTAAACGACCGCTTCGAGGAAACAGCTTTGAGTCAATTACAGACATTAAATTGACTCGCTACACGCATTGAAGGCCATTCCGGAAATTGACTTCAACAACTATGTTTGCTCATAGTAATAAATCATAAATACGCCGAGGTATGTTCTATTCGTTACAACTCTGCTCGCTCATATATGAGGCTCGCTATTGTCTGACATATGACATATAAATACTATATGAATATGTAGATATATATGTACATAATAATGGCTTACATATATCAAATATTATTACATTCTAACAAGTATCTCCATCGCTACCGTGTTAAGTTTTAACTGCACTAATTATCATTTTATACTCACTTAAGTTTAACGTGCTATTTAAAAGCTGATAACTACATATTTTACAATTTTCAAACAAAAAATGTAATTTATTTTCTTAGCTAATTACTATATTGTTGTTACAACAAATCATACATACGCAGCCTAAATGACCCCACGCTCAATATTCAAAAGCACATTTGCTAAAGCAAAGATTAAAATCATGAACCAAATGAAATTACATTTTGTGAGGACCTTGACCTCAGCGCTAATCGACAGTAAATCGCAAATTAAATATGAAAAATTATATATACGCACACATACAAAATTTTATGGAAATGGGGTTTTTACATAATGCGACTGTGGACTGGTTATGGGTGAGTTTGGTGGACAAGACAAGCAGTAGAAGTGGAGAATAAAGCCATGCGAGTGTACAAGTATATGAGAAAGAGAAAAAAATTTATAAGAAAAAAAATATAAAATGAAGCAAGAATTAAGCCAAGAACAAAAAAAAAATAATATATACCGATCTCCACTACAAAGCGCTCTTTTGCTTAACAAGCCGCCTGCAGCCTCCAGCCTCCGGCCGCCAGTCACTTGTAGTACAAATAAATCAAAATGAAAGCAGCAAAAGAAACCCACCCAAAACGAGTCAAAGCCAAAGAACACACTACAACCTAAACACACACACAGAAAGATATATATAGGCACACACGTAAATCAAAACACTTCAATCACTTTGCGATTTCTCAAAGAAGCGCAGACGTCCAAAAGGCAAAGCACGAATCTAAACAAATCACGAAAGTGAATAGCTTTTGAAAGAGCGCTTCAAAAGTCGAGCCCTGAAGGGTCTCTAAAAGAGATACACACTACATGAGAACCAACAAACAACAAAAAACAACTAATGAAAAGAAGCACGAGTTTTTGCGCACATTTTGCAAGGCGTTCGGTTCAACGAATTCTTTATGAAATTTGTTACCCATTAGTCGGCAAACTAAAAAAAATTCTAACTTTTTTTTGTTACACAGAGGTGGACAGCTTCTGGCAATCAAATTGGCAGCTGTTGCTGAGTCACTGCTGCTGGCGGTTGAGTGCTAAGCTACATGGTTAAGTATGTGACTTTGAAACTTTCAATACTAGGGTGTGTCATGAGGTGGTGCCGACTAGAAAAGGTAGTAACTATTTAGTGCCAGGTCCGAACATTAAAGTGGATGTATAAGAAACACCCAACCCAGCTATAGGATCGTCTATCGAGTCGGTATTAATATGGTTGGCTTGGCATTACCATGATGAAACAGAAATCCTCTCCAATTGGCCAAAGCTGACCGCTTCTGAGTCTTTACTTCTCATCTGCCTACTCAGCCCGAAGTAGCACCTGTTGGCAAGAGTTATTCTGCGTTGAATCAAGGCTGACGGATTTGTTGATGTTAATACTTGTTCCAGGATGGAAGAAATTATCAGTGGCTTCGAAGTTATGACTGTAAACAGTGACGTGGGAGCCAAGTCGCGAATGCGTTGACTGTTTGTTTGATGACAGGAGATATTTCGTCTTGCCCTCGTTCACTAGCAGACCTATTTGCTTTGCTTTTTGGTCCAGCCTGGAGAATGATGTCGGTGTTATCGGCGTATGCCAGAAGTTTACCCATTCCAGATTCCAGAGCGTCATCTCTTACTCGAGACATGCTTTCCACGTATTGTATTTTGTCGTAGGTGATCATGAATTGATACTCCAGCGGTGAGGCTAAAGATTTGAAATAATGCAATTTGTAAATGTTGCATAAAAGAGGTGAGTTGGAAACATCCAGACACTTTATTCTTTACTGTCCAGCTTTTACTATATTAAAAGTTGAAGCATCTCGCTAGTCGTAGCTCTACGAAACAGGCGAATTGGCTGGACTTAGTATATTAGCTAACTAAATAAACTCAAGGCGGTTTTTCGATAACCAACGGTCCACTTGTTCCATACAAAGAAGACAGACATTTTCAGCTTTCCAAGTGGGATCCTACGTGGTTTCACAAAAATCCGATTGATTACCACACCCAACACGACCTATGAGACCTTGCTACCTTTCATAATGTTGTTTTTTTCGTTGACTTAGTGAAACATCCGTTTGTTCAAAGCAGAGCAACACAAATTCATTCGAACTGTCAGATACCCTCAACTAAAGGTAACGGCTAGGATTGTGTCTGGCTTATACTGACAATTTCATCCCAACCTATCCTACTATCGGTATAATTGCTATTTTAACTTAATATCTACATAATCTGTCACCTTTCACAAAGTTTTCAGATATCCCAAGACCTTATTTGATCAAAATGTTAACAAAGTTCATGATACTCTGGCGTCTTAGCTGTCAGCCAAGCTATTTAAGTCTTAAATTTGAGAGCGTAATAGACTGAAGTTTGCTTTAAAGTCTTCTAACTTGGCTTCACACAGAATTAGGAAGTTTCAAGCTTGACTGAGCTTAAAGCTCGTGACAGCAAAATTCAACTTCAAAGATTCAACTCAGCTTCAAGATAGATCAGATCAGAGAAACTGTTTTATATCTTTAACTGTAGTAACTTTCGTGAGTAATGGGTTCAACCTTTCCTTAAAAGCTTTTAGCTTGATCTAAAAGACGCTGTAGCGGTCAGCTGGCCATACTTTTTCAAAATGAAAGCTTTTTTTTTGAGATATTGATCTGCAATTTTACAGACGCTCTTTTCTCTTGAAAAATCTGCTCATTTGTCGGAACCGGCGTTATCGGATCATTATAGCATATATATGCTATACAAACTGAGCGTTCGAAATCAAGTGCTTGTATGGAAAACTTTTTTATTCGACAAGATTTCTTCACGAAATTTGGCACCGATTATTTTCAAGAGCGCTACATTCTCCAGACAAATTGCTTAGATCGGACTACTATAACACATGGTTGCCATACAAACAGATCGATCAAATCAGTTTCTTATTTGTGAAGGGTATTATAATTTTTTTTGCCTGTGATTGGTATTATAATTTGTTTTGATATATTTTTGTGAGTTTATATAAGTTTATTCGTTATTATTTTCTCTCATTATAACTTTTTCTCATTACGGTGCACCCTAATGAAAGCCTGTAAATCAAATTAATTTCGCGTATAAAGTAAATTTTTTAACTGCTAATCACTTTTCTATGTTTATTTAATCATATTTCCAGTGTTAATTTTTTCAAAACTCATACTTTTTCAATAAAAAAGCATAATTTTACTTTGCTTCTGGCTTCCACGATTTCTCAGATTTGACGGTGTTTCACTCAACAATTTGTACAATTATCATGCAAATTAGTCAATTAAATCTTCAATGTCATCGATAACTTTACGGCGTTGCTCTTTTTTGTGCGCTTACATTATTGGTTGTTGTTGTTGGCAGTATGCGATTTCCATACGTTTACGGTTGTGAAGTGCGTAAACAACAATGCAGCTGTTGTGCTGTCAGTCCAAGCTATTTGTGGGTAATAAAATGCTCATTATATTTATTTGTCTAATTTTGCGCGAAACTTTATGGCTTCGGTGTATTTACTTTGACTGTGCAAAGATGTTTATATCGGCAGGTATTTTATGGCAAGCGTCTAATGCCTTTGAAGAAACTCACATCAAACAAAAACTCATAAGTAAATAAATGTGAAAATGATATAAAGCGTGTGGCAGGTAGGTATTAGCAGTAGGAAAAGTCGTTAATATATGGCTTTGACCTAAAAGCAATTAGATTCTTCATATTGACTGAAGGTGTATCCCACTCAATCAATCAAATCGCTGTAGTGATGTCAGTGCACAGCTGACATTATTTGAATGTATGTTTAGATCAGAGAGCTTATTACGTATCTCTCATACTTCAACCGAGTACATGATTATTATTTTTCGCACAAAATTTTGAAGGGGAAGCCGCTTTACTTTGTCCTTTAGACCAAATTTCTGGTGGATTTTGAGTAAATCTATTTCTATAGGCCTTTCAAAATTACATACTTAAATTTTAAATGACAACTTGGAATAGTTTTTGAGTTAAAGCCTTCTTTCTCTTGGCTTGGCGCCAATTGGAGATTCCAAGCGAAGGCCAAGTTCTTTTCCACCTGGTCTCTCCAAAGCAGTGCTCTTCCTCTGTTTCCCCCGGCGGGTACTGCATCGCATACTCTCAGAGCTGCAGTGTTTTCATCTACCTGGATGACATGACCTAGTCAGCGTAGTCTCTGTCTCTTAATTCGCTGAACTATGTCAGTGGTGACGTATATGTATCTCGTACAGTACATCGTTACATCGGCTGCGGTATGTCAAAATCCGCAAAGAACCATATATATTCCGCAGAACCTTCCTCTCGAAAACTTGTAACGCCGTCGCATCAGATGTTGTCATCGTCCATGTCTCTGCACCATATAGCAGGACGGGATGATAAGTGACTTATATGGTTTGGTTTTTGTTCGACGAGACTTGGACTTTACTTCTCAATTGCCTACTCAGTCCGAAGTAGCACCTGTTGGAAAAAGTTATTTTGCGTTGGATTTCGAGGCTGACATTGTTGTTGCTGTTAATGTTGGTTCCAAGATAGACGGCATTTTCTACGACTTCGAAGTTATGACTATCAACAGTGACGTGAGAGCCAAGACGACTGTTTTTTTGATGACAGGATATATTTCGTCTTTCCCTCGTTCACCATCAGACAAATTTGCTTCGCTGCCTTATCCGTTCTGGAGAAAGCAGAACTAACGGCGTTATGTTATGGCTAATGATATCAATATTAGCGACGTACGCCATCAGCTGAACACTCTTATAAGATTGTACTTTCTCTATTCAGCTGTGCAGCTCGAATTATTTTCTCCAGCAGTTGATTGAAGAAGTCGCATGATAGAGAGTCACCTTATCTGAAACCTCGCGGTATTGAACGGCTCGAGGATGCTGCTGCTGACAGAGCTTTTTGTCGGCTCAACGTCAGTTTACATAACCGAATTAGTTTTGCGGGGATACCAAATTCAGACAGCGCGGCATAAAGGCAGCTCCTTTTCGTGCTGTCAAAAGCAGCATTAAAGTCGACGAAGAGATGGTGTGTGCGGATTTTTTTCTCACCTGACTTTTTCAAAATTTTGTGCATGGTGGGTATCTGGTCAGTTGTTGATTTTCCAGCCCACAAGCTACACTGATAAGGTACAATAATTTTTTTGACGGTGGGCTTTAAACTTTCACAGAATACGCTCGATAGAACCTTATACGCGAGGTTGAGGAGGCTTATCCAATGGTAGTTGGCACTGGATGTGGGGTCTCCCTTTTTGTGGATTGGGCATAGCATATTTAAATTCTAATCATTGGGCATTTGTCCGATCATATTTTACACGTAATGCATGCTCCTTATCAATTCTTCGCCGCCATGTTTGAATAGCTCGGTCGGCAATCCATCGGCGCCTGTAGATTTGTTGTTTTACAGACGAGTAATTGTTATTCCAACTTCTTCATGATCGAACAATGGTACGTCTACTCCATACTCATCGATCGGGTTCACTATCTCCAGGTGTTATGTTCTCACTGCCATTCAGCATGCTTGAGAAGTGATTTCTACATAATTTCAGTATTCACTAAATCAACTCTGGGGGTTCTACAATAGCATGCTCCCGTCTTGAGACCTTCTGTTAGTCGCCGCATCTTTTCGTAGAATCTTCGGGTCGGTCAGCTTGTCAAGCTCTTCGTACTCACATATTTCAGCCTCTTATTTTTTTGTCTGCAAATCGCTTTCCTCTTCAACTCTCGGTGGGCAGTTGATTTTCTCTCCGCTGCAACACGGTACTCTTCATCGTATCAGCTCATTTAACTGAGCAGTATTGAATTTAATCAGTATTTTCCCACGCTCTGATATGAAATTCCCACATTCGATTATGGAAATTTGGAAAATATCGATTTTTACTTTAAGTTTATTTTTCCTAAAACTATTGCATAGGTCTTTAAAATACCATTATTTCGATAAGTGGACATTTTTCTGTTGGATATAAATTTTTATACTCTGCTAAAACTACAACTAACTATCAGGAGATGACCCACGCCTACAGAATGCGGCTGACAAATCGAGAAATGCAGGAAATGTCTAGACCAAGGCACCAGGGAAACTATGAAGCATCTATTGTGCACTGGTCCTGCCTTGGCAAGACTACGCTGTGAGCATCTGTGGTCTCCACGGTATGATACACTGTACGAAGTATCGATAGTGAGGCCGCCGAGTCTGTTAAAACTCACGTCAAGCGCAGGCATCCTAAAGGAAGACTGTTTCTCATGGACCTAGTAACTGAACTACATCTGGTATCGCAAAGAACCAAAACTGGTCTATGCGTGGCTCATTGGCATACCAGACTAACCTAACATAACCAAATCAAAAACTACAATTTATGTTTTTGGTTTCCTGGAACATACTTCTCTACCAACACACGTGTTAATCACATGTTTACTTCGATCGATTTTATCTTAAATATCTGTGTTCTTTCTCTGTTTCTTTTCTCTTAGTTGTTTTTTTTCTTGAAGCTTTAATAATTTATTCGCTTTGATCTCACTTCAAGCGTCGATTATGATTCACGCTTCTTTTGGCTACGCCTGCCTAATACTGTCTTCGTCTATCGTTTGAATTATACTCATATCAGGTTAGGTGATTATGAATATTAAAAAACGATTCTATGGAAAAGGGTATTAATTATAGGCTTCGATAGCAAACAATGATTGGTTGTTTGTATTAAAAATATTTATTGTGTTAAATAATCATAATGGAAATGTTAAAAATAGACGTGATAAGTTAAAAATATAGCAATTTGTATTTATACTTATATATGTATGTAGTATATTACTACATATAATTATTAAAAAAACGTTTAAGCTTGTATCTTAATTATAATCCCTTATTTTATCAATCAGTAACTATTACTATGTCAGCTCTTCGTAGCTCGGAAGAGCTTAAGCTATAAGAGTTTCCGGCTTTTTTAGACTTGAATGTAAAATCTATAAGTCTACCATTAGATCCGGTCGCACATTGTTGTTGTTAAGGTATACATTGAATACTTTTATAATGAAATATTCAATTCAATGAAAACATTATTTACGAATAAAGTCAAAAAGGTTTATGTCGATATGATAATCCGAGGGATTGTAATTGAGTTTTAATTTTTAATATGATTCATGAAAAAATTTATTCATGGAGAAAAGAAAAGACTAAACCGAAAATTAATATAATGGGTTGTCAAAAAAGTCTTGCGATATTTTTATTGAATTTTTTTGTTTTATTGAAATTGAAATGAATTTTTGATGACTCATGCCCAGCTCTTGACCGATGCTACGGCTGCTACTATGCCGGTCTCTTTCGACCAATTCAGCGATTTTATCGCAATTTTCGGCGACAGGCCTTCCGGAGCGTGACGCATCTTCGACCACCTCTACACCAGAACGAAAACGTTGAAACCATCGTTGTGCGGTGGAAATGGAAACTGTATCGGGTCCATAAACTGCACAAATTTTATTGGCGGCTTGAGATGCATTTTTGCCTTTATCGTAGTAGTACTGTAAAATATGCCGTATTTTCTCTTTATTTTGCCCCATGTTTGCGACGCTATAACTCACGAACGACTTAAAAGAAACGACAATCAATCAAACACGTGTTAGCGCGTGAAATGAGCTTTCCAAAAAGGTATAGCATGACCCGATGCGACGAATAAAACTAGAACTATGTACGCGCTTTCAGCGCCAACTTGCGAAAATACCGCAAGACTTTTTTGACAATCTATTATTAACACTGGAAAGCTGTAACTTTTTGAAGATTTTTCTGGAAGATACATATCTCCATTAAACTTCCAAGTTAAAATTAGTGATTCATGAATATTTCCGACTAGTTTGATGATCAAACGTTTTGTTCCACCAGCACCACCGAAATGCTTCGAGTTATGGTTGTGGTTCGATTTTCTTTTCCGGCGTTTGTCATTTTAACGAGTTTTGAACAAGTTTCCTTGGCATTTTGTGTTTTCCAAGAGAAGCCCGTCTAAATGATTATTTAAAATGTTTCAGAAGTATTGTGGGGAGCCTACTTTATCGGAAATACGAG
This sequence comes from Bactrocera tryoni, assembly GCF_016617805.1. Classification (NCBI taxonomy): domain Eukaryota; kingdom Metazoa; phylum Arthropoda; class Insecta; order Diptera; family Tephritidae; genus Bactrocera; species Bactrocera tryoni. Next base: position 63,578,376 of record NC_052500.1, on the reverse strand, counting down.
TATTTGAGTGACATCAAACATTCAATTAGTGTCGTGAAGTCAACGAAAACTTCAAACGAGTCGTTCATTCACCGCTGTTAATAAAAAAGTAAGAAAAATAATACTTGAAAATCTTCGTTTTGACAACAGAGAGATATTAAAGGATCACAAAACTCTTATGTATCGACTCAACATACTATATTTTGGTTAATGTTTTGTCAATGATATTTTCTTAAATTGGTAGGACTATCCTTAATTCCTTCGCCAAATATGAGCGCGATCTGTCAACCAGTTTGTTTACAGCAGCTACTTAAGCCGATACACCTCATTAATGAGCAAAGAATTTGTCTAAAATTTTGCATTTCATATGCGGAATCATTGTGAATGTTGAAAAAGGCTTACGGCGATCCTATTTTATCAAAAACACAAGCCTACGAGTGGTACAAAGCCTTTAAAGACGGGAGAGATATCGTTGAAGACCACTTTCTGGACAAATATCGACCTCTTCAACTAATGAAAATATTGAAAACGTGAAGCATATGGTGCTTGAAAATCGTCAGGCAAGTCTATCGCGAGTCCGTTCCAATAATTTCGATGGATATTTTGGGTATGAAACGCGTTTTTGCTCGACGCGTCTCAATGAAGCTGAACTTTTTTCAAAAATAGCACCGTAAACAGGTGTCTTTGGAAATGCTTGCTCGTGCGAATTTCGATTTCACCTTCATGGAAAGCATTATAAATGCCGATAAGGTATTGATTTATTAGTTTGAAGTGCAAAAAAGTCAACAATTATTAGAATGGAGGGAAAAAAGACCAGCCGAAACCAAAAAAAAACACGAGAAAACTGCTCAAAAATCATGTTGATGCTCATTGGTTTTTCGATATTTGTAGTTTGGTGCATCATGGATCCCGAAGGGGCAGACGGAAAATAATAAGTTCTTCTTGCCGTATTGAGGCGTATGCGTGAGAACATCCATCGAAAACAGCCGGAATTGTGAAAGAACTGTTCAAGGATTTTACACGATGACAATGCATCATAGAATTGAGCCACCATTGTGACCGAATTTAAAGCAAAAATACAATGAATACCATCGATCAATCAACGTATTCACCAGATTTGGCTCAGTGTGATATTTTCTTGTTCCCCAAACTGAAATTGCCGCACCAGGGAACCCGTCTTTGGTCGATCGAAGCGATGAAAGAAAATTCGCTGAAGAAGCTGAAGGCCTGCCCAAAAAGTAGTTATGAAAAAAGTTTCCAGTACTGGAAAAATCGTTATCATAAGTGTATGATGTCTGGTGGGAGTTACGACAAAATTAATGTTGATGAACAATTAAATATTTCGCGTTTCATTTAAAATTTCTGAATACTTCTTTGACACAATGTATGTATATAATGCATTATTAGCATAAAAAATCCTGTTCACTGTTTATATCACGTCTGGGACCTAGAAAATCGCGCTTTCCATTAAATAATCTGTAAACTAATTAACAATTTATATTTTGTACGTAGCAAATAACAAACACATTACAACAAAAACTAGCCTGCCGGCCATTAATTGACTCATAGCACACAAAATGAGCCGCTGAAGAGTCTGCTCCCATTCACACACAGAACAAATGAAGTAATTTTCAAACGAACTAATTTATACAGCAACAAATTATATACAGATGTTTGTATGTATGTAAGTGTGTGTGAGGACGTATGGTGTGCGTGCTGTTCACTAACTTGTCAGCCGCTGCTTGTTTAACTACTCACCGGTCGCACCGGCCACTGTCCGTCCGACTGACTTGACTTATACGTGTCTATTGATCTGTAGACGCGCTCGTTCACATAAATCTGTAGTAGTTTTCGTATGAATTTCTTCGGTTTATTTATTTGCCTGGCTGGCTGGCTGTCAGTGTACGAGTGCAGCGTGTACACACTAGTGTATTCAAATACGAAGCGCTTTCGTAAACATTTCCCCCTCTCCAATGGATATCCAAGCACGGTTTGGGGATTTTGGTTTGTTGATTGAAATGCAAAAAGTCGGTATTATCGCCTGACTACGTATGTATGCATGTATGTAAGTACCTGTTTCCGTTTCGCATATTCCACTTTGCGCTCGCATTCGTTACACAAGTACAACAATTTAAAGAAAATTAAAGCAAACGTGTGGCGCACAAACCAGTCATCAAAGTCAAAGGTGATTGCCCGCTTTTGTACGCCAAATATAAATATGTTGATCTTAAATGATCTTTTAAAAAGCTGCTGGGGAACATTTCGCCGGGAGCGATTTGAAAACAAGTTGTATTAGCTACAAAGAGAATACAAAGCGAAAAGAACATATGTATACATGTGCGCAATTTGTTTTCGATTAGCCGGCCATGCGTTCGCTGATAGGACGGCTTTAGGTGCGTATATATTTTTGAATAAGTCACGCACAGCTGTAGTTTATGGGTTCTAATATCAGGCGGAGCAAAGCTTTTCTAGCAACTCTACTAGCAGCTCTGACAACACTTGGCTCATTTTTGGTGTATGAAAAATCTGTACATGTTTCTTACGCTTGCTTATTTGGTTGAAAAGAGAAACGCATAATTACGAGGTGTGTTCAAAAAGTATCGCGACAGTTTGCTGACAGTTTTCTTCGATTGCAGGGGCGTGGTGCATCATGAGTTCTTGCCACAGGGAAGAACGGTCAATAAGGAATATTACCTACAAAGTTATGCGCAATTTGCGCGAAGCAATCCGCCAGAAACGCTCGGATTTGTGGAAGAACAAAAATTGGCTTTTGCACCACGGTAACGCCCCTGCTCACACATCGTTGCTTGTGGGCGACTTTTTGGCCAAAAACAACACACTAATGATGCCGCAGCCTCCTTATTCCCCAGATCTGGCCCCCTGTGACTTTTTCCTGTTCCCTAAACTGAAGAGGCCCATAAAAGGACGACGTTACCCTTCTATTGACGAGATAAAGACGGCATCGAAGGAGGAGCTGAAGAAGATAAAAAAAATGATTTTTTGAAGTACCTCGAAGATTGGAAAAACCGTTGGCATAAGTGTATAATATCTCATGGGGATTACTTTGAAGGGGACAAAATAGATATTCATGAATAAATAAATAATTTTTGAAAAAACACAAAATTCGCGATACTTTTTGAACACACCTCGTACTAGACCGCAGGCAACCGCACTTAGGCCAACAATAGGCCCATTGTGCTTCCATGTGATAAACAAATGAAGCCTTATTCATCAACCGTAAATTTTCCCATCCCAGTAAGCAAAGTCTTTTAAGTTGGAATATTGGGAACTATGAAATATAACCCGTCTTAAGCGGCTGAAGACTGAACATTTGCAAAAGTAATGTTCCAGCTTCTGTTCATCCGCTGCATACTTCAAGCAGTCCATATAGGAGATGTAGGGTCTTAGAGGAATTGAGTTCCGCTGTGATTACAGGGTCTAGCACTCGAAGTCCAACTTCAGACCGTTCGCGCAGCTGTCGCACTGGAATCAGCTGTTTATAAATTTGCTGAATGACAGTTCAGAGTATTGTTCACAAGTGTACAAAAGCGTTTTGCCAAATTTGAACGCAAAAAAAGTGATCAGCGATGGAATTCAAACGTAATAGTGTGATTGCTTTATATTTAGCTGGAAACTCACAGCCAGAAATTGTTCGTGAGCTCAAACACCTTAATGTGAATACAGTTTTTATTTATCGCACCATCACTCGTTACAATGATACTGGTTGCATCGCTCAATGCCATGGAGGTGGTCATCAAAAGACTGCAACGTCATGTGAGATGGTTCGGAAAGTGAAGAAGCGACTTGAGCGAAATCCACGACGAAGCGCCAATCAAATGGCTAAAGAACTGAAAATATCTGACCGCAGCATCCGACGCATATTGAAAAATGAGCTCAAGGTCAAGCCTTACAAGTTCCAAAAGGCCCATGATCTCACACCGAAGCAACAACAAGTAAGACTTGAGAGAGCGAAGCAGTTGTTTCGCTTGGCCGAAAGCGGTCAAATTCCGGACATTGTGTTTTCTGACGAAAAAATGCTTCCAATTGAGCCATTCGTAAACTCTCAAAACGATAGGGTTTACTTGACTGACCGTTCATACGAGAATCTAAGTCATCGGTTGGCCACCAGGAGGCAGCACCCGCCACAAATAATATTTTGGGCCGCTGTCACCGCAGATGGGCGCTCTCCAATTGTTTTCATCGAACCTAGCGTCAAAGTAGACATATTATCGGGAAAGTGTTCTGGAGGCTACTTTGAAACCGTGCGCAAACAAACATTTCAGTCGCAAACCATGAACGTTTCAACAAGACTCAGCACCGTCTCACTAAGCGCGAGTGAATCAAGAATGGCTGAAAAACAATATTCCGAACTTCATTACGACCACACAATGGCTCTCGAATTCACCAGATGCGAATCTAATAGATTATTCGCTCTGGGCCATTTGGGAGAGCAAGGTCCAAAATAAAAAACAGACCAGTCTCGAGATGCTGAAGAAAGCCATTGTCCGTGAGTGGGCCAAAATACCGGCAAGTCACATTCGGGCAGCTTGCGACTCGTTTTTTGAGCGTCTCAAGACCATAGTTAAGGCAAAAGGTAGTCATATCGAGCAAAAGTGAATTGGTCCTGTATTTATGATTATTTTCACACATTTTGTACTTTAAAATAAATAAAAATAATTTTCCAAACCGAATTTATGGCTTTTTTAATTTAATACGAGTGCCGGACCTCTACAAAATCCTAATGTGAGGTCTGCGTGGGAAAGGCTTAGGCTAAATAAAAATCTTAGTCCTTCGTTTTTGTATAGCTGAAATCTTTTAAGCTGAAATTGACTTTGTTACGATTTTTTAGAAAGTGATCATTTTCTTTCATTTTGATTTGATTTAATATTTATATTAGTAATCTGCTGCGGACAATCACTTTAACCTTACCTTAGCAATAGGTAGACCGAGATAGACACAAATTACACAAGGAAAAGTTAAGGATTGTGTAGGTTAGATTAGTTTCAATAGCATATCCTCAAGATGGGAATCGCACTTGCACTACTAAATGCAGTTCTAAGTAAAACTATAAAATAGAACTCCTATAATATGTAAGTGTACAGAGCGTCTTGAGGTCATTACAAGCCTACTTAGGCGTCTTATTTCTATTCGTTTTCTTAAACAGTTTCTACAATTGTCAACCTTATCGCATGGACAATCGGTGTCGGTGGTGTCTATAACCACTAAAACTAGGGAAATGCTAACTTTACCGAGAATGAAGAACTTATAACCTTATGCCAAAACAAAACTTGCAAGAATTAATAGTAGTCCAGCGCTGGACAACCTCCTGCGAGTATTAAGACGTACGAAGAAAGCGGAGCACAGACCCGTAACGGAGTTAGGAAGGCTTTTCTTGTCAGATCATTAGCTTTGCAGTTATCTGCGATTCTCCCGCCTTGCACCCAAGCTAGTTTTTAACGAAGTGACTCGATGTCATTCAAAGCGAGGCTAGGCAGGATTAGCTAGAAGAGTTCTACACTTTCGAATAATTTCTATAGGCTTGCTTATAAGGAACGAGTGACTTTCATTTCATTATACTCTCGCAACAAATTTGCTAAAGAGAGTATTATAGCTTTGTTCACATAACGGTTGTTTGTAAGTCCTAAAACTAAAAGAGTCAGATATAGGGTTATATATACCAAAGTGATCAGGGTGACGAGTAGAGTTGAAATCCGGATGTCTGTCTGTCCGTCCGTCCGTCCGTCCGTGCAAAACTCCGAAACTACTATAGCTATGTCAACCAAGCTCCAGTCGTTTCCTTCGGGCATTTCCATATACAGTTCAAAAATGGAAGAAATCGGATAATAACCACGCCCACCTCCCATACAAAGGTTATGTTGAAAATCACTAAAAGTGCCTTAACCGACTAACAAAACACGTCAGAAACACTAAATTTTACGGAAGAAATTGCAGATGGAAGCTGCACCCAGGCTTTTTTTAAAAATTGAAAATGAGCGTGGCGTCGCCCACTTGTGGACCAAAAACCATATCTCAGGAACTACTAGACCGATTTCAATGAAATTCGGTACATAATATTTTCTTAACACCCTGATGACATGTACGAAATATAGGTGAAATCGGTTCACAACCACGCCTTCTTCCAATATAACGCTATTTTGATTTCCATCTGATGCCTTCTCTGTATAATACATATACATACATATATACATTAGGAACCAATGATGATAGCGGAATAAAACTTCACACAAATACGGTATTTGAAAAATATGTAAATGACGGATAATGAAAACTCGATTATCACTTTATCATGCGAGAGTATCAAATGTTCGGTGACACCCGAACTTAGCCCTTCCTTAGTTGTTTTTTTTTTAATTTTTCTCCTTTTTGACTTGCAAGTTGATATATTCCTTAATGGATATTGTAGTTTAAGAATTAAAAAACAGAAATTGAAAGCTGTCTCTTTTCATATTTCGATAGTTTAGAAGTTTAAAAAGATTTCACAAGAAGGATTTTTCAAAATATAAATTATTTTCACAGTTACAGTAATTTTTTTTTGTGTAAATGATAAAAGGAGCTTTTATTTTCTATTAACTGCCAAAACAATGCTCGATATTTGAGCTCCTACACTTCACTAAAATACCTGAAAAAAGCGCCGCCTTGGAGGAATGAGAAACTCGCCCAAACTGCAATATGTAGTAGTTATGACGTCAAGAAAAAAATGCATAACCTTGAAAAAATGAACACATGCCATATGTATCTAAATTAATGTGACCCTACAAATATAGCGGTAAATCAAAAAATTCCCATAATAATAATAATAATAAAATGCACAAATAAGGCATTTAATTGCGTCACAGTTCGCCAATCAAATTGCACTCGATGCATATCTGCAAAGCAATTTTTCACCAAAAATGTAACAAGGAAATTACAATGCAATAATTGGCACAATACCAAAAGCGTACGAAATTGATTTTGGCAGTGTCATCATGCCGGCGATGAAGCATTTTGCCAGCGACATGGAAGTCTCATTGTGGCAGCAAGCAGCAACAAGAAATGTGAAACTGCCTGGTGAGCTGAGAGGTAGAGAAAGACGATGAGTTAGCAGGACGGGTGTGCATAGCAATGCTCAGTCGACCAGAACGCAGCCCAGAAATGGGCAATGCAAGGAAAAGAAAGGAAAGGCTCGGAGAGGCAAGTGTAGGTAAAGCAAAGAATGGAAAGGCTAGCAAAGGCAAGTCTCGGCAAGGAAAAGAAAGGAAAGGCTCGGAGAGGCAAGTGTAGGCAAGGCAAGGAAACTCCACGCAAGGAAAAGCAACTCTAGTCAAGTCCAGCGAAACCAAGCGCTACGACTACGAGTGAGTCGAAGTTGCTTCTAATCACGTTACGCTGCCACGCCATAGAAGCGATGCCGGCGAAGGTGGTGAACATGGCCAACTAGATAGCGCGCCTTTTTTGGCTTTTTGGTGCGCGGAATGCGAGATGAGGCAGCGTAACTGCGATTACCACGGCTGGAGCGGGAGACAGTGGGTATGGACTGCGTCTAAGAGGCGGAAAAGAATTTGATATGCCAAATGGGCGCATGCGCAACGAGCCAAACTAACCGGGGCGACTGCAGAAAGCGAGTGCGGCACGTAAGTAAACAAGTCTTGAAGGGGAGCACGTGATGGCCATACAGATGCTGCTGATGAAGCTGCTGCTGATGATGCCGTAGCAACAAATACATGGCAAAACTATGGAACTGTGTGCGGTGAAACTTTTGCATTTGACCAGAAGAGAAGACGAATGTGCACAATTCGCTGATAAATGCATGCGTTCTGTAACTGATAGCGTCAAGAAGCAGGAAATAGTGTTGATATTTTTAGAATTGAATGCATTAACTGAAAATGAGTGGTTCGCACGCACACACATACACACACTTAGAGCAGTTGGAAGCGGTTTTTCACTTTGCAAGTGAGTGTCCGCGCGTCTATTTTTAGCGCCACAAAGCTAATGCTAGGCTGCAGCACGCCTGCCTGCAGCTCGTTGTTATTTATTTATTTATTTATGGTTTTTGTATGACCCTTAATAGTTGTAAGACCATGAAAATTACTGCTGGAGCAAATTGAAAAAATGCTCAAGTACAAATGGACGTGTTGGTGTGTGGCACATGAAAATGCAGTCGGTATGCGTAGAGCTGGTGGCAAAACAGCGCGTATATAAGTGTTTTATACGCAGCTAACTAGATGAAGAGACTCATATTTGCACCGAAATGACCAGACTAGTCCGAAGAGTACTAGTTCGTAAGCAGAATTTTCAGGACTGAAGAAGTAATTGTGTAAAGAGTAAGCAAGCTTAACTACAAAACAATGTAATCAATTAAAAAAGTAATCAAGTACAATTTTAATTAAACTACAAAAAACAGAAAATGTAATTAATTACAATTTAATGTAATCAATTACAAATAAATTACAACGCACATAAAAAATTTAATCAATTACAGCTATGACCAAATTACAAATTACAATACACATAAAAAGTAATTAATTACAATTCTAATCAAACTAAATTTAACGATAGATGTAATCAATTACAATTATAATGAAATTGCAACAAACAAAAAATGTAATCAATTACATTAAGTATAATCAATTAAAATCATACACTAATTTTAATTACAAATGTAATCAATAACATAAAATCAATAAGAAGTAAATTACAATACACATAAAATGTAATTAAATACAGTTCTAATCAAACTAAATTTAACGAAAGATGTAATCAGTTACAGTTATAACGAAATTGCAACAAACAAAAAATGTAATCAATTAAATGTAATCAATTACAATTATAACTAAATTACAAATTAGAATACACATAAAAAGTAATTAATTGCAGTTCTAATCAAACTAAATTTAACGAAAGATTTAATCAATTACAATTATAATGAAATTGCAACAAACAAAAAATGTAATCAATTACAATTATGACCAAATTACAAATTAGAATACACATAAAAAGTAATTAATTACAGTTCTAATCAAACTAAATTTAACGAAAGATTTAATCAATTACAGTTATAATGAAATTGCAACAAACAAAAAATGTAATCAATTAAATATAATCAATAGCAATGCTTTTTAATTACAATGCACATTAAGTATAATCAATTAAATTTAGAGTATGTAATTAATTACAGCTATAATCAATAACATGAAATCAATAAGAAGTAAATTACAATACATATAAAATGTAATTAAATGCAGTTCTAATCAAATTAATACTTAGTATAAACACACAGTTTATTTAATTAAAATTGTAATCAAATTACAATTGGAAGATGGAGTCATTTGTAGAAGTTCACGCCAGTGAGGAAAGTTCTCTGAGCGCCATTTACTTGATAGTGGCCCGAAACGATTCTTTTACATATGGCTCAAGCAGCTCACGGCTTCCGGTCTTAGACCAAGCATACTCTTGGTAGAGAAAGAACATCCGTTTGAAAGCAAGCTAAAGAGAGAAGGCGAACCATCCCTCCCCAAGGTTGTGCGCTGGGTTTTGCAACGTAAAAAACCCAATGAAAAGGAAACAAGAGCCTCGGAGGAGAGACCCCTACCTTCGATGAGGACCACGGCAAACGCATTAAGAATTACGATTTAAGGGCAAGCACCTGAAATGTCCGGTCCCATAGGAAGGTGCTTTTACCCAGCTGGTTGATGTCCTGACATCATCGCCGTCGAAGAAATGCGATGGACGGGACAAGGACTGAAACGAGTATGTCCTTGTGGAATTTATTACAGAGGCCATATAAAGGAGCGCAAATTCGGTGTGGGAGAGATATTCCGTCGCCGAGTCCTAGCATTCACCCCGGTGTGTGAACGTTTAGTCAAAATCCGCATCAAAGCGACGTTGTTCAACATATCACTGACATTGACTGACTGAACATTGTGTCCATGCCCCGAGGGAAGTGAAGTACGATGTGACCAAAAATGCCTTATATGAGCGCTTGGAGCGCAGCTATGAGAGCTGCCCCCGCGACGACGTCAAAATCATTTTTGGCGGCTTTAACGTCAGGGTGGGCAAATAAGGTATATATGGCACAAGGGTTGGTAAATTTAGTCTGCACGAGGAAACATCCCCAAATGGGTTGAGGCTGATAGACTTCGCCGGGGCTCGAATTATGGTTATCTGTAGTATAATCCAGCATAGGAAAATTCATCGAGCTACCTGGCCGTCTCCTGATCGAAAAGCCACCAATCAGATCGGTCATGCTGTGATAGACGGAAGACACGTCTCCAGTGTTCTAGACGTTCGTACGATGCGAGGTCCTAACATCGACTCGGACCACTATCTTGTTGCAGCCAAGACTCGCACCCGCCACTGTGCAGCAAAAAACGCATGTCAACAAACACACGGAAGGTCGAAAAGCTACGGATACAATCACAACAGACAGCCGAACGATTTTCTACTCGAGTTGCACTCCTGTTCTCTGAGAGCACTCATCAGCAACTCGGTATAAGGGAACTAAGGGATATTTCAAGCCCCTTACGTACAGCTGCAAACGAAACCATTGGTTTTCGGAAAAGGCAAAAGCACAGCTGGTACGATGAGGAGTGCCGTGCGGAGAGAAAACAGACTTACAATCAACCACAACACTTGCGGGATGGGATAGATACGGAGAGTAGAAGAAGGAAGCGAGACGCATTTGTAGACAAAAAAAGAGTGAGACCAAAATGCGTTAGTATGAAGAGCTTGACAAGCTGGCCGACAGCGGTAATGCTCAAAACTTCTACGAAAAAGGCACGGCGGTTAACCGCAGGTTTCAACGCCAGAGCATACCCTTGTAGAGACACTAGACGTGATCTAGTAACTGATACCCAGATCATTATGAAGGAAACGTTCCATTGCCCGACCATGAAGATGTTCAAATATCAATTACTCGTCTGGTGAACAACAAAGCCGATGGACTGCCGGACGAGCTATTCAAAAAAAGTGAATTTGTGCCAAAATTGTGGTTGCTTTTAATCTACTGAAATTCGATTTTTGCCCAGAAAAAGCTTGCAATAAATGTAACCGTGATGCCAACATTTATCTCCGAGTAATCACGCAAGTAAATTTATATAATGCTGTTTCGAGAATAAACGCGTCAAAATATAAGCTGATGAAACTGTTGAAACTGATCAAACTAAACGGCTGCACTCTAGAAGACTGCAACTCAGAAACTATTTGACATATCCATTAAAGACTTTCATAGGACATTTTCTGGCTCTGAACATTAGCTCCCATAAGGAATTGTGTCAACCCTCGCGTGTCCTCTCTGCTTGCATAGATAACCTCAAAAAGTTGCAAGTTTTCGTGCGCTTTTGCCATTCTGTGGTCGAATTAATCATCCACAAACCATCAAACCACAAACTGGCGGATTTAGAGAAAGGATTTGGGCTTTCATCCAAATAAAATTGTGCTCACTCAAAAAATTGAAGCCACTGGACCACCGTTAACGTCGTGAATATGCTGATTTTGTCTAGAAGTCTCTTTTTCATCTGTCTGGTGCGGTAAATAAACAAAACTGTCGCTTCTTGTGTAAAGAAAACCCACAAGTTATTCAAGACCAACCATTACGTTCACCTATTTGACAGTTTGGTTGGTTTTTGGTCTGGTGAAATCATCGGTCCGCACTTCTGTCGAAATGCATCTGGTCACACCATTACTGTGAGTGGAAAGCGGTAGAGATCGTTGATAACCAACTTTTTATGGTCGCAATTGGAAGAGGTTGATTTTGACAACTACTGGTTCTAACAAGTCTAGGCTACGTGCCACACAGCACATGAAGCAACCGAATTATTGTAAGAAATGTTTGAAGATTCGTTTATTTTAGGAAATTGTGACATTGAATGGCCTCCAAGGAGTTGTGATTTAACACATTAGACTATTTCTTTTAGTGTTATTTGTAGTCATCGGTCTTTAGCAATAAACCAAAACCTCTTCAAGGTCGAGAAGTCAATACTGGAATTGCTATTCTTCACATACGATTTGATTTAGTGGAAAATTTACTCGAAAATTGGGTTCAACGAATTCGTTTCTGCAAAAGAAGTCATGGCAGCCATTGGAATGATGTTATATGCAGAACTGAAGTGTGTCGATTGTACTTCGCATTAAATAAAAACGTTTGAAAGTCCTTAACAATTAGTGTGTCTGTTTTTTTTTTTCAAAACATCATATCCCTCTAATTGGAAAACCCTGTACATTTAGTACTACATAAGTTTCAAAAACAAAAAAGTTTCTCATTCCATGCTTAGTGGCACATAGCACGTACACAGAATCGGCACAGCATGTGGCAATAAGGCGACGACAACAGCGACGTCACAACTTTGACGACGACTGTCAGGGTGGCGCCAATTGTATGAGTGCATGCGTGCTACGCCACCAACTTTGGTGGTGTTGTAGCCATTTGTGGCACGTTGTACAGTGATTTAGAGTAAAATAAAATTTTGCTGAAAATGTTCAATCAATAAATCATGCGATACCAACATTTAAATCTTAAAGGATATGAGAGCAACTAAGGATACAACAACTGTACTATACACAGAACAATATTATCTAGAGACGGTCCGTGGACAGCATGGACAAATTCTTTATATTTAATGCGTCAATGGAAGAGTATATTGCTCCTTACAGTATGATCCTCAAAACTTAGTACCTGGAAGAAAAGGTGATACTTTGGAACTTCTCTGAGCGCCATTGAATTGGAAGTGGCCAGAAACGATTCTTTTACATATGACTTCAGCAGCTCATAACTTCTGGTCTTAGACCAAGCATCCTCTGAGTTGCAAAAGAACATTCGTTTGAAGACGATCTAAAGTGAGAAGGCGAAACATCCCCTCCACAGGGTTTCGCGCTGGGTTTTAGACCCGCACTGTAAAAAACGTCCCCCATGAAAACTAACAACAGCCTCGGTCGAGAGACTGAGTTGGAAAAGTTTTCGAAAAGCTAGATACAAAATTTCTATTCTTTTAGTATTTAAGACATACGATTTTCAATTCTGAAATTACAAATATTCGTAAGTTAATGGCACTGAGACATAAGGACAGCAAACTTCCACTTTTCCTAAATGAAGCCGGGTAATCCAGAGCACCCAATTCTATCTTCCACAACTCATCAGCGTCCCTTTGTAAGTCCGACTGCGACTGCGACTTGGTGCCGAAAACTGCGGATCAACTGATTCTAGATTCTATATATATTCAAATAGGGGTCACATTGACTCAATAGCGCCCGTCAGGATTCTGGAATTCATCAGAGTGCTGGGATTTTGATCGTCCGCGTGAAAGACGGCAGGCAGCACTAGACTTTAGGTTTCAGTGCGAACCCTAATTAATTTCTATTATATTCTAAAGATCTAATAACCGTTTCGAAAGCTCTGAGCAGAGGATCAGGTTATTGAAGAGATTCAACGCTCAGAGATAGAATTTTATAAGATCCGGGGTGTTATTGTCTTTAAGAATATAATTTCAGTTGCAGAAAAATATTGAAATCTTCCATTATAAAGGTGGTTGCTTCGAAGATGGGCAGAGAAATATTTGATAAACACTCGTAGGCTTCAGTCGAAGCATATCTGGGGGTACTGCGTGACAGTTAGTACCAAAGTAACTTGATACTTGTCAGAAAGTATGTATTTTTATCTCTAAGAAACTAAACTTTTATGGAGCAGTAAGTTTAGTTAACGTTTTGGTAGGTTGGCACTGGTTGAAGGACTGTAGTTTCATGCCTAGAAGACTAAGTCAGTTCTAAAATGGCTCTACAAGGCTGAGTACTTTAGAAAAGCCATTACTTTCTTTTGAAAGGTCTCTGTTTCGAAGGCGGACAGTGAATGTTTTGATAAACATTCGAAGTCGAAGTCGAAGTAGAGCCTTTCGAGCAGGCTTGTAGCTATTGCGAGAAGCTATAAATGTCGGAAGACCTTTATTTTCAAGCATAAGACACTAAGTAAATCATAGAATGGGTCACAAGGCAGGGTACTTTAGAAACATTCCAGAATATACGATCTTCCTGCGAAAGGCGACTGTTTCGAAGACGCTGTAGTAAGTCCAGCCAGGCATTCTAAACTTTTCTCACGACAGTCGGGTCTACGTAACTGGAACGGACCCGGTTTTTTATTCGGCCAAGGACTTTTAACTCGGCAATTCTGTCGCTACAACAACAACAACATGGCTCTACAAGACTAAGTGCTTATTAACTTCCTTTACTGAAAACTTCGACACTTTGTCATGCAGATGAGGTTTTGAGACCAACTTCTGCAGCTGCGTTCTATTACTCGGTCACAATCTGCTGCTTACATCTGGCACCAACAAATGTATTACACTTTCTATCGATTTTTAAACACTATGCTAACCGCCTTGTAACAACAAACAGCCACTAACTGATTATGGCTAGAACCCACAAATGCGAAAAAAATGCGCTGAAATAATAAAAACTAGCAATAATGCGTATTGCGAGCACGTCTTGTGCTGCGCAGCCTGTGATTAGCTATTTTAAAAACTTTTACAATTTCTTGTTGTTGTTGCTGTTTTCTGCAAGACTTTTGCAGCGAGCGCGCATTGTAAATAGTGCCGGCGTTGCATAGCGCTGAAGAGTGACGTTGTCGTCGCCGAAAGCTGTTCTGCATGCTTAATGTTGATGGATCTCTTTTGTTGTTATTGGTGTTTGTACTTTTTTTACAACACGTAGCGAGCACGACATATGTGTGCTTTAAGCGCTTTGTTGTTGTTGTTGCTGTTTGCCATTATTTGCTGTTTATTAAAGTATACTTAAGCGTAGCGCAGAGTAACTTTGAAGAGTCTAAGTTGCGCATGCGCAGTTTGTAGATTTTTTTTATTTTCGATTTGCTTTTGTTTTTATTGTTGTGCTTTTGTTAGCCACTTGTGGCATAAGCAATTAAGCAGCCGCAACGCCCGCCAACGGCAAGCAAACTACAAACTAAAGCGCACATTTAGGTATAAGTGAGTAAGTACTTAAATAAAATATGTATTTGTATGTATTTACATTAGGGTGGGTCGAAAACTTTTGAGAAATCGATCTAATTTGTTACATATGTACGTCTTTTTCTTTAGATGAAGCTGCTTATTTGTCAGAACCGCCGTTATATACTTAGTAATATTTACATTAGGGTGGATCGAAAAAAATTAATTTTTTTGAGATATCAATCTGAACTTTTCCACACGTGCTTTTCTCCCTCTCAAACTGCTTATTTGCTGAAACCGCGGTTATCGATATACATATACATTAGGGTGGGACGATTTTTTTTTTTTTTTGAGTTATCGATTTGAATTTTTATACACGTTTTTTTCTCTCTATGAAGCTGCTTATTTGTCGAAACAGCTGATATCGGAACACTATTGTATAGCAGCCATACAAACTGAACGATCAAAGTCATGTCCTTGTATGGAAAACTTTTTCTTTTAAAAAGATACCTTAACGAAATTTGGCCTAAATTATTATTTAAGACAACGATACATTCTCCCAAGAAATCGTTAAGATCGAGCAGCTATAGCAGCCATACAAACTGAACGATCAAAATTAAGTTCTCGTATAGAAAACTTTTTTATTAGACATGGCATCGCTACAAAATTTAGTACAATTATTATCTGTTCTAAAGCTATAATCTCCGATGATATTGTTTAGATTGAACCACTATAGCATATAGTTGCCAAACAAACTGGTCAAGTCCTTGTATGTAAAATTTTTTTTCTTGCCGTGATATCTTAACGAAATTTGGCATAAATAATTACCCAAAGCAACGTTACAATCTCCGAAGAAATCGTTTGATTCTCTACAAAAATGGTCTGTTATAATTTTTTCATAAATCCCACTAATGAAAAAATTATTAATAATTTTTGAAATAATTAAAAAAAAAAAATTTTCGCCCACCCTAATACATACTATATTTGTATTGTGTACATATATATAAATATACATGTATGTGTAATTGCACTTTTCTCGCCTCATGACCGTGGTACGTTGCCACCAATCAGTAGTTGATATCGGCGCTGAAACATTAGCACCATCAGCGCGCCGCTCGAGTGGCGCTCTGTTGCCAGGCACTTGACGCTGTGCGCAGCTAACGAGAGCTGATGTGCGTGCAGATAGATTGAAACTAAGCAACTATCAGACAGTTACCATCTACATACATATGCATCAATGGCAAAAAGTAGGTAGGAAAGTTTTTCAACTTGGCAAAGCAGAAACGAGTGAATAATAAAGGCAGCTTAAGAGAGCAGAGTAAAGAACGAGAAATTAAAAAAATTAAAATTTGTGTAAATAATAATTAAAAGTTAATTTTAAACAAGTAAGGAAGGGCTAAGTTCGGGTGTCACCGAACATTTTATACTCTCGCATGATAGAGTGATAATGGAGATACCGTCATTAGCAACTTTATTGCGAGAGTATAAAAATGATGCCCTTTGAATTACATGAAAATATCTGAGAGATTTACCGATATTTTCGGTGAAAAATTAGGTTAGGTTAGGTTAGGCACAGAGTTCTTCGTGTTCGATATCAGGGACCTTGAAAAGTTATAGTCCGATCACGACAATTTTTCCACAAGGGATATCTCAGCTCAAATACCGTATTTGTGTAAAGTTTTATTCCGCTATCATCATTGGTTCCTAATGTATATATTATACAGAGAAGGCATCAGATGGAATTCAAAATAGCGTCATATTGGAAGAAGGCGTGGTTGTGAACCGATTTCATCCATATTTCGTCATCAGGGTGTTAAGAAAATATTATATACCGAATTTCATTTAAATCGGTCTAGTAGTTCCTGAGATATGGTTTTTGGTCCATAAGTGGGCGACGCCACGCCCATTTTCAATTTTTAAAAAAAGCCTGGGTGCAGCTTTCTTCCGTAAAATTTAGTGTTTTTGACGTTTTTTGTTAGTCGGTTAACTCACTTTTAGTGATTTTCAACATAACCTTTGTATGGGAGGTGGGCGTGGTTATTAACCGATTTCTTCCATTTTTGCACTGTGTATAGAAATGCCTGAAGGAAACGACTTTATAGAGTTTGGTTGACATAGCTATAATAGTTTCCGAGATATGTACAAAAAACTTACTAGGGGGCGGAGCCACGCTCACTTTTCCAAAAAAAATTACGTCCAAATATGCCCCTCCCTAATGCGATCCTTTGTGCCAAATTTTACTTTAATATCTTTATTTATGGCTTAGTTATGACACTTTATAGGTTTTCGGTTTTCGCCATTTTGTGGGCGTGGCAGTGGGCCGATTTTGCCCATCTTCGAACTTAACCTTCATATGGAGCCAAGAAATACGTGTACCAAGTTGTATCATGGTATCTTAATTTTTACTCAAGTTACAGCTTGCACGGACGGACGGACAGACGGACGGACGGACAGACAGACATCCGGATTTCAACTCTACTCGTCACCTTGATCACTTTGGTATATATAACCCTATATCTGACTCTTTTAGTTTTAGAACTTACAAACAACCGTTATGTGAACAAAACTATAATACTCTCCTTAGCAACTTTGTTGCGAGAGTATAAAAATCATTTTAAGTTGTATTTAAGGGAGCTGCGGTAATTTGTGTACTGATTTTACCTAATTTCGGCACCAAACATACATCCAACATTAAACGTTTTCTTAACTTTAATAAGATATATCTCACATATGGAATAATATGCTAACATGTGCGGACCTCTATTGTCAACAATTGGTTCGACTGAATGAAGCAGTCACTCAGCAACAACCAGCTTTTGCCAGTAGGAGATGAATTGTGTGCCAACAGCACAAAGTCAGGCCGTACATATGGATATTTTTTGGGAGCTTCTTATGTCTCTACCATATTTATAGTCTGGACCTGGCCCCAAGTGAACTTACTACCTGTTCCTGTTTATGGGTGTATTATTTTCGTATTATTTTTCACTTCGCTGCTAGAATTTGATAAAATTGCTATAATCAAGCGTGGAAATCACACGCACGTACCAAAGATGGAATCTAATCTTTAAGTGTGAAGAAGCGTATAAAGCTGCAAAAAATGGCGTTCAAAGGCGAGAAGATGTTTGAGGCGTTTAAACGTGCCAGACGCTTCCTTCATTTCAATGATTTTAATGGCTGGTGTTAGCAACAGCGAAATAAACTTTTATGGTTAGTAAAATTGTTTACACACACAATATATATCGACGTAAACTATATATGTATGTGTCGCTAATATTCCCTTTTTTAATTACAGTTTAAAACGGCTGAACTAAATTTATTACCAGATAACGATGGTTTAGTAACACACAGGACCACAACGAAGGTAAAGCAGTCAGCTTATTATAGTGCTCAGTAATTGAAACGGCAGGTCACAGAACATCGCAGTTCTATATACTAATTAGTAGGTACTTTAGAAATAATAATTTCAAGTGATGAAGAGCTTAAGGGGGTATTCTGGTCTAGAAGTTTAAAAACATCCAATTTTTTTTTTATATTTTCAAAGTTTAACTATTCAAGAATATGTATGTGTACATGAGGATTTTTCAAAATTCAAATTATTTTCGGAGATATAGGCGTTTTCCTGACCCGGCATCCAAACTGGTTCGACCGGAACTAATCGAACAAAAGACTTTAAGCAAAACTTTAAACGCGATTTTCTCAAAACTGACTTTTTCGGATCGATACCCACGATTTCTCAGGTTCTACTGAACCGATTTACTTGAAATTTTTATAGAGGCTTCTTTATAGGCTTGCCTATGGTTGGAACTAGCCCCGTCCCCAGTCAGAAAAAGAGATCCAATCTTTTTTTTTCAGGCAGTCGCCATTTTGTGAAAAAAAAATTTTGCCACTTTTCCGTAGTTCCGGCCATTGCGACATTATTCTAGATTAAAAATCTTATTTTTTTTGTTTCAGATAACTAAGAGGGTTGAAATCAATTTTTTGTGAATTTTTTTAGTTTTTAATTTTTTTCTGTACGCTTCTAAAATTAACAAATAACTAGTAAAAAAATGGATGGTAAAAATATAAATTTACTACACTTTAAAAATTACCTGAAATTCATGCTTCTAGATAGACCAGAATACCCACTACAAATACAATAGGATAGAATTATCATCAATAAGAGAATTAAACGAGAATTATGCAGTGTGTCCTTTGAATTCAAGTCTGATTATTTCAGCAACAATTTAAGCTATTTGAGAGAAAATCGTGGAAACAGAATCGGAATATTTAGTATATTAAGGCCGATTAGGCCGATATGTGGTTAAGACTAATTCTTCAAAGAAATGAATTGAAACTTTGAGAAATTATTTTAAATTTTTTTTTGTACTTCAATAAAATCTATACAAGTATAAATTAAAATTAAAAAAAACACAGCGAGAAATAATGGGTTGTCAAAAAAGTCTTGCGGTATTTTTATTGAATTTTTTTTTTTTTTGAAATTGAAATGAATTTTTGATAACTCATGCCCAGCTCTTGATCGATGCTACGGCTGCTACTATGCCGGTCTCTTTCGACCAATTCAGCGATTTTATCGCAATTTTCGACGACAGGCTTTCCGGAGCCTGGCGCATCGTCGACCATCTCTACACCAGAACGAAAACGTTGAAACCATCGTTGTGCGGTGGAAATGGAAACTGTATCGGGTCCATAAACTGCACAAATTTTATTGGCGGCTTGAGATGCATTTTTGCCTTTATCGTAGTAGTACTGTAAAATATGCCGTATTTTCTCTTTATTTTGCTCCATGTTTGCGACGCTATAACTCACGAACGACTTAAAAGAAACGACAATCAATCAAACACGAGTTAGCGCGTGAAATGAGCTTTCCAAAAAGGTATAGCATGAACCGATGCGACGAATAAAACTAGAACTGCGCGCTTTGAGCGACAACTAGCGAAAATACCGCAAGACTTTTTTACAACCTAATATTTAGTCTCTTAATTTCGCTTAGCGACATAAAATTAAGGATTTATAAAAATATTATAAAGACTTAAATGAAACGGAGTAACAAAGGTTGTAATGTTAAACCTCATTTGGAATTTAATTTTCAAAAAATCTTTAGAGAGGGGCTCACTGAAGCCGAGAGCTAAGATTAATAGAGGATATGTGGGTTCATAAATGAATACAAATCTTCTGAATCCTCTTCAGATAATGCCATAAATGGATCCACTCTAAACCCTGAAACCTATATGAGCAAACTGGCTAATCTGCTATAACAGCGGAAAAGCCGAATATTCATAACATTAAGGTAATTCTCTGTATTTGGTGGGTGCGGTAGGGAATGTTGTTTTACGACCTTCTAAAATGTGCTCAAATCATAAACGGGGACTACTACCAAAAACAACTGATCAAATTGAAGCGAGCAATTGCCGATAAACTACCGAAATTCTAAAGTAGACACAAAACAAGTGTTTTCCGTCATGACAGTGCTCGGCCTCGTGTTTCAAGATCGTTGAAAATGATTTGGCTCACCCACCTTATAACCCAAATTTTGCCCCGTTCTGAGCTCCAGCCGTTGCAGAACGGCCTCATTGGAAAACGGTTCATATCAAAACAATGTGTTAAAAATTTGACTTGATTTACAAGTATTCTATGCAGCCTACTGAGCGTACTATTCGCAATACCATTACCAATCTTGAGACCTAGGATTCTTTATTGAATACTTGATATTCAACCGAATAGACCATGTCCCGCACGCAGTGATAGAAATATATCAGCCGTAGCTGAGAGTGACACGAAGGCCGTGTAGAGTCAATTCGGCGCCGTTCGCAGCAACTCGGAGTGACATATGTAACGACATGGCTCGTTTTACGTCGAGATTTTAAATTGAAAGCGTACAAAATACAGCTAGTGCACGAACTGACACCTTTGACCTTCCCAAGCGGCATCGCTTCGCTCTATAGGCTCTTGAAAAATTCCAAGCATGTTCGACGAGCGAAATTTTGTTTACCGATCAGGCATTTCTCTGGCTCAATGGGTATGTAAACAAGCAAGATTGCCGAAAAGAAACCTGAAGAAATTCAAGAGCTGCCATTTCATCTAGAAAAACAAAGACTTGATATGGTTTGTGAGCTGGCGGAATCATCAGTCCCTATTTCTTCAAAAATGATGAATGTAAAGTCAATGCCGACCGTTATCGCGCCATGATAAGCACCTATTTGATGCCGGAAGCTCGCGATCTCGACGACATGTGGTTTAACCAAGAAACCATTTCTCACACATCGCCTCAATCAATGGATTTATTAAGAGTAGACTTTGGTGCGCAGATAATTTTACGTTTCGGACCGGTCGATTGTCCACCAAGATCGTGTGATATCACACCGTTAGGCCTTTTTCTGGGGGGATATGTGAAGTATAAAGTCTAAGCGGACAATCCCGCTTCGAGTCAGGCCTTGGAGCAGAAAATCACGCGTTTAATTCTCGAGTTATGAGTCGAAATGCTTGTACGAGTCATCGAAAAGTGAACTCAACAGATGGACCATCCGAGACATAGCGCGATTAACATTTGAAAGAGATAATTTATAAAAAATAAATGCCATCTTTCGATAATAATAAATATTCTCTATTACATCTGTACATTTGAAATCTGTGAGTTTTTTCTTTAAAAAAAGTGGAGAACCTCGAAAGGGATCACTCTTTACTACTGTACATGTTTGAAAAGCCATGAAAAGAGCAACCACATTCGAACTTGTTTTTGTAGAGAAATCTTCAAGATGATGATGCCGTTATACGGGCAGAAAGAACCTTGATTGTAATCCGGCAAGCTTGAGTATAAGTATTTTAATAATTTTTAAAAAATACAATTTTTGCCTACCCATTACTGAGACAACTTTTAAACCTTGACACTTAAAATTAAGTAAAGCTATAAAGTAACAACAAATGATTACTCTTTACGGAAGTTACTACAGAAACGTTCCAAGTGCTTAAAATAATAAAAGTAAAAAAACATGATTAATAATAAAAAGAGTAATCAACTAATACCTTTGAAAAGAATTGTCTTGCGCGAAACACAACTTCGTGTATAAACATTAAAAAAATATCTCGTGCGCATGCGCCCTTACAAAAAGTGCAAATTACACACTACAACGAGCATTATTTTTGATCTTTAACCGAAACTATTCAGGGAGGTGTAAACGACCTCATTTTCTCACATGCAGGTCTATCCAAAATGTTTAGAGTGGTGTGTAAGCATCTCGAAGCTCGACAAAAATTGCCTCGTAGTCATGTTTAATGAGAAAGATTTTAAACTTTGGTGCGTCAGCCAATAAAATTATTATTATTATTATTGTTGTTTCGCATGTTTGTTAGCTATGCATATTGGTAGTTACATATATAATTTACCTTCATAATAATAAATATTGAGAAAGGACAAATTTGTCAGGTGATTAACGAAACTGCATGACAAGCAACAACGATAACAACAAAAACAGCAGAAAAATAACAGCAAAGTATGTGAAAAAGACACGCGCGCAGACAAAAGTAGAGGTGAAGACAGCGCATGTGTGGAAGAGCCAAACAAATTTGCCATGACAAATCGAAGGTTTTTGTTCGGCAATTAAAAAATGTGTAAGAAAAACCCGAAAATAAAGAAAAAAACACAATGAAACAAAATATTTACAACATAATTTCAAATTATTTAAAATTTGCTACGGAAGTTGCGCTAAGGGTAAATTAAAGTACTAAGCGTAAAGTTACTTGTTGGTTATACCTATGACTTATTGAAGCGCTAATTTTAATTTTTCCATTTACTAACTTAGTTCTTTGCTGAGAAATCAGGGCTTATTTTTTTTTTCGGAACGCCGATTTTTTAAACTTCGCCGCTATAATCGCAAGGTGTCTACGCCAATTAAGAAGAAGAAGAAGATTTTTTAAACTAATCTAAAAATCGGGATCCTATTAAGTTTCTGGATATAAATGTTATAAAACTACTCTTTTCTTAAAAGATTTGTAAACAAAAACCCAAAATTTCGGGATCCCGATTTTTGAATACGGGATCCCGTTATGTTTCGGCATATAAACACAATAAAATTTTTTTTTCTAAAAACAAAATTATTAACTTAAACTCAAAATTTCGAAATCCTAATTTTTAAAATCGGTATCCCGATATGTTTCGGTATATAAAGGATATATAATTTTTCTAAAAAATCTATAAGCACAAGCTTATATACGTTATATAACTATTTTTTTCTACAACGATCTTTGAACAAAGAATCAAAATTTCGGGATCCCAATTTTTGAATATGGAATATGAGATCTCGATATATTACGGGGGTCATATAATTATTATTTTCTAAAAAAACATATAGAACTAAAACTCAAAAGTTTTAAGATCCTAATTTTTGACACCGGAATCACGATATGTTTCGGGATATAAAAGGAAATATATGTATTTTCATATATTTTTTTAAATCTATAAGCATAATCTTATATACATATGTATATGTATATGGGTATATGTTAAAATTTATATAACTACCTTTTTCTAAAAAGATTGTTACATTTTGTTTAAATTAAGATTTCGTGATCCCGATATGTTTCAGGTTGTAAAAAGCGAAATACTTTTTTTCTAAGAAATTTAATAAAAAAAAAACATACAAATGAGAAAATTATTTTTTTTTTAAATACATATGTTCATAACCCCAAAACCACAAGTATTGAGGAGCTTTCTCCTAAGAATTTTCTATATTTATAGACATTTTTCAAATTGACATTGACATTGACATTGACATTGCTTACAATGTAATATTTATTGTCAGTTTTTTATTAACCAGAGCGCTTTATGATACTTAAAATTTCGGGACCTCAATTTTTTTAATCAAATGCATCACTAGATGCTTCGAACTTGTATAAATACATACATATATCATAATTATTCATACTGTTGTTATAGAATTAATTAAAAGCACAACATTGAGTTTTCGAGC
This sequence comes from Bactrocera tryoni, assembly GCF_016617805.1. Classification (NCBI taxonomy): domain Eukaryota; kingdom Metazoa; phylum Arthropoda; class Insecta; order Diptera; family Tephritidae; genus Bactrocera; species Bactrocera tryoni. The sequence continues at coordinate 63,554,507 of NC_052500.1, read as the reverse complement.
GTCGCGAGCTATTTCATTAATTGCAGTTATTAACTACATTTTTTGTACAAATGGAAAAATAAAGATTTTTTTTACTAATAGATGTATAAAAAAATTACTTAGGAGTTTATGAAATTTATTTTTATGCCATACTCTTAAAACTTGTTTTGAAACCTTTTTATGAATTTCGGGATCCCGAAATTTTTCGGGAATAGTGAAACTTCTAGAATTTTAAGTTTTCTATACCTTTTTATGAAAACTCTTTAAAAACCTCTTCTTGGTTTTCGGGATCCCGAAATTTTTAGGGACTAGTGGATAAGCTGGATATTTTAGTGTTCTGTACGTGTTTCTGAAAACTCTTTTAAAACATTTTTTTGTGGAAGTATAAAAATTATTTGTTTTAAAATTATTTTTTTTTTTATTTTTTGAAATTTGACAATTTTTTAAATAAATAAAAAGATAAAAAAATCGGTCCCACTGCGGGATTAGCAGGCATAGTTGTTAAATTAATTGAAGTTTTTTGAGGGAAAAACAAAATGGCGAACTTTAAAAAATGTATGAACTTCCAGAAAATTACGATTTTACTCTAAAAAACCGACTATTTTATGATAATTGATCGTGTTAAAATTTTTTTCGTATTTTTTCGAAAAAGTTCATCCAAAAAATAAAAATTAAAAGGTCCCAAAGTCAATTTCAAAAAAGTGCATGGCTATTTGAAAATAAAAAGCCTTTTTGAAATTTTTAATTTTTTGAAGTATGAAAAAATTTTGAAAAATTCTCAAAGTTTTCAAAGGGTAGAAAAAGGATGGATAAGTTTCAGCAAAATCTAAAGAGGTCGGGTTCAAAATTGGGCGATTTGGTATGGAATACCCCATACATATCTACATACATACATATATGTAAAAAGTAGAAGCACTTAGCCTCGTATCAATATGCCGTATACATACATATATACATTAACTAAATGACGACTAACACCTGCTTAATCAAATAGGCAAAAATCATACTTTTATCTCATTAGGTTTGTTTACTGTTCGTGTATCGCAAGCAATCAATTAAAATCTTCGTGTTGTCATTATTACTGGCGCTTCAGGTAAAGTAATTAATTAAAAATGTTTAATTGGAGATATATAGTACATATGTAAGTATATATGTATGTATACTCGTATATATGTACATATATAGATATAAAAATATTTACTAAGCACTTGTAATATCACGATAGACAAAACGATAAAATTTAGTACTGGATGTGATTAGTTGTGCACACATGGCATGCTCCAAACAAATTGTTGGAAATAAATATGACTAATCACAATAAGCAAAATTATTGTTTACAGACTTTGTAATATTTAGAAAAAGTAACTAGAAATAAAAAACAAAAAAATATATATAAAAAATATTAGATAGCCTTCGTAATGACTTTTAGTATTTAGTCTTAAAACTTTGTTATGAGATACTAGTACTTTAGTAGCCCCAAATGAAACTATATTTTCTTATATATAATTATAATCGGGTTTTGGTAAGTCAAGGCTGAAATTTACGCGAGGTAGAAGATGATATTACTGATATATTAGATAGAAGAAATTTCCCTCGATAATTAACAAGTTATGGATATCGAAAATGAGGATGAGGACGTGGAAGTTTGAACTTCAGTAACGGGCTTCAGAACAATGTCACAGAGCATATTTGACTCCATTCGACGATTTGTAAATGAAAACGCTAAGAGTTCTAAAATCCCGAAAAAATAAAAAAAACAGATTTTCAAAATACGTTCAATGTTTGTTGCTTTCAATCAACGCTTTCAACAGCTATATCAAGGAACAAATTAATAGACGAACCAACAATTTTTTAAAGGGCATGTGTGTCATTAAACAGTATTGCAGCATGAAGGCAATTAAACGTGGCTATAGATTATGTTGTTTGTGGGATGAACATGGATATATTAAAAAAATATTA